>NC_134476.1:34051037-34132475 GCF_964194025.1 Convolutriloba macropyga
TCTTGTATCTATATGTGTCTGTCAGTGTGTGAGCGTGTGTGTGTCTGCGTCTGTGTGTAACCAATGTGTGTGTTTGTGTGTAATCATGTGCTTGTAATTTTTTGCAGGTTGTCTTTGCGTGTGAGTTTATTTCGTAATTTATGCAAACATTGTCAGCAAAAATGAGCAACTTTCTGGAAACTCTTATTCTTTTCGCAGATATGTTTCGCAGATATATTTTGGTGCTTACCAGAAACATTTTTAATTAAAACGTTAAAACAGATCAAATGTGCTTTCCAATTCGTCTTTCTGAAGACTAAGTCTTTTAACAGCAAAGTTGGGTCAATCAGACAAGTCAGCGTTGGATGTAAAAAAATACAAAAAAAGTTTTTTACACTTTTATTGAAGAGTAAATCTTTGGTTCTCTATGAAACTGCTAAATTGTCTTCTGCGTAATATGTTATCTGAGAAAATTTTACAATTAAACGTGACAGTGGGAGCGTGTGTGTATCTGTGTCTTTTTTCTGCAACAAAAAAAATTAACCTTTCAGAAATTTCTGGAGACATGTTTTGCAGATATGATTGGTGCTCACCAAAAAGAGTTTTCATTAAAACTTTGGAACTGTTCAATTGCGCTTTTAAATTGGTTGTTCTGAAGACTAAGTCTTTTGGCAGCAAAGCTGGTTCCATCAGGGAGGTCAGCAATTGATATAAAAAATTCAAAAAGTTCTTTTATTCCTTTTTTTGAAGCGTAAATTTTTTCAATGAAATTGCCAAACTCTTTTGCGCGCAAAACCTTTTTCTAGAAAATTAAACTAATAAAGGCACCTTTTGGTTTTTCTACCCATTCCTAACTTTGAAGGTAATCATTTCATCAGTTGAAGACACACTGTTCTCTATGAATGCGTCCAACAGTTTTAAAAACATGCTTGCTGTGCTTTTTGACTTTAAAAATTCAACAATATCAAGATGGAAAAAATTTCTGTGATTTGGCGAAACAAGATAAATTTTATAAAAGTAAGATAGCAACTTAGCAAATAAAGATCATTGAATAAAGATTTTACATTTCACTTAATGGAGGAAAATTTTTTTCATAAAAGCGTCACTAGACAACCTACAAATTGATTTTCTATCACTTTATGTCATTTAATATTAACTAGAAGCAAAACCCGGAAGAAATTCGATTTTCTTATTTTCGAAATTTTAAGTTATGCTTTTTTCATGCAATTTTTGAGTTCTACTCTTTTATTCATATTTGTTGATGGTTTTATTGGTCGAAGTCGAGGGCCCGATTGCGTAGTTGAACTACTTCTCTCATGGTTGCCATAGATACAGTGTTCTTGGACGAAACCAAACAGTTTACAATGCCAATGAACAAATGTTTACAAAAAGTTTTGATGAACCCACTTTGGAAATTAGGTCTCTGGAAGAACAATTTTTAGCAATCCGTTTAACACAGACATAGCTCAAAGATAGGTTTTCATCAAGAAATAGGTGGATATGATGAGTTAATTTCAAGCAGTAGAGATGAAGAAGTGGAGTTGGTGCAATTTTGTCCGATGAAAACGATAAATATTAAATATATTGGTCTGCAAAGTTAATAAATACAAGCGGTGCATATTCGCTTTAGTAATGAAAACATGTTACCATCAACCTGGGTGTATAAACTGACTAATGCCACCACTGTTGCTAACTTTGACGCTCTTGGTGTCTACATGAGACTTTATTTTAAAATTGGTAACTGAGAACCTCAGTATACGTGAAACACAACTGTCAGGTAATACGTTGACCTGTTCTCTACCAATTTGACATCAGAGAAAATCACGCAGAAATTAAAAATAACTGATCATTACTCGTATTTCCCAATAGCAATGAAGAAGAAATGGAACTAGAAGCACAAATCAATTGGGACATTTAAAAAGTTGATAAAAATTGGCAAATAAATTTTCACAAACAAAATTTAATTTTGGTCAAAAGCAGCAAAATAAAATTTATCTGCCCCAAAAAAATGACAAAAAATTGAACTATTTACAAAGAAATATCTAAAAAGCGTTAGATCACACTCTACTTAAGAAGACGAACAAACATGAGTGGAACAACTGGATCGATAAAGAAGTCAAAAACGCTGCAGTAAAAAAAGTTATGAATGAAAATGCCACAACCTCAGTCAAAATCGACCAATAGCGAATACAAAAACACTGCGGAATGTGAAAATTTTTCTGAAAACAACACAAAAAATTTTGTCAAAGCCAAATTAAAAAACGGGCAACAAACACAAACAAAAGTTTATTAAAGTTTACAATGACATAACAGGCAAAAATTAGATAAATGGAGAAAAAAACCAGCTCTATTAGAAATCAATCAATTAAACGAGTAGTTTGCGTCAATCGGAAGAAATATGAAAGCATACTTAACATAAATTTTTTTTCTGAAAACAGCTGATCGAACAGAACAATTTATATGTCTTAAAAACAAATTTCTAAAAAGTAAGTTTTCGATGTCACAAACAATGCTCCAAATAAATACAGTCAGGACTGTTATTGCTTTATTTATTACTGCATCAAGAAATTTATTATATTCCTGAGTCCATTTCAATCTAAACAGTTCAATGAATGATTCATTCTTGGCGTATTCCCTGGTTGCCTTAAAGTTTCAATTTTTTCCACTTAATAGATCTGAAGATACAAGTATTCCATCAGCTTTTAGGCCTTTATCATTATTACCGACCATAGCAAAAACAGTTTAAGAAAATTTTTTTAACAGAATTATTTCAGATTTGATGAAATTTGAAGTGCTTTCAGGCTCTCAGTTTGGTTTCAGCGTGAACGAAAAATTGCTGAGGTTGTTCTTCTTTTGATTGAGTCGTTGCGTCGAATACTATCTGATAAAACCGTTAATTCTTTTTGTACATTTGTAGATCTCGAAAAATAAGCGGTTGACCATAGTCTCGGTAAGCACATTGAAAAAAAACGGTTGACCATAGTCTCGGTAAGCACATTGAAAAAAAAACAAATTGTAGCTGATAAGCAAAAACTAAAAATTTTCAGTGAACTATTCTACAGACTGAGAAAATTTTGCAAGAGATGGCGCTATTCTCAGCTACCATGTTTATCTCAACTTGTGAATTGACTTTTGATACACAAAGGCTGTCTCTGCGTGTGCGGTTTTGTCCATGTGTCTTTCAGTATAATTGTTTGGGTTTGTTTTTGCTCTCTATTGTTGTGCGAGCAATTTTTTGTCTGCCGTGCCGAAGTGTGAGCGTTTGTGTATCTGCGTTTTTTTTTTTTGAAATTGTTGTGAGTGTTTCTGTGTAACTGTCTGCGTGTAATCTTATTTAGGTTTCCTTTTTGCGTTTGAATTTATTTCGTTTAATATGCAAAACCATTGCAACAAAAAAACATGAACCGTTCATAATAATTTGCAGATATGATTGGTGCTCACCAATAAGGGTTTTCAATAAAACTTTGGAACTGTTCGTTTGGGGTTTTTAAATTGGTTGTTTTGATGGCTAAGACTTTTGGCAGCAAAGCTGGTTCCATCAGGGAGGTCACCAATATTTGTAAAAACATGCTTTAAAAATTCAACTAGCGCACAAATTTTTTTGCTGTAGCTTGAAAAAAAAACAGAAACTGAAAGAAAACATTTTTCAGTTTAAGTTTATGCACACTCTTTTACACTTTTTTACAGTTTTAAGCCTAATGTAATTTGTGCAGTTATCACATTTGAAACAGGTGCATCAAGATGGAAGAAATCTCTGTGATTTTAGCGCAACAAGAAAAATCTTATAAAAGTATGATAGCAACAATGCCAATAAAGAACAAAGGTTATTCAAAAAATAGTTTATATTTCTTTTTTTAAAATAAAAATGTTAATAGACAGCCTACAAATCGCTTCTAGATTTCATTTACTTAATGATTAAAATTTAATGATTAAAATCATAATTTACTATATGATTAAAATTTAACTACAAACAAAACACGAAAAAATTCAGATTTCATATTTTCCATTTTAAGTTATGGTTTTTTCATTCCATCTTTGAGTTTTGCTCTTTTATTCATATTTGTTGATGATTTTGTTGGTCAAAGTGGAGTTCCCCGATTGCGTAGTTGAACTACTTCTCTCATGATTGTCACCGATGAAATGTGCTTGGGCGAAACGAAAAAGTTTACCATGCCAATGAACGACTGTTTACAACAAACTGTGATGAACTCACTTTGGAAATTAGGTCTCTTGAAAAAAATTTTTTAGCAATCTTCTTAAAACGGACGTGGCTCAATGACTGGTTTTCATCAAGCATTTTATTCATAAATGGATTTGATGGGTTAAATTCAAGCAATGGAGATAAAGAGGTGGAGTCGGTGCGATTTTGTCCGATGAAAAAATTAAAGTTTAAATACGTTTTTCTCTAAAGATAAAAAAAATACAAGCGGTTCGTATTTGCATTAGTAATGAAAAAATTGTTACCATCAAAATGTGATTATAAATCGACTACTGCCACCACTGTTGCTACTTTTGACGCTGTTGGTACTTACATGAAACTTTTCTTTTAAAATGGATAAATGAGAGTTTACGAGAAACACAACTGTCAGGTAATACGTTGACCTGTTCTGTACCAATTTGACATGAGAAACAATCACACAAAAGTTAAAATTAACAGATCACTATTCGTATTCCCTAATTACAATGTAGAAAAAACTGGAATTAGAGGCACAAAACGTTTAGATCATTTAAGAAGTTGAGCGAAATCGGAAAATTGTTTATCGACAAGAAAAAGCTTTTTTCGGTCAATAGCAGCAAATAAAAAAACTATCTAAACGCAAACAAATTTAAAAAATTCAAACATTTAAAAAGAATTGTCCGAAAAGCAATAGATCACTCTTTACCTAGAAAGACAAACAAACATGAGCGGAATAACTGGATTGATAAAAAATTCAAAAACGCTGCAGAAAGATAATTTTTCGAAGAAAATAATATAAATCAGTCAGATTCTACCAATAACGAATAGAAAAGCAGTGCGGAATATAAAAATTTTGCTCAAAACAACAAAAAAAATTAATCAAAACCAAATTTAAAAATTAAAAAAGAAATAACAGGCAAAAATTAGATAAATGGAAAAAAACCATCTCATTTAGAAATCAATCAATTCAACGAATATTTTGAGTCAATGGAAAAGCACATTTTGAAAGCACTCTTGACACAAAAATCTTTTCTGAAAACAGCTGATAGCACAGACCAATCTGTATGTCTTTGAAAAAATTGCTAAAAAGGAAGTTTCCGATGTCACAAACAATGCTCCGAACAAACACAGTCAGGACTAATATTGCCTTATTTGTTACAGCATCGAGAAATTTATATTATTCGTGAGTCCATTTCTATTGAAACAGTTCAACAATTGTTTCATCCTTGGCGTGTTCCCTGATTACCTTTAAGTTGCAAATTTTTTCCCACTTAACAATCTGAAGATTAAAATCTTTCCATCAATTTTTAGGCTTATTTCACATTTACTGACTAAAGCAAAAAAAATTGAGAAGTTTTTTTTGAACGGAATTATTTCAGATTTGATGAAATTTGAAGTGCTCTCAAGCTCTCAGTTTGGTTTCAGCGCGAACAAAATATTGCTAACGTTGTTCTACTTTTCATTGAATTCTTGCGTCAAATACTATCGGATAAAACCGTTAATTCTATTTGCTTATTTCTAGATCTCAAAAAAAGCTTTTGATACAATCGACCACAGTTTTGGGAAGCACATTGAAAAAAAATCAAATTGAAGTTGTTAAGCAAAAACTGATAAATTTCAAGGAACTATTCTACAGACTGAGAAAATTTCGCAAAAAATGTCAGACACAAGTTTTTAGAAGCTATGTCCTTTGGATATAGCAAAATGATGTACTAACCAATGGAAAATCTTTCTCGTCAGATTTTTCATTGATGGGTTCAAAAAATAAACATCTTTTACTTTATATGATTTCAATTTAACTGCAAACAAAACACGAATAAATTCAGATTTCATATTTTCCAATTTTAAGTTATGGTTTTTTCATTCAATCTTTAAGTTCTTTTCTCTTATTCATATTTGTTGATGATTTTGTTGGTCAAAATTGAGTTCCCCAATTGCGTAGTTGAACTATTTTTCTCATGGTTGTCACAGACAAACTGTGCTTGGGCGAAACGAAACAGTTTACTATGCCAATGAACAACTGTTTTCAAAAAACGGTGATGAACTCACTTTGGAAATTAGGTCTCTTGAAGAACAATTTTTAGCAATCTTCTTAAAACGGACATGGCTCAATGACTGTTTTTCATCAAGCATTATATTCATAGGTGGATTTGATGAGTTAATTTCAAGCAATCGAGATAAAGAGAAGGGGTCGGCGCGATTCTGTCCGATGAAAAAATTAAAGTTTAAATACGTTTTTCTCTAAAGATAAAAAATACAAGCGGTTCGTATTTGCATTAGTAATGAAAAAAATGTTACCATCAACATATATGTATCAATTGACTACTGCCACCACTGTTGCTACTTTTGACGCTGTTGATACTTACAAGAAACTTTTCTTTTAAAATGGATAAATGAGAGTATACGAGAAACACAACTGTCAGGTAATACGTTGACCTGTTCTGTACCATATTGACATCAGAAAAAATCACAAAAAAGTCAAAATTAACAGATCACTGCTCGTATTCCCCAATTACAATGTAGAAAAAACTGGAACCAGAAGCACAAAACGTTTAGATCATTTAAGAAGTTGAGCAAAATTGGAAAATGTTTATCGACAAGAAAAAGCTACTTTCGGTCAACAGCAGCAAATATAAAACTATCTGAACGAGTTAAAAATTGATAAAAAATATCAAAAATTTACAAAGAATTATCCAAAAGGCATTAGATCAGTCTACCTAAGAAGACGAACAAACAAGAATGGAATAACTGGATTGATAAATAAGTCAAAAACTCTGCAGTAAAAAAAGTTTTGGAAAAAATGCTACAAAATTTATAAATAACGAATACAAAAACAGAGCGGAATGTGAAAATTTTGCTTAAAACAACAATAAAATTTTATCGAAGCCAAATTAAAAAATTAAAAAGAAATAACAGGCAAAAATTAGATAAATGGGGAAAAAACCATCTCATTTGCAAATCAATCAATTAAACAAAAATTTTGAGTCAATTGGAAAGCACACTTTGAATGAACACTTAGCAGAAAAATCTTTTCTGTAAAATAGCTGATCGAACAGAACAATCTATATGTCTTTAAGAAAATTGCTAAAAAGGAAGTTTTCGATGTCACAAACAATGCTCCGAATAAACAAAGTCAGGACTAATATTGCCTTATTTATTACAACATCGAGAAATTTATTTTATTCCTGAGTCCATTTCTAATGAAACAGTTCAACAATTGTTTAATCCTTGGCGTGTTCCCTGATTACCTTTAAGTTGCAAATTTTTTCCCACTTAACAATCTGAAGATTAAAATATTTCCATCAATTTTTAGGCTTATTTCACATTTACTGACTAAAGCAAAAAAAATTGAGAAGTTTTTTTTGAACGGAATTATTTCAGATTTGATGAAATTTGAAGTGCTCTCAAGTTCTCAGTTTGGTTTCAGCGCGAACAAAATATTGCTAACGTTGTTCTACTTTTCATTGAATTATTGCGTCAAATACTATCGGATAAAACCGTTAATTCTATTTGCATATTTCTAGATCTCAAAAAAAGCTTTTGATACGATCGACCACAGTTTTGGGAAGCACATTGAAAAAAAAACAAATTGAAGTTGTTAAGCAAAAACTGATAAATTTCAAGGAACTTTTCTACAGACTGAGAAAATTTCGCAAAAAAATGTAAGATGCAAGTTTTTAGAAGCTATGTTCTTTATATAGTACAAAAAGCAAAATGATGTACTAACTAATGGAAAATCTGTCTTGTCAGATTTTTCATTGATGGGCTCAAAAATGAAACATCTTTTAAAAAATTATTCAAAAGGAAAAAAATCGAGACGGTGACAAACAAGGGACAAAATATTGACTTTTTTCAGCAAAAAAATATTTATTGTATGACGTTCTCAAAATTCTAATGAAAATAAAAAGATTGGAATGTCTGTTTAGTCACTTCAATTCTGTCTCGAACGATCCTGGTTAAACAGAGTGAAAAAAAAGAAGAAAAACTATGTGTCTGATTTGCGGGGATAGAAAAAGTTGGCAAACCAATCGAGGTTTTAGGTCCAAAAATTGTTGTATCTGTTGGTCTCTCTTGAACCTTCCTTTTTAAATACAATTTTACGGTGTGTAAAAAAACAATTAATTGGGTTAAAAATTTGCCATATGTTTCTAGCAAACTAGATAGTTGACAAGGCAACCAGGTTTTTTCTAGTTGTTTCTTTTAATTACGCTCGAATTTTCAAGCCTACTGCACTCAATTACCTTACTGTTCTCTAGTCCAAACCAATCATGACTATCGTTCTAGTATTATACGTTTTTTTTCTTTCTTGTTTAACACGTATTATAGTAATTTTTTGAAGCTCCTAATCAAACAGTTTCTGGACATTCAATGCATTGTGAGTCTTCAAAAAACAGATCAACGAATGATCTAATGGTGTGCTCGTTTCGTCTGTTCAACTTCAATGTATATCTTTTGTGCAAACTAATTAAATTTATTTTGCATTACGTGATAACAGAAAGGGAACATTTTATATCTTTGCTATTATTTCAATAGACAACAGGTCAAATCAAAACTGACCCAGTAGAAGGCGCTGAACAGTCCCTTATTGGGTCTTTTGCCACGTTTCGGTGGGGTTTGGGAACCATCTAAATGAACAAACTGCTGGCTGTATTTTTTGGCCAAAAAAACAATTAAACTATCATACATTGGTAGCAGTGGCAGAAGGCATTCCTATTGATACATGTGTCCCTCCAATCAATGTATTAATACAATGTCCTATGTAATCCAATGATTTAATGCCGGAATTTTTTGTTGTTTCCTTAAGCTGTCTTCCAGATCAAAAATGACATATTGTTCTAATCGCCACCGAACGCAAGATTGCATGTAGAAGTTCAAGAAAATTTGGTGATCAGATGAACGCGGGTTCGGTGCACCACTCACTCATCATCATCACGTGAGAAATTTTTCAAACCCAAAGAAGCGCACACCATTGAGGCCGCCCATAAAATCAAAAAAAAATCTTCCAAGCATCTTGCGAGCCATCTTGCAAGAGAATGCACACATCGTGCAAGATTCTTGCAAGAATCTTGCAATTTTTGAATCAACTTGCAGGAAAATTACAAAAATTTAAATCAAACTTGCAAGATTCTTGAAATATTTTAAATAAAATTTGCAAGATTCAGACAGGATCTTGCAGGGTTTTAAATCCTGCTTGCTAGATTCTTGCAGGATACGAATCTGCTCATCACCAAGGCCTGCGTAGGCGAATGAAAACTCATTCGAGTGTATGACGAAAAAGACATTAAAACACGTAAAAATTTACTTGTGAAGATTAGACTTGATAATCTTTTTCATCCTTTTAGTTTTTTCACTTCGGCATTTACTGTAGATTGATAAAAAAGATGATTGCCGCCCCAATTACCGATGCTACAAAAGTATCACAAACATTTACCCGTCAACTTTTGAAGACTTTAGACTTGCTGTCGAACCGTACTGGAATATTAAATGACAACTGTGCTGCTTAATACGTTAGAACAAAAGACTACAATATTCAAGGGCAATTTTGCATTCTATTAGTCAACACGCTTTTGCCTAGGCTATGACGGCTGTTTCACTGCCACTGATAATACGTGTGTACAGTTATGAATAAAAAATTATCCACCTGATGATTAATGTAAATCTCCACCTGGTGAATAATGGTGACTAAAGACGACTGTTAGTAGGCTACGCGAAGGACCTAGGATTTAGTCCGAAGCTATTCAGCTGACTCGGGATGACTAAAAGCGTTGAGCCAACTGAAGCACTTGTGAGCAAGGAGATAGCTAGGAGAGGTGCTGTCAGTTAGGAAACTCAAATAGCGCAATTCAAGACGCTAAAAATGGCTCCAGTTTTCAGATTTCTCTCTGCTCTAAGAGCGAACAAATCGATTTTTAGTTATGATTTAAACTGACAAGGACATAATTTTTATTCATTAAGATAAATATAAATAAACAAGACTTAACAAGAATTAATATTGGTCCTCTTCGATGCTATAAATAAAACGTTGATCCTTATTTATGCAGCATCACACATAAGAATAAACTTTGGAATATCAGTTGTCTCTCTGAAGCTGCATCTTGACCCAAGAAAGAAGAAAAATTTCTTAGGCAATTACACTCTTGCCCAGTATGGAAATTTCAGTCCCAATTAACAAACTCGGATATTTTTTTACATAACTGGCATAATAGAAAGAAGTCAAACCTGATTTGTTACGGAAAATGAACGTTACCGAGCCGAGCGAGATTTACGTTAACGCACAGATGTTTCAAGCTGAAAAGGTGGTTGCTGTGGGCGATTCAAAAGACCACCACATACAAATGCTAAGATCGGTGAGAACTTGTCAGGAATCTGCTGTTAGTTTCGACAGCGAATCTTATTTTGCTTTTTGGGAAGTTATCCAGGATTTTGAGAGCTTTAAACCCGGTTCTGTCAGAATCGGATTCAGCAACCAAGCAGTAAAACTTTACGTTTATAAAACTTTGGATAACGTTTGGCACCTGATAGACTTTTCAGGTGGAATCACTGCCACCGAAGCAAACCGTGTTAACGATTTTTGGCCAATGTTGGTCACAAACTGGAAAACGACGCCATTAGGTCCAAAGAGTTTCCTGAACCATATCAACCAAGTGTTTGCCAACGTGGAAGATTTTAAGAATTGTGCTTTGTATAAAAAGCTAGTCTCATCCATCTGAGTTCAATAGCAGAAATACTGAGAATCTTATCAGAAGCAACTTATCAGAAGCATCTAAGACATTGCCTTAGGAACGCCCAAATATTTAAAGTTGAATTAAAACTTTCGTGATACACAACACAACTACAAACTGCTCTTTTATTACGCTTTTTCGCCAGTTAGCAAGGTTCCCTAGTCCCGAGATAAGCAGGTTGATTAGCTTCCATTATTCTGCAAAAATTATCGGATGAATGGATATTATCTGAAACAAGGAGGCTCGGTAATGTGCGATTGCACATAAAGTTCCGACCCCACTCATCCACAATTTTGGAATAATTGTCTACCAAATGAGGAACAGATCGAAAAACACAAAAATAATTTTTGAGAATCCCAAAAACCCCAAAAAATCCAAACATTAAAAAAATAGTGTATGAACGAAAAAAATAGCCGCCAAAGCAAATAACTCAGTGGAGTAAAAAATAATGCACTAGATTGATGAGCCAATGATATGCTAATATTAAGAAAGCGAGTTAAAGCGAACAGCAAAAACAACAATAACAAACATTAATTACATCAAAAATTTATGTCCGTTTTAAAAAAGCAAAACTTAATAACAAAGTCAACATAGCGTCAGATAAAACTGCAACTGAATAAAATAACTTATAATTCACGAGAAACGATACGGGACCAGTCCATAATAAGGCTCGGTAACAATTAGACAGAAAAGAACAAAAACAGTAAATTTAAAAAATTCGCTTATTTTTTTAGAACAATTAACTTCAAAAATATGAAAACCATCAGAAATCAAGTAAAAATATCCTATAGAATTGAGATTACCAGTGCTTCTTTTGAAGGTCATTAAGACTGGTCTTTGTTTTTTTTTCTGCGGTTAAAAAGAATAAAAAGAAGACAACAAAGAAAAATTAAAAAAAAACTTGCCAGAAAACGCTGTCGAATCCGTAAAGCCATTTTTTGGCTCTCAAAATACGTTCGATTGCGCCCTCCTCAAACACCGATAAAATAGTATGTGGCATTGCATCCTTTCATTGATATTATCAGGTAACAATTAGACTAAAAAAAGAAAAAACGGCTAAAGTAAGTAGAACTTTTGATTTTTTTCTAAACAAAATTACTTCCAAAGTCTTGAATGCTATTAAAAACCAATATGAAAAAAATGAATAGGTGCGTTTTTTTGTCCAATAGAAGCCCTTAAGAACAGCAATTATCCAGAATATGTCTTGCGTCTACGAAAAACTTCAAAGCTTACAAATCTATTTAATTTTTTTTTGTGAAAAAACGAAGTCGCAGCCAGAAAGGTCATAACCAATTCTTTAACTATATAAGACTCTGTGACATCAAATTTTTTGAAACCCTTTTTGACGCCTCTAATTTCGTGTTTGACCTGTAGTTAACGAGACTAGGTAGAAAAAGACGAAAAAAATTGCAAATTTAAATAGTTTTTTTTTATTTTGGAAAACAAAAGTCGTGAAAGCTATGAGATATCTACTTATATCCGAATATCGGCTCATCTATTCTTCTATAATAAACCAATGAGATCTCTCATTATTCTGGAAATTTCATTTGACTGAAAACTAAAGGAAAAACGACAGTTAAAGACAATTATTTATAAAACTCAAAAAAAAATTCTTCGAGAAAGGGTTGTCGAAGCCGTTAAAACGTTTATCTATCTTTCAGGATTTTAATAAAAAGACGAAAAAAAATTGCAAATTTAAATAGTTTTTTTTTATTTTGGAAAACAAAAGTCGTGAAAGCTATGAGATATCTACTTATATCCGAATATCGGCTCATCTATTCTTCTATAATAAACCAATGAGATCTCTCATTATTCTGGAAATTTCATTTGACTGAAAACTAAAGGAAAAACGACAGTTAAAGACAATTATTTGAAAAAATCAAAAAAAAATTCTTCGAGAAAGGGTTGTCGAAGCCGTTAAAACGTTTATCTATCTTTCAGGATTTTAATATGTTCAATTGTGTTTTTTTCAAAGACAATAATTTGATATGAGAACTCTCAATTATAGGATGCTGTGACAAATCTAGAAAACGTGAAAAACTGTCAAATATCTAAAAATAAAAAAAATCTGAAATCTAATGGAATGAAAGCCAGAAAACAATAACTTAAGGCTCCGTTAAAACAACAGTAGAGATTAAATTTTAAGTCAGTAGAAGGAAAAAGCACTCTTTCATTGATGACATTAAGCTACAAGTTGACCAAATTAAGAAAAAATTGAGGAAAAATTCATTAAGCCAAAATTTGTTTAAAACTCAATTACTTTAAAAGTCATAACGACCATAAGCTTTCAAGTAATAAAAACTAATTGCACTAGCTTGGAGCTGCTTAGGAAGCCTATTGGACTGTTCTTTTCATTAATTAATATAAAAAGATCATTTTTTGAAAGACCGACTGATTTCAATCCGAATTCTTCTTGGATTGCAACAATCAAAGATTGGTCCAAAACTAGCCCTGCTAATGCTTATCGCCCTTTAGGAACACTTAATTTTGTGAATGTTGTAGACATAGATAAATTGGTAGTTAAAAACTCAATAATAAATTCTGCGTTTTTGATAATCAACGGGTAAATTAGCGAAAAACGGCAAAGCTTTAACTAAAGAGCACTCTCAACAGATGTTGAAGTAGGAATAGATTACAACCCGATTTTTTTTTGGATTGTAACAGTCCAAGAATGGCCCAAAACTAGCCCTGCTAATACTTATTGTCCTTTAGGAACAATTGATTTTTCGAATGTTGTAGATATAGATAATTTGTTAGTTGAAAACTCAAAGTAAATTCTGCATTTTTGATAATCAACGAGTAAAGTTAGCAAAAAACGGCAAAGTTTTAACTACAGTGCACTCTCAGCGGACCCTGAAGTAGAAATAGCCCCCGTTTGAGTCTGCAAAGATTGTATTAGTGTTGTTTGGGGGTGTACTTCAGGCAAATTTAATCAAAGTGGACTAAAGGAGCCTATTTTGTGCTATTTTTGATAAAAAAAAAGGCTGAATTTTGAAATATTTAGCCCATATTTTTGAGAGAAAAACTAATTCAAAATAATCAACAATACTTTTTTGTCTTTAAAAATAAAATAAACAACACTATTCTTAAAAATTTCAAGCATAATTTGCAAAATTTTAGTCAAAAATTCCGGAAAATGTGAATAAAATCAACGGAATTCACTCTATTTTCTCAAAAGTTTAAACCTCGATAACTCCCTGTAAAATACGAAAATCAGAAAAATCTCTTTTATTCCATATTCTACGCTGGACAAGCTTTCTAATGATACCACAGTCTCAACTCTCTACGATGAATATATCGATCGGCGAAAATTGACTGAACAAAAAAAACCCATTTGAGTATATAGTTCCTTCCCCTCAAGAGGGGTCGGAACAATTAAACAATGCGTGCGTAGAGCTATTATACCATATTCTTCGGAATTCGTGCCAATGAGGCTGATGGTTATAACCGGAACATCGTGTTACAAAGGAACAATTTGAGATGAGAAAACTGCAAACCCCCACATATTTTAGTGAAAACAATTTTAGTTTCGTTGCGTACATTGAAACCGTTGCTATTTAATATTGATATGTTGCTTCACTACTAATCGCTCAAAAATTAAGCCCAATACTTGAGTTTACGTTCCTGTGTAACATAATTGGATATTGCCACTGCAAAAGTAAATGAAAATATAATCTAAGTTTATGAAGACATATAAATAACAGTGTATATATTAAAAGTGTCCGCGTGATTTTAGTGAATTGAGTGTTTGAACACATATGTCCATACATTCAATACATTGGTATACAATTTATGGTTAAAAATGGGCAAAATCTTAAGTAACAAATGAGTAAAAAATTGAAAATGGACAATACATGATTTTACGCGACGGAAGTAGATTGATTTTTGAAACGCCTTAGTTCAAAATACAACGGTTATCTGTCAAGCCCTTGTTACATTCTTTCCTGTGACAGCTACTATTTTACACTTTTAATTCAAAATACTTGCTGACTCTCATCTATACCCAAATACATCGTTTCAGTGCTCTGATGTAAAATTTTTAATCCGAATAGCCCCTTGAGAATTATGTGAAAGCAGTTCCATTATCCGAATTACAATTATTTCTCTTATCAGAATTTTTCTCTCAGCCTCTGTAGTTGTTAGTTTCAATTCTCAATGGAGTCATGCCTGATCACTGCAAACCCAGTTTTTAGTTTTAATAATTTCAACTATTTACATTGTTTTTAACCTGTATTATTTCATTGTCCAAATTACAATTGTTTCTCTTATCAGAATTTTTTTCTCAGCCTGTGCAGTTGTTAGTTTCAATTTTCAATGGAGTCATGCCTGATCAATGCAAACCCAGTTTTTGGTTTTAATAACTTCAACTATTTACCTTGTTTTTAACCTGTATTATTTCAATTTCCAAATTACAATTGTTTCTCTTATCAGAATTTTTTCTCAGCCTGTGCAGTTGTTAGCTTCAATTTTCAATGGAGTCATGCCTGATCACTGCAAACCCAGTTTTTAGTTTTAATAACTTCAGCTATTTACATCGTTTTTAACCTGTATTATTTCATTGTCCAAATTACAATTGTTTCTCTTATCAGAATTTTTTTTCTCAGCCTGTGCAGTTGTTAGTTTCAATTTTCAATGGAGTCATGCCTGATCAATGCAAACCCAGTTTTTAGTTTTAATATCTTCAACTATTTACATTTTTTTCAACCTGTATTATTTCATTGTCCAAATTACAATTGTTTCTCTTATCAGAATTTTTTTTCTCAGCCTGTGCAGTTGTTAGTTTCCATTTTCAATGGAGTCATGCCTGATCACTGCAAACCCAGTTTTTAGTTTTAATAACTTCAACTATTTACATTGTTTTTAACCTGTATTATTTCATTGTCCAATTTACAATTGTTTCTCTTATCAGAATTTTTTTTCTCAGCCTGTGCAGTCGTTAGTTTCAATTATCAATGGAGTCATGCCCGATCACTGCAAACCCAGTTTTTTGTTTTAATAACTTTAACTATTTACATTGTTTTTAACCTGTATTATTTCATTGTCCAAACTAAAATTGTTTCTCTTATCAGAATTTTTTTCTCAGCCTGTGCAATTGTTAGTTTCAATTTTCAATGGAGTCATGCCTGATCACTGCAAACCCAGTTTTTAGTTTTAATAACTTCAACTATTTACATTGTTTTTATCGTGTATTATTTCATTGTCCAAATTACAATTGTTTCTCTTATCAGAATTTTTTTCTCAGCCTGTGCAGTTGTTAAATTCAATTTTCAATGAAGTCATGCCTGATCACTGCAAACCCAGTTTTTAGTTTTAATAAATTCAACTATTTACATTGTTTTTAACCTGTATTGTTTCATTGTCCAAATTACAATTGTTTTTCTTATCAGAATTTTTTTTCTCAGCCTGTGCAATTGTTAGTTTCATTTTTCAATGGAGTCATGCCTGATCACTGCAAACCCAGTTTTTAGTTTTAATAACTTCAACTATTTACATTGTTTTTAACCTGTATTATTTCATTGTCCAAATTACAATTGTTTCTCTTATCAGAATTTTTTTTCTCAGCCTGTGCAGTTGTTAATTTCAATTTTCAATGGAGTCATGCCTGATCACTGCAAACCCGGTTTTTAGTTTTAATAACTTCAACTATTTACATTGTTTTTAACCTGTATTATTTCATTGTCCAAATTACAATTGTTTCTCTTATCAGAATTTTTTTCTCAGCCTGTGCAGTTGCTAGTTTCATTTTTCAATGGAGTCATGCCTGATCACTGCAAACCCGGTTTTTAGTTTTAATAACTTCAACTATTTACAATGTTTTTAACCTGTATTATTTCATTGTCCAAATTACAATTGTTTCTCTGATCAGAATTTTTTTCTCAGCCTGTGCAGTTGCTATTTTCAATTTTCAATGGAGTCATGCCTGGTCACTGCAAACCCGGTTTTTAGTTTTAATAACTTCAACTATTTACAATGTTTTTAACCTGTATTATTTCATTGTCCAAATTACAATTGTTTCCCTTATCAGAATTTTTTTCTCGTAGCCTGTGCAGTTGTTAGTTTCAATTTTCAATGAAGTCATGCCTGATCACTGCAAACCCAGTTTTTAGTTTTAATAACTTCATCTATTTACATTGTTTTTAACCTGTATTATGCACCGGTTGTTTTCAATTAGTTGTCAGAAGCAAAATAGAGAATTAAAATTTTCTAAAACTTTTACTTCGGCTTAATCCCGGCTAACGCATTTTTTGTGGTTTCTAGGCTCCAAATCATCATTACGCTAACATTGAGCGTTGGATATTACAGGTTCTTAAAAATAAATCGCAAACTAGCTAGAAGATTTTGAAGGATTAATAACATTCCTGCCAATTAACTTTTTCATTTGCTAAGTCAAATTGAGTGCATACCTTCTTGTCCCTAAACATTTTGTTTCAATGTTCACACTGGGTTAAATATTGAAACTGGGTGAAATGAAAACAGTTGTAGATCAAATTTCCCTTTGCAATTTTGGAGGTTACTTTACAGATTTTGCTCAAAGCCTAATAATTTTCACCTATACGAAACCTGTTCATTGATAATGTTCAACTATAATTGTTAGATCTGTTTAATCGCTTAATTTACAATTTAAAAGAATATGAAACTGTGCACCATAAATGTGCGGACTTCCACCACTAATGGAAACAATGAAAAACTGGATGAAATATACATTGAAGGCCACTGGTTCCAACCACAGGCAAATTTAAACACGCGAGAACTCAATTACTGCGTCACTCAAGTTTCCCTTCCCACATACATACCCAAAGTTGTCAGAATTCAACTCCCGTTCGAAAACATACGATATTATGGAGTAAAGTACTCGTTTTCAACAAACACGAGGAAACGAAGAATTACGTATGTGAACAACAAAAATGATGGAGTTTATATTTACAAATCAACGGATAACAGATGGCATTTTCTTGATGTTAATGACAGTTCACGTTTATCGTATAATGTGGAGAACGCAGTAGGTATAATTCCGCCCGTAAAAGGGTGGGTGTTAACACCCGAAGATTTTCAGAAGAGTGTTTGTAGCGTATTCGACGAAGACCCGGAGTTGATAAATTCGGTCCGGGAAAAAATTGCAATTGACAAACTTCTGCAAAAAGTATAACTACAAAAAACTATGAGGAAAAACAGCCACTGCTTAAAGTTGTTAACGCAAAAATATTCAAATAAAAATCTGACCAATGAGAACAAACTCTGAAGCTAAAAGAATCAATTTAATTTGCATAACCAATGAAAATTAATAAATATTTGATATTTGTAGAATTTTTTGGAATATTTGTAAGTTACAGTCAGTTGCTATATGCAATTAATGGCACATTTAGAAAATAGATTTACATCAGATTTCGTTAACCTAAACATCGGATTCGGCGCCCTACAAATTTTTGTAGCTGGTTTCCAATTTTGAAAGAGCGTCACATCTGATTTTCAAACTTTTATTTCAAATTGTTATTAGCATAAATAAAAGTTGCCTATAGTTCGAAACAAATTGAACCCATTCTGTTCCAGTAGAGTTAGCGGGCGAATGGGCCACAAAAAAATTACAAACAAAAAAAACGGCCAAAGCCTACTTTAAAATGGAGAAATTGTGAATCAAGCTACGCAAATTGTGAAATTGGGTGGATAAGCTTTTTTTTAAAAAAATTAAAATATTTCTCTGGCTATTATATATTCTTTGGCTTTAAATACTTCTTTATCTCAGAATGCCAAAAATGTTTTTTGTGGAATGATGACACCAGTGACTGCGATAATTTCTGTAAAAACTGGTTCTCAACACATTCTCTACGTCAAAATTTCAGAATTTAACAAATAAAAGCAATAAACATGAGTCTAAATTTTTATTTAAAAAGTAAAAAGTTAAAAGTGAAAAATATTTTTAAGAATCCCGAAATCACCTCACTGAAAATCTTTTAATTGATTAAAAACGAATTTTCAGGAGGTTAGGTTTATCTGGGACATTTCATATTTTTCACAGCAGAGAAGTCGAAATAATTTCCTCAAAACAAATCAAACCATATACAACTAGAAAGTCAAAATTTTACTTTTGAAGCAAAATCTGAGTAAAGATGAAACTATCGGAAACTATGCTGCGCGGCCAGGAAACTATATTAGCCACACTGAAATTAGGATTATTCATCACATTAGTATTTTATTGGTTAAGTTCCATTTCGTGATGGTGCACTGAGGTTTTCGACAATAATTGTGATTGTAAATGTTCTATAAATACGGGAACAAGTTGTCTAGACAAAAGATTATATTCAGTAAAGGTTTTTGTGACAGTTTTCTTGATAATTACTCATTTGCGGGTAACCGTTTTCAACTTGTTCAAGGACTTGAGTCAAGTTTTCAAAAGCTGACACTTTTGACTTGGTTGTTACACAACACGCTCCAAGAAGAGCAAGGGGCCATTAACACATGAAGAGGTCGTCGAAGAGAGGGCAACGCACATGCGGTCAGCAACAATTGAAGAGGTCGTTGAAAAGATGGTAGAAACTTTACGTGACAAAAAGATAAAAAAAATAAGGTCAATCAGCTTGAATCTCTTGAGTAGTGTCGGCAGGTATTCTTTGACAAGTCGCTTCCAGAAGTGATTCATCATCTGATGCAGATTTGTCCATGTCCTGAAACTGGCTGCAAACGGACCGTCAAAATTTCCTGTTGACAGAGAGTTGAATGAACGAATGACCAGGAGGTTAATAGGTGTGAGAGGCATCTCGTTGTCGGAAAGATCCGCAACATTTGTGAGAGGTCGTCAACTCAACATGGCTTCGCTCTCTACCAGTTTTGTTTGGAACTCGTCAATTGAGAGTCTTTTTGAGCCTATAAAGATCAGCAGCGTTCTTTTTGCTTTCCGCATCCAGCGCTCCCAAACACCACCAAAGTGGGGGCCATAGGGCTGGTTGAATTTCTAAGTCGTGTATATAGCTGCGAGAGCTTTGTAATGTTTGTCGTTGTCTTTATACTTTTCTTGAGCTCTTCTGACGCTCGAATATCTATCCATTATCACTGTACACCAGTTCTGGTTGACATTGTTCACTAGTGGAACGTCAAATTGCATTTAGGAAAGTACCGGTGTTGAGATCTGTGCAGCTTTCGAGCTTGACTGCTCTTGTGATCACGCACGTTAAGATCATACCATAATGTTCCTCAAGATTTCCTTGTGTGCCCCCTGAATAAACTGGTCCAAAGAAGTTTTGACCACTATTGGAAAACGGTAATTGTGTTGCGGCTGATGGTAAACGGAAAGCGGGAAGAGGAGCCATGATCGGTTGTATGTTTTCTGCATTATGTCTTCTGCATAAAAAACTGAAAAATTTTATGCTAAAAAGACACTTTCGCAAGCTAAATGCGTGGTAACGTTGCTGAGGAAACGCTTTGACGGGTTCTGTTCCCTGATGAATGCATACGCGATGAGTGTTTTCTAGGTACAAGCAGTGATCGTGTCTTTCCCATGCTGAATAATTGGACATCTTTATATTTCAATTTCATCAGGAGAAAATTGAAGTCTTCCACTTGAACGAAGTACACCGTTTTGGTCGAGGATTGGCTCCATAACCGCAATTTGCATTTAGGGTGGGGCTTGAGACCCCTTTTTAATAAGGAAACTGTCAAAAGAAATGAGTTGTCTTGAGAACCTCTGATCAATTGCTTCCGAGATCGATCAATGTCATCGGTCGGTACTATTGTTTGTTGTCACAAATTTTCTTTGCTGTGAACAGTAAGCTAAATACAGTGGCTAAAAAGAGTAACATTTTTCTCCAAGACGAAAAACGTGCGGGGTCTATGATTGGCTCTGGAACATTCGAAGCTGTGTGTGCTATTGTTGCTACGACAGCTGGTTTCGAAGGTATAGATTGGTTATTGATAGGCTCTGATGATGACAGAAACTCTGGTGGTTGCAACGATTAGAGAGATATTTTACCTGGATCTATGCCATGAGAGCCATGGTCGGCTGGATTGTTCAATGTAGCAATATATCTCAATAGTTTTGCTTCGGTTGTTGATGCAATTTCTCTCAGTCGATTTGAAACATATACAGGTTGTTTTTTGAAAGACGTAATCCAATCAAGGACTACCTGACTATCAGTCTTGGAAACAGTTTTGTCAATTGCGAAAGGGAACTCTTTCCCGGTTGTAGAATGTAGCCTAACTCCAATTACTGCTGATCCCAGTTTAAGTTTGGATAGGCTTGTTTGCTTTCTTGGAGCAGCTTTTTATTTTGCATTAAGGAAACAAGTTTTTGTTACCTCTGATTGGTTGTGCGTTATTTGCAGGTACGCTACGGCTGCCATTGCAACTGTTGAAGCATCAACGAATACGTGTAATTTTGCACTGCTTTCATAGTATTGAAGCCCTGTTGGTGTTGTGGTAAGGTGTATTTCAGGCATTTCAAAGTGTGAATCTAGTAATTTCTGAAGTCTTTTGTGTCTTGCACGCATAGTGGTTCATCCCACTCTTTGATAATTTTTCAAATTTCGTGGAGAAGAATTTTGAAATGGATTGTCACATGTGACAGTATGCCAAGAGGGTCAAATATCGAGCATAAATGGCTAAATATTTTCCTCTGGGTGCACTCAATTTTGTCCTTTGGAAAATCTGTTAATGGTTTCATAATGAAGAATTTATTTTTCACATTCAACTTCTGTCCAAGTACTCTGACAATGTCACTGTTTTCTTCAATGTCCTGTGTTGGTATGTTTTCCAGAACATCGGGTTCAATAGAAACAAATTTAGTGAGGCGGAAACCGCCTTCAAGAAGACTCTGAATAGTTTGATGAACTGTCTTTAAGGAATTCGTTACTGTATTATAGGACTGGATGTAATCATCCATATGAAAGTGAATTTGGACGGCTCTGACTGCTTCAGTATATTTATCTCCGTGTGTATCAACGCAATGATTGAAAACATAGATTGCGCAGAATGGGGAACAGTTAGCGCCAAACATTAGTCTGGTAAACCGATACTGTTGGATTTCATTGTCATTTATCCAGAGTAAACGGACGGTTGATTGGTCAGTTTGGTTGATTGCAATATGCATGAACATGCCTTTGATGTCCGCGAGGACTGCAATTGGATTTTCACGAAAGCTCATAAGGACTCAAAGCAGACTATTAAGCAGGTCAGGAACTGATACCAAGATAGTGTTTAGTGATTTTCCGCGGAATTTGGAGACGGCATTTGCGACGCGCTGAACCCTGCCGGGCTTGTTAGGATTCTCAACTGGGTGATGTGGGAGATACCAGATTCGATCCGGCGATGGATCTTGCATCGCAACTGGTTTCACGCAGTTTTTTTCCAAGTCCGTTTGTAGAGTTCTGTTATAGTTATCACGAAGTTGAGGATTACGGTCGAGTCACCTGTTTAAGATTTTCACTTGACTGAGGGCGGACAAGTCATAATTTTCCAACTTGGAGTTTTCTTTCCAAGGCAGGTTAATTTCAAATCATTCTCCATTGAAATTATTTGAGTCTTACATTATCTGGAGGATTCATTGATCAAGGTGAGATGAAGGCTTTTTGTCTGGTTGAATTCCTTCCGATTCAAGGCTGCAGAACTTTTGAACTGGTTCGTCTAGCTCGAGCTAGTCCGTTCAATTTCTTGAAACTTGAAAGACGAAGGCTTTCTTTGGCAGATTGGAGAATGTCAGAGGGTTGTTTGTGAAACAATTTCCATATTCACTAGCTAGTGTCCAACATAATTTAATTTTGACACCGAACGATTGATTTTGATTTTCTTGAATGACATGAGTGGGATAGGTGTATTCAAAGGCGTTAACACCAAAAAGAGGGCACCAATCTTGCCATCGGCAATATAAGGAAAAAAAATGATGTAGGTTGTTAAATGCATCGCAAATCTGATTCAATTGAAAAAATTTCGGCACTGACATTTAAAGATGGTGCTCAAAAGAGTGCATAAAAAATGTTTGTTTATTTGTAAGGAATAAAGTTGACTGGTTTGTTTATTTTACAGAAAGTCATGTTATTTTCAGTGTTAAGGAACTGAGGAGGAGCTTATTGATGAGTTTCGCAAAGGAGTTTAAGATTTTCTAAAATGGCATCCAGAACAAAACTACATTGACCACCAGGATCAATTAGGGCAAATGTTTAGAACGCTTTATTTCCTTTCAGAAATGAAAAGGGGATGAGTTGAAGCTGCTCATACCAGTTTTGTGGTGCCTCGGGACACTGGTTGATGCTATAAGACTGGTTGTTACTGCTTCCCTTTAGGTTTTGTCTTTGAAGGTTGGTTTGGTTTTGATCGATGAAGGATTGCCGGTAGCGGCTGTTTGACTTCTTATTGTGCTGGCCTTTTGCTTGAGAATCGTTGATTGTATTTTCAACCCTTGTGTTGTGGTTTGACAAAAAAGTGGGCAGTTGTTTTTGTGCGTTTTCTGTTTAAAAAGTTGTTGTTGGACGTTTGATTTGATTTGTTGTGTGATGCAAGGATGTATGCTGTAAACCACTGCATACTTGGTATCGTTTAAATGTCTTTTTGTGATGTTTATCGCCAGCAAAAATTTGTACACAAACCGTTTTTGCTAACAATGCTGTATCTCTGACAAGGAGGAGAAAACTGGCTTTCAGGGCAAGTTGCAAAGCTGCTGATTTTCTTCCTGATGCCTTTGGTTCAGTTCCTGATTAACAACTAGAGAGTTTAGACGTTGTGATGAATAGTTTCTGTAACCTGTATTAGCGTTGAAGTTTAAGTTTCCAAACTCTTTCGAAACTGTGGAATATGTCTCTCATGGGATATTCCCCGTCAACTTTATCATAAACTTGAGCATGAAGCTCTAACCACTGTTGGAATTCTGCATGAGATGAGTCTGAGTGGAACTCAGTGAGAAAGTGGTCGGTCCACCTCAGAATCAGTTTTTGTGGAACCTTTTTATTGGCTTTTTTTGCGAAAAAGACAAAAAAACTTCGCTTGTTCTGATTAATGACTGGCCAATTTTCATGTTGGTTAATAGAGGCGTTAACCACGATGGTTCGGTCACCGAAGTGATTTATCAGTTCGTTTAAAGCTGTCTTGTAATACGACGGGATGCAAAAATACGCGTGTGTCATGTCGTTTTCAGAATTCAGTAGATATGTTATACGGTGTGTATCTTTAATTCCAGTGTTATAGTGAATCATACTTAAAAAGTTGTTGATCCATTCTTGGAAAAGAAGAGGACTTCCATTAAAGTTTTGTAACTTTAAGGGGATTAATTTAATTGAAGGTTTATAATCAACGTTTGTCAATTGTGGAACAGGGTTAAAATTAGCGATTGATGCATTGGCTTGTGAGGTGTTCACAATTAAATCGCTTGGCTCATTATTTGGGTGACAAAATTGGTTTTGTTTTGCGTTGCTTTGCGTCGATGAGTCAATGAATTTTGTTGTGTGCGAGCAACTATTCGCATTTGTTGGAAAATGATTGCGGTTCTGCCTTCCTGTGTTGAAATTTTTGCTTCGAATGCAATCAGTTTCGAGCAAAAGCTTGCACTGATTGCTGTTGAATAACAGGATTTGATTTGCTCTTGTTATTTTTAGCAATCTGTTCCTTTTCGTCATAATGACAAGCTTGATTTGGTGTTTGAAATATGAATCTATTTTCAGTCACTTGTTTTGAAAAGAAAGGCTCAGTAATGCTGACAATAGAGAAATTTTGAGCATAAAATCTAATTTTTCTGTAATACTGTCACTTGAAAAACGTACTGTCCCTTGAAGGTTGGTTATAGGAGGCAAAAGTTTTAGCAAATGGTTTTCGTTTGCTTCACTGTTATGGAGAGCGATCGCGGCTGTTTAGAGGCTGCGGGGTGGCAAGCTTAGCTCAGTGTTAGGGTTGATAGCGGCATATTGAGTGTCATCAGTTGCACTGTTAAACACAAGTGTATCATGGGCTTGCGTGAAAGGATTGGGAATGTGAATATCAGTTACTGCAAGATTTTGTTCTTGTTGACTGATTTCCTGGTTTTGCTGTTCTGTTTGTCTTTGGTGACTGCCAAGAACGCGTTCGAAATTAATTTTCGGAGCAGTGGACTGTTGAAAAAAGGGTGTTGGTCTTCCTGGCCTGGCCGAGGAGGGATAGCAGGGGCTGATTTGGGTGGGCTGTGCTGCTTTTCTGTTGTTCCAAGTAACATCGGAGCTGGTTGTCTATTGAGACATGCATAGATCGGTGAAATCAATTTCCTCTGCTTGAAACCATGCTGACGTCATCTCTGATTGCGCCAGAAGACTGGCTCATTTGACCATCATTGTCCAACAGATCAATTTGCAACTGTATTTCGTTAAGACTGTTGATCAGTTTGGTTTGTGTGCTCAGAATTTGTGTAGCTGTATTCTGAGAAAACTGCTGCTTCATCACGTTCTGCGACAGCACTTTTAGTTCCTTTTATTGTTCTCTGGCTTTCTTTGGTGAAAGGTTTTCGCCAAAAAGTCGAGCTGGATTTTCATGGTCATTTCAACGGCTTTCAACATGTTGATGACAAAGTGGCATTCAGCAGTGATCTCCTTAGACGTTTTGCCGCTTATTGTGCTATGTTTGCTGCTTTGACTGCTTGTTGCTGTTGTAGACGTTGTTTTTCTTCATTGAAGGTAAAAACAGCTTACAGAACCGGTGCGGCGCAAATTTTGATGTTAAAAAGTTGTATAACGTTTGAATGCTAATGAGCCTAGTGTTTAAAAGACCAGCGACTCAATTTTTTTTGAAAATTGATGTCCTAGGATGTGTTTTGTGTAATACATTTAGCTTTTTTGCACTTAAAAAAATTAAAAGCTTTTCCGAACGATCGCGCGCTTTAATCGAATTTTATCCAACACACTTAAAAAATTGCTCGCTTCTGCTAAATTAAAAAAGTTTTGCTTAAATAGCTGGCTTTGGTTCTTTTAACTATTTTGTCTGGTTACAGTGGTTGACAGGAAACTTCTGCCTCGCTACAATTATGCAGTTAACCCAATATTAGACCAGAACTCAAGTAATTGTTGCATTAAACTCCGTTTTCTTGCAACCTTCAAAAACTGTCTGTTTTTCTCAAATAGTAGTAATTATTCAACCGGAACGCTCATGAAACTACCTAACGAACTTTTTCTAAGCTTCCTAGCTCTAACCAAATATTTTGATTGATGAAAACTTTTCACAAAAATAGAACTTTTTGTTGTTTTTGTTAGGGCTAAAAGCAAGAAGCTCGTAAAATTGCTATGCGTTTAGGCGAGAAGGGTTATAGCAAGGGCAGAACAAAATAAAGAAGTGTACTTAATTGCAGCAAATTTAAAAAATTTGAATTTCAATATTTTCGTCTTTTTTCAATTTTTTTTGGTTTTTCTCTCCTTTTTGTTGTACTCACTGGTCTGACGTTGCTTTTATCGCTCTTAAAACTCTTTAACTGATGTCATCTATGTAACTTCTGATTACTTTTTGTTCCTAGTTGAGGTAACGTCTGACATCTTTTTATTGAAAAAAAGTTTTCGTTGCAAATTTTTCAAAAAATTTCGGTGAATTCTGAAACCTTTCTTCTTTCTTCAATTTTCGTGTTTTCATTATGGCAACATCTGAAACCAAAAGGCTAAGGGATTTCACAGACGGCAACGTCTGAGACTGAGGTCTTCTGCGAAAAAAATAATGTTTTTCCTCTTTTTTGTTTTTTTTTTGTTGAGAGGGCAAGAATTTTTCAGTTATTTTGACAATTTAAGTTTTTTCTCAGCTTATTTTTGTTGAAAAACTCACATGAAACTACTTCAGAGACGGCTTTGCATCATGAAAATTTCTTTCCATATTTATATGATGCCCACAGTTTAAAAAACGTTTTTTAATTTTATCTGGTCAAAAACGTTTTTTCGTCATTTTTCGTTTTTGAAAAACTTAATGTTGTTATTCAGGTAATAACTTATTTGGTTCACTGAAAACTACATCAAAAGTGAGTTTGAGCTATAAAAAGTAGATTATATAAGAATATTTGGCCAAGAATATAAAGAAACTTTTTTGAATTTCTGTTGTCAAAAACAAATTTTTTGTCAATTTTCACATCTTAATAGCTGATTGAATTCATCCAATTAAAGACCTTTTTGAATCACTAACATCGAGGTTAAACGTGGGGTTAAACTATTAAAAGTAATTTCTAAAGGAATTTCAGGCCAAGAAGTTGAAGAACGTTTTTTGATGTTCTATTGTCAAAAACGTTCTTTTTTCGTCGATTTTCCTTTTGAGGAACAACTTCTTGCACAAAGAATTTGTCATTGTGTTCAATTAATTTTGACACGTACAACATAACGGAATATTTTCTAAAATGGCAATGAAATTTAGAAAAAAAGGACAAATTTCCCGTTTCGCCTTTTTTCTCGTTTTTTGACCTGTAGAAAAACATTAATTTTTGGATTGATCTCACTGAGGAACAGGACTTCATTATGTGAAGTCTGACATCTTAGTAGAAAAAAAACGTCAAGGGGTAACGTCTGACAGCCCAAAATAATTGTCTTTCTGGGTAACATCTGTAACCCAAAAATTTTGCTCTAAAAAGTGTTCTTGTCCTTAGGGCCTTTGTCTTTAGTCTTTTAGTCGTTTCTGTTATGTATTTTGTGCGTCGCGCAGTCTGTGGGCTTCACGTCTTTGCTGTGACAATTGCCGGGTGATGGCTTTGTCTTGAGCCTAGCACAGAATGTAGAACATTGGGGAGACTCAAGTCCGACATTTAGGGCCCTAAAAGAATTTTCTGTTCGAAGAGGGCTCACCAATTACTTGTTCTAAACATGAGGGAACAAATTCAATAAACCTGAGATTATATTCCATAATGGTTTTGGTTACAGTTTTTTGATGATTACAAATTGCGGGTAACCGTTTTCAACTTGTTCAAGGACTTGAGTCAAGTTTTCACGCGCTGACACTCTTGACTTGATTGTTACCCAACAAATCTATATGATGGAGCCCTGAGGTTTTCGACTTTAATTGTGATTGTAAGTTCAAGGGGATCAGAGCAGATACAAATGTTTTCTCATATATATATATATATATATATATATATATATATATATATATATACATAAATATATATACATATATATATATATATATATATATATATATATATATATATATATATGTGTGTGTGTGTGTGTCAAAAATTATATCATTTTCTAAACATTGGGGATATCCAATGTGTATTTCTCTTTTTTGTGTTTATACAAGTATTTTTACTGTATATATAAATGTCCTTTTCTAAATAGAATCCAGATTGGTTCCCGCACATTTATGTATGCATAACAGAATTTCCTTAATCTCGATGCAATAAACAACAAAACTTAAAACAAAGTCGAAATGTATCCCAAATAGCAAACTACCCATCAAATCATCTCTCAGCAGAAAACAAAAAGCTACATTCAAAAAACAAAATTAGCCCGAATTTTTGTCCCGAATTTATCGATTATAAAACACAAGATACAGAACAAGATTGATCACATTGTCACGTATCAATTGTAAAAGTTTTTATAATGGGATCATTTTTTTAGACAAATATGTGTGACCCATACTTTTTACGAAACAAAAATCATTACAAATATGTGATATACGCACAAGGTGAAATTCTGTGACGCCTCCAGCAAACAAGCGCACTTCTGCTCTCGGTTATTTTGTAATACAAAAAGATTGTATTGTACTATTCGAAGCTACAAAAACAGAGAAGCCTCAGAGATGAACTTGCATCATATGAGAGTAGAAGCGGTTACCTTATTGGAACACTTTTAGTATAAAAGTTTTTTTTTCAATTTAACAAACTGATTGACGAAACAAAATGTAGTTGCCCATTCGAGCCAACGCAAGAAACATTGACTGGTTTTCGGAAAATAATTGACCGGTTTTCACAATAATTGACTTAACTAGTTTGCCACTATGAAAAACCTCTTAACCGTTAAAAATCATTGGAAAAGCACGAAACCTAAAAAACTACAAACGCCTGTTTTACGACATCCCCATTGACCCTGACATCTTTTCTTTCTTTTAAAGTAAATTTATTTAACATTTTATCTGATGTGATAAATTCTTTGCCAAAACAGTTTGACTAATATTGAACTTTTTAGATGAATATCACTGAATTCTCAGACGAGAGAGTTAAAAACTCCTGCATCAGATAAATCTCATTTTTAGAACACTTTGTATGAATACAACAAAATTCTCAATCGAATAAGTTCAAACTGAGAGCCGGATAAAAATTTTCCCCTTAATTCCAGTTAAATGTCATGATCACCGAAGTAATCGTAACTGTACCCATAAATAAAAACTTAAAAATGAGAAACACTGTAGATTTTAAAAAGAATCCAGCATCACGAAAAAATACAAGACACAATAGAGTTTATATACGTATATAGAAATATATATATATATATATATATATATATATATTTATATATATATATATTTGTTTGTGTGTGTGTGTGTCAAAAATTATATCATTTTCTAAAAATTGTGGATATCCAATGCGTATTTCTGTTTTGTGTTTATAAAAGTATTTCTACTGTATATATAAATGTCCTTTTCTAAATAGAATCCAGATTGGTTCCCGCACATTTATGTATGCATATCAGAATTTCCTTAATCTCGATGCAATAAACAACAAAACTTAAAACAAAGTCGAAATGTATCCCAAATAGCAAACTACCCATCAAATCATCTCTCAGCAGAAAACAAAAAGCTACAATCAAAAAACAAAATTAGCCCGAATTTTTGTCCCGAATTTATCGATTATAAGACACAAGATACAGAACAAGATTGATCACATTGTCACGTATCAATTGTAAAAGTTTTTATAATGCGATCATTTTTTTAGACAAATATGTGTGACCCATACTTTTTACGAAACAAAAATCATTACAAATTTGTGATATACGAACAAGGTGGAATTCTGTGACGTCTCCACCAAACAAGCGCACTTCTGCTCTCGGTTATTTTGTGCTACAAAAAGATTGTATTGTACTATTCGAAGCTAAAAAAACAGCAGAGAAGCCTCACAGATGAACTTGCATCATATGAGAGTAGAATTGGTTACCTTATTGGAACACTTTTAGTATAAAAGTTTTTTTTTCAATATAGCAAACTGATTGACGAAAAAAATGTAGTTGCCGATTCGAGCCAACGCAAGAAACATTGACTGGTTTTTGGAAAATAATTGACCGGTTTTCACAATAATTGACTTGACTAGTTTGCCACTATGAAAAACATCTTAACCGTTAAAAAACATTGGAAAAGCAGGAAACCTAAAAAAATACAAACGCCTGTTTTACGACATCTCCATTGGCCCTGACATCTTTTCTTTCTTTTAAAGTAACTTCATTAAACATTTTATCTGATGTGATAAATTCCTTGCCAAAACAGTTTCTCAGACGAGAGATTTAAAAACTCCTGCATCAGATAAATCTGATTTTTAGAACACTTTGTATGAATACAACAAAAATCTCAATCGAGTAAGTTCAAACTGAGTTCCGGATAAAAATTTTTTTTCCCTTAATTTCAGTTAAATGTCATGATCACCGAAGTAATCATAACTGTACTCATCAATAAAAACTTAAAAATGAGAAACACTGTAGATCTTAAAAAGAATCCAGCATCACAACAAACTGCATGCAAGACACAATAGAGTTTATATACGAATATATATATATATATATATATATATATATATATGTATGTGTATATATATATATATATATATATATATATATATATATTTATATATATATATATATATGTGTGTGTGTGTGTGTCAAAAATTATATCATTTTCTAAACATTGTGGATATCCAATGTGTATTTCTTTTTGTGTTTATACAAGTTTTTTCACTGTATATTTAAATGTCCTTTTCTAAATAGAATACAGATTGGTTCCCGCACCTTTATGTATGCATAACAGAATTTCCTTAATCTCGATGCAATAAACAACAAAACTTAAAACAAAGTTGAAATGTATTCCAAATAGCAAACTACCCATCAAATCATCTCTCAGCAGAAAACAAAAAGCTACATTCAAAAAACAAAATTAGCCCGAATTTTCGTCCCGAATTTATCGATTATAAAACACAAGATACAGAACAAGATTGATCACATTGTCACGTATCAATTGTAAAAGTTTCTATAGTGGGATCATTTTTTTAGACAAATATGTGTGACCCATACTTTTTACGAAACAAAAATCATTACAAATTTGGGATATACGAACAAGGTGAAATTCTGTGACGCCTCCCCCAAACAAGCGCACTTCTACTCTCGATTATTTTGTGCTACAAAAAGATTGTATTGTACTATTCGAAGCTAAAAAGCAACAGAGAAGCCTCACAGATTAACTTGCATCATATGAGAGTAGAAGCGGTTACCTTATTGGAACACTTTTAGTATAAAAGTTTTTTTTCAATTTAACAAACTGATTGACGAAACAAAATGTAGTTGCCCATTCGAGCCAACGCAAGAAACATTGACTGGTTTTCGAAAAATAATTGACCGGTTTTCACAATAATTGACTTGACTAGTTTGCCACTATGAAAAACCTCTTAACCGTTAAAAAACATTGGAAAAGCAGGAAACCTAAAAAATTACAAACGCCTGTTTTACGACATCTCCATTGGCCCTGACATCTTTTCTTTCTTTTAAAGTAACTTTATTAAACATTTTATCTGATGTGATAAATTCTTAGCCAAAACAGTTTGACTAATAGTGAACATTTTAGATGAATATCACTGAATTCTCAGACGAGAGAGTTAAAAACTCTTGCATCAGATAAATCTGATTTTTAGAACACTTTGTATGAATACAACAAAAATCTCAAACGAGAAGGTTCAAACTGAGAGCCGGATAAAATTTTTCCCGTTAATTTCAGTTAAATGTCACGATCACCGAAGTAATCATAACTGTACCCATCAATAAAAACTTAAAAATGAGAAACACAGTAGATTTTAAAAAGAATCCAGCGTCACGACAAACTGCAAGACACAATATAGTTTATATACACACCAATAGTACTGCATTGATAAAGACAAAGAGAATTAAACAGGTGGAAAAAACTGTTTAGCGATACGCGTCTCAAACAAAGCACTCTATATTCTCTACAATGCCTTCAAACATGGTATTGGAGCCGCAACCCGACAAAATATATCTTACTTAGGCAATGTCCTTTTTTCTCAAGCCACAGTTCACTGAATATCAGAATTTCACCAATCAGCTATGATTAAGGAAAATTCATCAAAACGTTAGTTACAATGGATTGAAAATTCGACATACAAGGTTTTCAACATCCATTCACTTCATATTGGTAACACGAACCAATACTACTTCACTCAACAAAAGAAATCGAAACAACCGAACTTGAAAAATACAACTCAAGCTAGTGAATTTTCCCAACTTACATTCTCTTTTTGGACAGAAAGCTAAAAACTTCCCCCTCTTCGATTTTTTCAGCAGGTTCACATCATCAACCAAACAATATCAATATTGTTTTAAGGATGTCAAGTCAGCAAAGACTATAATACAATTACAACGCAAACTATATCCACCATTTTAAACTGAAAACTTCGAGACAAAGTAGTGTTTTAAAAGACATTAGTACTACAACAACTTCGAGACACAATAGATTTTATATAGGCGCCACTACTACTACTACATTGAAAAAACAGCCGGAAAAATAGTTTAGCGATAACAGACTCAATTTTAGCATTATATGTTCCTTACAAATCCTTCGAATGCGGTATTGGAGCCGCAACCCTGCGAGATACATCGGCACAAGAACATCGCTAAAACTTATCTTGCTTATAAAATGTCTTTTTTTTCTCCAGCCACAGTTCACTGAACATCAGAATTTCACCAATCAGCTTCGCTTTGGGAAATTTCAGCAAAAAATAGTTTCAAACGAAAAATAAATCTGTCACAAAAAGTTCTCAAAAGCCATGCGTTCCATATTCGTAGCAAAAAGCAATACTATTTCACTAAACAAACAACCCAAACAATTTGGAAAATAAAACTCATGCTAAGGATTTTTCCCAAGCTACAAATTCTTTTTTACCAGAATGATGAAACCTCCCTCTCCCTGATTATCTCAGCTGGACTATATCATCAACCAAACAAAATCAACATTGTTTCAAGGCTCTCAGAATACAAGAGACTATAATACATTTTGTGACACAACCCGAGAAAGGTCAGAACGCACGCTGGATAAATGGATAATACATTTCTGCTTAATTTCAGTCAAACGTCATGACTAACAAAGTATACATAACCATATCAATTAAAAAAAACTTCAAACTGAGATACACAGTAGCTTTTAAAGACGCCAGTGCTAGAACAAGTTGCAGGATAAATAGAGTTTATATAGACACCAGTACTAATATTGATAAAAAAGAAAGAGGAACAAACAGACGGAAAAAACTTGTTCAGCGATATCAGACTCAAACAAAGCATTATACATTCTTTACAAAACCTTCAAATACGGTATTAAAGCCGCAATCCAGCAAGATGCGGCAGCGAAAAAAACATTGGAAAACAGATCTTAATTAGGCAACATCGCAGTTAAATGAACATCAGAATTTCACCGATCGGCTACGCTTTGGGAAAATTAATAAAAATTCAACCGGGATTCAAATTTGCCATAAAAATGTCTCAAGATCCAATGATTTCTTATTTGTAACACGAACCAATACTATTTAATTCTACGAGAGAAATCTTAACAATCGGACATGGAAAACAAAACTCATGCCAATGAAATTTTACAACTTACAATTTTTTTGGGCCACAATGTTGAAAAAATCTCCCTCCCTGATTCTCCCAGCAGGTCTATATCAGCAAGCACACAAGATCAACATTGTTTCAAGGCGCTTAGATTATCAGATATTATAATACATTTACAACACAAACTTTATCCATCATTCAAAACTTAAAAATTAGACAGACAGTAGCTATTAAAAAGACGCCAGTGCTACAACAAACTGCAAGATACAGTGGGAGTTTATATAGATACCAGTACTACTATATTGATAAGAAAAAAAAGGAACAAATAGATGGAAAAATTTGATGAGCGATATCAGACTCAAACAAAGCATTATATATTCTTTACAATGCCTTCAAATACGGTATTGAAGCCGCAATCCAGCACGATTCAGCAGCAAAAAAACATTGGCAAAACAGATCTTAATTAGGCAAAGTCACAGTTCACTGAAGATTAGAGTTTCACCAATCGGCTGTTTACGCTTTGGGAAAATACATCAATAAAAATTCAACCAGAATGCAAATTTGTCATAAAAATGTCTCAAAATCCAATCACTTCTTTTTCGTAACACGAATCAATACTTCACTCAACGAAAGAAATCTACACAACCGGACTTGGAAAACCAAAAACATGCTAACAAATTTTCCCAACTTAATTTTTTTTGGGCAAAAACGTTGCAAACATCTCCCGCCCTGATTCTCTCAGCAGGTCTATACCATAAACCACACAAGATCAACATTGTTTCAAGGCACTCGAATTACCAAAGACTATAATACATGTACGAAACAAACGATATCCACCAATATAAATTTAAAAGTTAGAGACAAAGTAGATTTTTAAAAGACACCAGTACCACAACAAATTTCGAGAAACAATAGAGTTTACATAGACACCAGTACTACTATATTGATAAAGATAAAGAGGAAAAAACAGATTGAAAGTTTCGTTTAGCAATACCAGATTCAAACAAAGCATTATCTATTCCTTGCAATGCCTTCAAATACGATATCGAAGCCGTAACTCGGCAAAAAATACATCGGCAAAATTGATCTTAATTAGGCAATGTAATTTTGTTCTCTAGCTACAGTTCACTCAATATCAGCTCTTCACCGATCAGCAGTGCTTTGAGATTTTTCGTCAAAAAATAGGTTCAATTGGAATACAAAATTTTCATGCAAGTTTCAATATCCAATCATTACAAATTCGCAACACAAACCAATACTACTTCACTCAACGGAAAAAACAAACGATCGGATTTGGAAAATAAAGCTCATTCCAATGAATTTTCTCAACTTACATTTTCTTTTGGCCAAAATGGAACCTTCTGATCAAAGTAATTCTAATAAATAATGCGCAACTTTAACTTTGACTTCTCGCCTCCAGGCAACGAAAATTTGATACCAAACAAATCAAAAAATTGAATATTTCTTTGAGGAACGTACAGATGTAGATAAAAAGTTTTTCGGAAAGCGCACCATGAACAACCCAGTAGTCGCTAAATGAAACAATGGAAACAATTTAAAAACAAACCGACACGAGAAATTGGATTATTAAATACTTCTGCAGTTTCCACGATTTACACCAGAAACTAACACAAACTGACTTCTCTACGTCACTGGAACAAAGAATTTGCCTGCGTCTAGAACTCATATAAAATTTTGTTCACAAAACTCACATGCACGATCCTCCAGGTCACCCAGAACAGGAAAAAACTGAGACGAATGTCACTGAAGAAAATTATTACCCAATCATCAAAAAATGGATAGATAAACTGACCTAAGATTGCCTGGATTGTCGAACTAGCAGTCCACGTAATTTTGGGCTGAACTATTCTTTGGCGGCTTCACCGCATACTCCTCGTTTTTAGAGAATACTCAGTACGTTATCACTAAAAATCATTAAACACCACACAGTTCAGTCTCAGTTATTTTAGATGTTTAGATGACACGCCTACATTTTTTTAATTTTTGATATTTTCTCAAGGTTTTTGGACTAAAATTGTCACCAAAAAATGATATCATCACTCAAGTGACCATTTTAAATCTATTTGATCACTGATTCTCAAAATTTTCTATTCTAGACAATCTTGTCAAAGGACTTAAACTAAAGGCGACGACTTTGTTCACTTTCGCAGCACAAAAAATGTACAATTTAAACCAAGAACCCTTTTTTGCTCAATGATCTAGCCGTCCTGTGGAAATCAATAAGAGGCCATTAACGATTTTTGTACGTACAATACTGGATACACATTATAACACGTACGTGGGTAAAGTTAAAACGCTTCCAGATGCTGTAATTCTGAATGAAGAACTAACTTGTTTTATTCTACTTTGAAAGTGACTTTGGTACAAATTACAAAAATATTGATCATATCAATTTTACAGTCACCACTCACCTTTTACGAAAGTGTAAATATTCCAAAAATTCCCGTTGTATATTACCACACATCATAACACACTCGTATTATCTCAACACACACACAAATAATCTATGTCACCATCCCAAAAAGGAGGAAATCTGTCAATGATTGAATTAAGTTTTTCAATCAAATTCGTAAGAGGGTTTGGCACAGCCCAGCTTTTAAAACAAAATAATTACGTTCCTGCATTCTAAAAAACTGCAGAAAATGGTGTTTCAAATGTTTTTCAATTGTCGCCTGGAAAAACAAGAGATTTCTCTACATTAGTGACTTACAAAATTGACAACTTTCAAGTAATTAAGTTTCTCCACATCGGAGCAAAATCAATCCTTGCTTCCCGAAAGAACTTTATGCTTACGAACAGATGGCAAAATATTTTACAGATAAATATCTGCTAAAGACTGAGAACCCAAAATCTTCACTCAAAGCTAAATCAGTCACCTTCAGAGACAATAAGTAAGTTGTATCGCAACACTCAACTCCTCCATTTATACCTTCAGTCACCATCGCACTCTCTTCTCAGGAACCGGATATAAAAGTGCTTGTTTCAGTTTTTTGCTTTGCGTTCAGTTCAATAAAGAATCTCAATATTCTCTACACGCTAAATAACAGAATTCAATTTCTTGTTTTCATTAAGGAAAAGAAAATTAGCTACCTGAAAATTAACCCATTGCAAAACCGAACCAAAAATTGGAAGTTGAGCTCTATGCACTGGTATCATGAACTCAACCAGTTCTTTAGCCATTCCCTCCACTAAAAAAGTAACTTCGGGGAAAGGGTCAATTTAGTGCAGTTTTGTGGATCTCCAACTACAACGATCCAGCAAAGGTACCCGTAAGCTACCCCGATATATTACAAAAACGACGATCCTTCCGGAGACTGCCACTTCTTGTCCCCCAGAACTTTTGACTCCATAACTTCAGAAACTACCAGGCTAATACGATAATTTAAACAATTTTGATTCGGCCGACCAAGTGTAACCTAATTAAATAAATCATTCACCAAGGGTCATTGGTTCAATCACTCCTATTGGACATTGAAATGGTCACAAAGACAGGAGCTCAAGGCCAGTTCGTTATCAACTAGAGTAACACGATGACAAACCCAGCAGACAAAAAATCACACAATTGTTTATCACAACTGCTTCATGCAATTTAAACTGTGTGGAAGAACTTTCAATATTAATATTTCAAAGCAGTTGTGATAAACTGAGGTATGATCTTTTGTTTGATGAATTTGTCATCGTGTGACCCTAGTTGCTGAATTTGCATTGACCAGTTTTCCCAAAATTTTCCATGTTCAGTAGGAGACACAGAATCAATGACCGGTGGAGAATGATTTATTTTTTTAGGTTGCATTTCTGTCTGCCGATCCCCATCTGGGTGTCATAATATTCGGTACTGAATCATAGAATTTCCATTATGATTTTTACTGTGACCAGAGTTCTGATCATGGCACTTATTAGACATTTCATGGAAAAATTCTTAGTAAATTCTAAATTTGAAGTATGAAATTCAAAAGTGTTTAAAATAGCCTATTTGCGGGTTGGAAATTTTCAATCCAACCTAGTCGTTGTTGGCGTTTGGGAGTCAAAAGTTCGGGAGGACAAGAAGTGGCAGTCTCTGCAAGGATCGGTTTTTTAAAATCCATATCGAGGTAGTTTACTGTTACCTTTGCTTGATCGTGTTGGATAGCAGTACTTGTAGCTCCATAAAACTACAATAAATTAACATTCGCATATGGTACACTGTCATTTATCACACATGTGGGCGTATCAAATGGGTAGGCCTATCAGAGGCTGTTCAATTGCTGTGAACTCTTTTTCTTCAAATTAACCCTAAAGAATCCCTAAAAACTTGTCTTTTTCCGTAGATTGTTTGCCGGCTATGTTGAATTTGCCGATAATGGTTGCTTCTCCGATTCAATGGCTGCTATCGATTTAACCACATTATCGATTCAAAACAACGATGAACCGCATTACCAAACTGATTACAAAATAATTTACGTTTAGCTCGTGTAAATGATATGTAAACGTACAGAATGATTTTTTCTCTAAATCTTGAGAAATAATTTTCTGTTTAAAAAACCTACGATGGTTCATAATCAGCCCTCCATAAAATTGACAGTTTTGAATACATTTATTCCGAACCAAATCTGCAAATCTGGTGTGCCTGGTTAAGTTATACTCCGGAGTCTTACCAAGACTGTGCCACACCGAAAGTTGAGTCCTCGTAGTTAAAACGAATGCACGAAACTTCAATTCACGTAACGCTTAATTTTATCTAGCTCATTGACAACAAAATTGTAGATGATAAGTTAAAAGCTCACAATAAATCGGAGCCGTTACAAATCGGAAAGTTTCCTTTTCAGAGCGAACTCTTTCTGTTCAAATAGGTTCTTGTTAAACTCTAAACTGCTCACAATAACGACAGATTTAGCTTCAAAACGTGATTTGTATAAGAAAAACTCACAAAGCATCAGATTTATTGCTATTTTTAGTTTCTCAAATATGATTGGATATCTTTATACTACTATTATTATACAAAAACGGGAGCTGCTTCGTCGCTATCATCGATCCAAACTCCATTACAGCTGAAGAAATTAGGCGAAGGCTAATTTGTCCGGTGATTTGACCGTCAAAACAATTCCCGTTTCGACTAGAAATAGGCAAGGCATCAGAAATTAAATAGCAGCAAGTTACATGCCAAATGGAGCAATTATTTATTCTTCAAAAACTACAAAACTTTTTCAACTGGTGAAATAATTTAAAGATTAATTTACAAGTTATGAAAATAATTTAGCGCCATACTTTACTTCTCTACTAATACTGTGTACTATTAAAGCTTCGAAAGAGTCAAGCATTTGAGATTTTGTGCATGTATGTTAATTACGTATCAAAAATAAGCATGCAGGGGATATTAAGTAACCAGTTAATTACTGAAAACATACCCGGCAGATTGCCGGAAAATAGCCGCCGTTGATTCCAATAAGCACGATTGGGATTGAAAGAATAGAAGATATTGAAAAAAAAAGATTTTTGTACAAAAACATTTTTTAAGTCCGATTTATTTTGATGGCATTTCGTAGTTGAAGATAACGTACTTCTGTTTCTTAGAGAGAGGCTACAGGGGCTACTATCAATACCAATAAGCATTAGAGATGGTAACTAAGACTTATAGTAACGACGTTCAAATAGCGGGCATCTAAAATTGGGCTTTATGGGTTTATCCCGTTTCTACTTCTGACTTCAATTTTTTATACTGACTCTGTTCATTTTGAATTGCTTTGCTGAGCAACTGATGTTCAAAATCACTTTTAGCAGAATGAGAGAAGAGAGAAACTAGTCTAGAGAAGTCAAAAAGATATCACGCAAAATGTTGAAAAAGCGGCAAAATGAGGTAAAGCGAAAAATTTTTTTATTCGACGAAGTAAAAAAAAAAATAGGAGCGCTATAATAGCCGGCTGAGAAGATGAGGCGGCTATTAATAATAACTCTGTGATGTGTTCTTCTCAGGGCACAACCACCATTCTGTCTTTTTTCCCTGCAAACAAGGATAATAATTCAATAATGGTGGTGTCTGAAAAGATCCTAATATTCCTATCAGTGTTTAGTACTACTTACCACTCTATGAATTAGAGGGATTCTCAAGCTGAAATAACAAAGAAGAGATTTGTTACAAAATGAGCACGCGTTAATACCAAGGCCTGGATTGCAATTGTTGTAAGCGATGACAAGATTTAATATCTTTTACAAAAAACAGTACAAAATAACAAAGCTAGGATGAAAATAAACAGCACTGCTGAACGCTTCTAAACTCTTCTATTGCAGCTTCTTAATACTTTATTCAATTAATTATATTTCCATAGTAGCCTTCACTTTGTTTCCTTAACACATCTTTATTTAGGCAATAAGAATGACACTTACAGGCTAGTGAAATATTTATACAAAATGCAGGCGATTAAATGACCATCAATCACAAGTTGTTAAACTGCGGTAGTTTCAAAAACTGATATTTCTTTTTCCAATTTTACGGAGCAGCAGCCTTTAATATGACTGTACGCAGTTTAAACATCAATTTGCGCAATCCAATTTCAGTTCGATTCCATTTTGAGAGTGGTAGGCGGTAGTCGGCGGGTTGAGAACTTTCTAGAACCGAAGACATCATAATTTCCGCCTTTGAGTCTGAATAGTTCCTGATAGTGTGGCGTGCAGTAAAAGTGGTCCTGGGATGCCGCGTAATTACCCGTCCTGAAACAAGTATTTCACTGTAAATGTAAACAAAAGCATCCTAACTGCTTCCAATGAAGCGGCGTGATTACCCAGCTCACAAAAAGATGGAATAACCAATTTTCGAGTATGTTCCACATATTATGGGATCTGCTCTGGAAATACCCACGAGCATGTGCGATTTTATTATAGTAACGCGCTGTGTAACAACTCAAAAAACTAGGGGGGGGGCTAGGAAATAAACCCCCACGGCAAAATACTCCTATCCTAGTCTGATTCTAATAGGAAATACCCCCCCCCCCCCCGTTAAGAAAAACAAGGAAAACAACCTCGTTAACTTTGGTGTGATACTTTGTTCGTTTGTGATAGTTTCATACCAGGTCCCAGGGCCCGCTAACTCATGATCATGGCCCCCAATTGCGCAGCTCTTTAACAGTCAAGTGGCGGGTTTATTTCCTTGGGAATATTTTTTCCTTAGGGGTTTATGTCCTACCTACATTAGGGGTGCTTTTGTCCGAAATCGCAAAATTTTGAAACGCGGGGGTCATAATAAGACACTGGGCGAGGGAACATAATAGATGCATACTTATTAAAATCAGAACATAGCCGGCAGATTGCCGGAATAGCTGCGAAAGAATAGACATGCGTGCAGTATAATAGAGATAGAAATAGAGACAGATCTAAATTGAAAAATCGACGCCGCTCAAAAAGCTAGGTAAAAAACATTCAGCGATAAATTAATAAAGCTTGTTAAAATTCATCCCGCAGAAGCCTTTTACTGGAGACCTTTATTGCACATATGAGTTCCTTTGAAACAAATTCAAATTAAACTTAAGTTTTAAAGTGCAAAAGTCATTTTATTGAGTGAGGTAAGTCACTTGTGATCAAACTCTAATCACGCAAAAACTTTTGCTAAAGAGAGTGCGAAATGACGTCACGCGCGCAAACGCCGTTAGTGAGAGGAAGAAGTCATTCAGAAAATTTGACTTTTTCAGCTTTGCTGTGTGAACAAATGTAAAACGAAAAAGAGCGTCAGAAGAAACAAAAAACATAGCAGGACAAGTCCTGACGTACAATTCAAAGAATTTTCATTGACTAAACAGAAAACTAGACCAAGAACGGACTATGAATGGATTGCAAAAACCATTTAGAAAAAAAATCCGATCCAAAAAAAAACAAAAAACTAAAAATCAAAGTGAAATTGCCGCATGTGAACAAAAAACCACTAGCGAGAAAACGAATTTTTGTTCACACACCGTTTTCTCACTCTGATTTAAATTTAGAGCGAAAAAATTGCACGCCGCAAATTCACTCGCTTTTTCGCTCCACTTCCTATTTCGGCGTGACCAAAATCACAACTCAATTTGACTTCAAAAATCATGAAAATGTGTGAACAGATCTTAAAAAATAAGACAGCGGCCCAATACAATTCAGATTCTTTGAATTGTAAAAAGCAGCAGGACAAGTCCTGAGGTACAATTCAAAGAATTTTCATTGACTACACAAAAACCTCGACCTAGAACGGACTATTAGTGAATTGGAAAAACATTTTCAACAAAAACAGATCAAAAAATTTTTTAAAAATATCTATGTCAAAATGCCTCACGTGAACAAAAAACCACTAGCGAGAAATGGAAGTTTGATTCAAATAAAAACTAAGCGTAGAATCAACTATGAATGGATTGGGAAAACCATTTACAAAAACAAAAATCGAAAAAACCCGTAAAAATCGAAGTGAAATTGCCGCATGTGAACAAAAAACCACTAGCGAGAAAGCGAATTTTTGTTCAAACACCGTTTTCTCACTCTACTTTTAAATTAGAGCGAATAAATTTCACACCGCAAAACCACTCGCTTTTCGCTCCATTTCCTTTTTCGGCGTGACCAAAATCACTACTCAAATTTGACTTCAAAAATGATGAAAATGTGTGAACAGATTTTAAAACACAGCCGGAAGAATTCCGGAAACGATTCGAAGGATAAAATTGCCCATACTTATGACTAAACAACTAGTAGAACAAATATTGTGAACCCTGATCCTCCACAAATTCCATAAAAAATTCAAGGAAGAATAGAACACAAAAACTGAACACAAATTGATAAAAAAAAACTAGAAAAACTTAATAAGTTTTTTTAATAGTACAAGGAAACATAAAGCCGAATAAGGTTCCTTTGCAATTAGAGCAATGAAACGCTCGCAAAACAATGGGCAAGTCATAATAGGCAAAGAAACTATTCTAAGATTAAGAAAGAAACTGCAAAAAAAAATTTAAAAAATGGTTTAAAATTTCTCATTTTTTCTGTCAATTTTCCTGAAAAAAATGATTTATACGAAGGAAACTTTAGTCAATTGGTATCTGAATATTCCTTAAGTAACAAGCTTCTACTCAAATCCCACTTAAAGCATTAAAACAAAAAAAAAACAGGAAAAATCATTAAATTTCGTCTAAAAATCAGCAAAACTAATCAAAAACCTCCAAATTAGGATTAAACTCAAATTAACTACTTGAAAACTTCAATTCCTATCAAAACAAGCCTAAAACTAATACAATATGATAATCAAACCTAATAACCATCAAAAGTTGCAAAAAAACTGCTTTTAAAAGCCACACGTGAACAAAAAAATTCGCCCGCTTAGAGAAAATTTTTTCACACATCAATTTCTCGCTCTCTCAAAAACAGCGGTATCAACAAAAACACAAAAACCACTCTCTTTCCGCTCCGCTTCACTTTTGTTCAGCACCAAAATCACTCCAAATTTTTTCACGCGTTTCATTTCCCGCTTCAAAAATCACTCCAATAAAATTGATTAAAGAAGGACTTCTCCAATACTCCTCTTCGAGTCGTAAAAAAACGCCCCAATACAATTCAAATTCTTTGAATTGCTTTGAATTGTAAAAAACCAACCAGGAGCACCGCAATATAGCGCCGCTCAGCTTACAGCTTCGCAGCTATAAAAAGCATTGTCAACTCGAGATAGTTGAATTGCATAAAATCGCGTACACTGATAAAGTGGATAACCCACCAAATAAACTCCACTGTTGACGAGGATAAGAAACCGAGGTGATATGCAATAAGATGAACTAAGGTGATGTGGCTTTAAAATCTGGTTGTAAAAATTTCTTGCTACAAAACATCTTCGCTTCTGTCGTTTGAAAACTGTTAAAGCTTATTGAGTCACTAATTAGCCATATGCTGCCCGTTTTTATAATACTTGAACGCTAAAATTTAACCGTTAGGTATCTGTTAGTCAAAAAAGATGGTACCTGTATGCTTCAACATAATCCAATATCGGTTACCAATTGTGCATTAAAACAAACTGCAATCCGAATACCATTCAGTTGAAACAGTCAGTGAGGTAAGCCAGGAGTCAAATGTGGAAGTCGTGACTTATGTAATGAAAACAAAAATCGTTATCGAAAGGTAAAACGGAACGGAAAACATAGCAAGACCAATTCTGAACAACAATCCAAAATATTGCAATATCTGATAAGCTGACAATTATCATTTTTACAGCAACATCGAATTAAGACAGTCAACAAAGTCCATGACCCTATATAAGCAAAAATGACAAAAAAATCCACAAACAATTAAGTTCTTTTTGAAGAAATGATGTTCAAAGAGCTATCAAATATAACCATCTTAAATGCAGATTGATACTACGCATCCCTAAAATGAGTGCACAATAAAAAAAATGTTGAAATCAGTTAGAGAAAATAAGAAAGAAATTGAGCAAAAATTGAAAAACTATCAAAAATCAGAATTTCTATGAAAGTCAGTTGCGTCAAAAAACTGAACTGCAAAAATTAACAGTTCTAATGACTGAAACGAGAAACTGAAAAGCCAAATGACGACACGATCAAAAAATCAAACATTTCGAAAACATTCGAAAACAAACGGTGTCTCAATCAATAAGAACAAAAACAAACAGTTACAGCCAAAAAATTGACCCAAATTACTACACACTAAGGTCAATGAGAAATTTTTTGAGACTAAACGACGAGACCACAAGAAACGCAAAAACTGGCTAGACTCAAACATGCATTTTTCTGAAAACCAAAAGTTTCGAAATCGTAAAAATGATTGAAAAGAACTCAAGCAATGAATTATAAGCACTTATACCTCGATAACCACCGTCAAAACCTGAAACTTATAAGTGATAAGAAAATAAAAACTATAGACTAGGAGATAATACTTGAAACAATACAAAAAAACTCGCTAAAACTGGAAAAAAACTCTAAGACTTTTGACAACGAATAGCGTTAATTCATAGCGAGCATTAGCTATTCACTACCGCAATTAAATCGATTAAATTAGTCCTCATTAGGAACCAGTGATACCTGTCAATAATGAGACTATTGACAACGGAAACAACAAAGACAACGGAAACGTAAAAAAACTGGAGAAAATCAAAAACTCATATTTTATAACAACAAAGTGTCAGAGTTATAAGAAGCATTACCTGCCAGTTGAAGAGTTCGAGCAATTCTCAATCGGCGCAATCAGAATACATGTGCATCAAACTAATAGCACTCAAAGAGAAAAATACTGAAAACAAAAAAATGTGAACAGAAAAGACGGTGAGCCTTGGATTGTAAAAAAGGAGAGCGCCTAGATAATAGCCGTTGAGACACTGACAATTATTATTTGCTGGAATTCGCCAACAATTCGTTCTTATTTTTACACAAATGATATCAAACATAGCTGACAGATTACCGGAAAATAGCCGTGAACCCATTACCGTACATTGTTATTCAAACATGCAAAGGAAAGAAATCTAAATGACTCACCCTTTTCATCAAGAGTGTTTACTCTCTTTTAGAAGTCAGAAAAGGTAAACATAACCAACTAACGTCGGGCAAATTGCTCTCAACTGACTGGCGAGCGGTTGGCTTCATCATTATATAGCTAAGATTAAGGGAGGTGAGCGACGTGGGAAGGTCACGAGCGCTGGGTTACGGGTGGAACGAAATGCAGGGGGTAGGGATCGAGGGTGAAGTGGAGCGAGGGATTGCTACCATCGTTTGAGAGCAATTAAAAAACGTCATGCGCCTGACGACCAAATGCAAAAAAAATCAAGAAAAACGCCACAATAAAGCTTTGCTCAGCTTACAGCTATAAAACGGCAATTTGAAATTTTTAATGAAATCTAACTTTTAGAAAAGAGACCGAAAACAGCGCACGCATTTTTAAAATTGGTTGCTTCAGAATTGATCAGCTGATTGCAAGAAATTTTACCGGATACGTCGCAAAATATTTTAAAAGTCAATCAAAACCAATTTTGGATAAACTATGAATGGATGAATAAATAATTTCGATTTTGTGGCCAGAGACGGAATTCAATTTAATCTCACATGATGAAAACGTAGCCTCTTCTAATACGCGAATAGATGAAAATTCTGTAACTGATGCCTCAAAACGTGTAATCACTGATAATTGATAAGGAGTCTCTAACATGAATTGATGACTGTGTATGCATACCTTAAAACATTGTTGCAAGTAAAGCAACGGAAACAAACAGCGTGGAAAACCAAGTTTCCGACTGCAACCCGTTCTAAAGGGTACACACGCTTATCGCACACCCGACACGACTCTTGGTCATAAAGAGGCACGACAAAAGTGTTGGGGAAGTTTGAAACAGAGGACTTGGACTGTCGTGGGGATAGAGGCGATGTTGGGTGAGATCCGTTTGCAGTTCGGAGGCTACTGGTTGAACTTCCCAGCGAAAGCTTCTGGTCAATGTTACCACAATATTTATCACAGGATTCATAATTGAACATCTACCATTCATTAACAATTCATTTGCCATTTCAGTAACACAACCATTCACGCTTATATTTGATATGTCTAAGTAAGTAATTTATCAAGTTTAAGTTATTCTTTACTGGAGTTGACATTTTACATCGATGATAACATGCCTGATGAGTCCTCCAAAGATGGTTTATATTAGAGCCAATCGAAGCACAGAAGACAGATTGCAGAAAAATATCCGCCGTTGACCCTACTGACCGAAGTTGGGATCGAAACAGTTAAGAGAAAAATAAGCAGAAACATTGAAGTGTCGCAAAACGTTCTAATTGGGTTCGCATATTCATTAGATTCGATAAATTTGGTTAACTCAGCCTCTAAATTGGATGACAAAAGGCTTAATACCAATACCAATTCGCAGTATCTGCTTAGGAACTTTGATAGCTTAATACAATTAGTCTTTAAACATTCAGCCATAGTACTCGGGCTTTCTGGGCTTATCCCATTTGTCTTGATATTTACTTTTTGACTACGATTGTATTTGGGAAAATTGGCTGAAATAGTTCTCAATTCAATTCAGCTAAAATAGTGAGGGAGGTAAGTCAGAAGCAAACGCGAAGCGAAAGTGATCTCTTATGGAAAAAGAAAAGATGTAAAAGGACTTAAAGAACCACAGCAGAACAAGTTCTGAATTACACTTAAAAAATTGAAAAACTTAATTACCTGACTATCTACAATCAATCTTTTTAAAATAAATTCACGTAATAGAATCCTTCACAAAACAAAAATCAGAGAAAAAAATCATGTCATCTCTTTATCATGTTACTTTGTCCACGCGGGAACAAAGTGACAATCGTTACGACAGAATGAAAGATAAAAACGAAGCGTATCGAATAACGAATAATAAAGCAACTAGCTCAAATCTGAAAGGAAAACTGCTTCCATTTTGGCCGCCTATGAAGGTCGATGCGACCTGTCATCAGCAACCTTAGTTAACAAATAGAACAAATACGGGTACACCTTAAAAAGTCATTAACCTTTTATGAAAACAAAGTGTCAAAGCCATAGAAATCAGCTCACTACCTTACACAGATTGACTTACTTTTCATTAGAAAACCAAATGCACCTGTAATTAATGAGACAGAAGGAAGAGAACTAGACAGAAGAACGAGACAAAAGAAAAACAAAAATGGCAAAAACTAAAAGAAACAAAACAAAAGAACAAATTTTATGAGAACAGATTATGCAGGCCATGAAACCCATTTACTATTACCAAACACTTCAAAAACTTCGGTTATGTCTCAGAAGAAGCCAATGGAATCTGTTTTCAATGAAACTATGTAATAAGACAACAAACAGAACAGAAAATACGGCAGAACTGAAAAAATTAATATCTTTCTTGAAAAAAGAGTTAAAGTTATAAAAATCAAAATCTATACAACAAAACAATTCATGAATGGCATTTATGGTTCATTAGGAAACCGATGAAAAATGTAATCAATGATACGAAGTGACAAGACAATAAATTGGACAACATATAGGGAAAAACTCAAAAATGCACTAACATTTTTTTAAAGGAAAGCATTAAGATTATAAAAACTTTCAGCTGCCCATTGACGGCTACCTACAATTGCATATGTGCAGCATTAGAACACATCAATAAACGTTCGTAGCATTTGTGGAGAAGTATCTTTGAAAACAGAAGTAAAATTGTCGTATGTGAAATTGTAGTACGCATATTTAACCGATTCACTTTTTAGACTTTATTACTACAATGAAAAATTAATACTAAAAATAATACACTAAAATTAATACACAAAAGGGACTTCTGATTGACAACAAGAAGCCTCTAAAGGGAACAGATCTTGAAAGAAAGACAGCGCCCCAATACAATCCAAATCCTTCGGATAGTAATATCCTGCATCTCAGCTATTAAATTTGACGTATAATTTTTGAAAACCAAGAACTCCCAAGTCGGGCAAATTGCTCTCAACTGACTGGCGAGCGGTTGGCTACATCATTATATAGCTAAGATTAAGGGAGGTGAGCGACGTGGGAAGGTCACGAGCGCTGGGTTACGGGTGGAACGAAATGCAGGGGGTAGGGATCGAGGGTGAAGTGGAGCGAGGGATTGCTACCATCGTTTGAGAGCAATTAAAAAACGTCATGCGCCTGACGACCAAATGCAAAAAAAATCAAGAAAAACGCCACAATAATGCTTTGCTCAGCTTACAGCTATAAAACGGCAATTTGAAATTTTTAATGAAATCTGACTTTTAGAAAAGAGACCGAAAACAGCGCACGCACTTTTAAAATTGGTCGCTTCAGAATTGATCAGCTGATTGCAAGAAATTTTACCGGATACGTCGCAAAATATTTTAAAAGTCAATCAAAACCAATTTTGGATAAACTATGAATGGATGAATAAATAATTTCGATTTTGTGGCCAGAGACGGAATTCAATTTAATCTCACATGATGAAAACGTAGCCTCTTCTAATACGCGAATAGATGAAAATTCTGTAACTGACGCCTCAAAACGTGTAATCACTGATAATTGATAAGGAGTCTCTAACATGAATTGATGACTGTGTATGCATACCTTAAAACATTGTTGCAAGTAAAGCAACGGAAACAAACAGCGTGGAAAACCAAGTTTCCGACTGCAACCCGTTCTAAAGGGTACACACGCTTATCGCACACCCGACACGACTCTTGGTCATAAAGAGGCACGACAAAAGTGTTGGGGAAGTTTGAAACAGAGGACTTGGACTGTCGTGGGGATAGAGGCGATGTTGGGTGAGATCCGTTTGCAGTTCGGAGGCTACTGGTTGAACTTCCCAGCGAAAGCTTCTGGTCAATGTTACCACAATATTTATCACAGGATTCATAATTGAACATCTACCATTCATTAACAATTCATTTGCCATTTCAGTAACACAACCATTCACGCTTATATTTGATATGTCTAAGTAAGTAATTTATCAAGTTTAAGTTATTCTTTACTGGAGTTGACATTTTACATCGATGATAACATGCCTGATGAGTCCTTCAAAGATGGTTTATATTAGAGCCAATCGAAGCACAGAAGACAGATTGCAGAAAAATATCCGCCGTTGACCCTACTGACCGAAGTTGGGATCGAAACAGTTAAGAGAAAAATAAGCAGAAACATTGAAGTGTCGCAAAACGTTCTAATTGGGTTCGCATATTCATTAGATTTGATAAATTTGGTTAACTCAGCCTCTAATTTGGATGACAAAAGGCTTAATACCAATACCAATTCGCAGTATCTGCTTAGGAACTTTGATAGCTTAATACAATTAGTCTTTAAACATTCAGCCATAGTACTCGGGCTTTCTGGGCTTATCCCATTTGTCTTGATATTTACTTTTTGACTACGATTGTATTTGGGAAAATTGGCTGAAATAGTTCTCAATTCAATTCAGCTAAAATAGTGAGGGAGGTAAGTCAGAAGCAAACGCGAAGCGAAAGTGATCTCTTATGGAAAAAGAAAAGAAAAGATGTAAAAGGACTTAAAGAACCACAGCAGAACAAGTTCTGAATTACACTTAAAAAATTGAAAAACTTAATTACCTGACTATCTACAATCAATCTTTTTAAAATAAATTCACGTAATAGAATCCTTCACAAAACAAAAATCAGAGAAAAAAATCATGTCATCTCTTTATCATGTTACTTTGTCCACGCGGGAACAAAGTGACAATCGTTACGACAGAATGAAAGATAAAAACGAAGCGTATCGAATAACGAATAATAAAGCAACTAGCTCAAATCTGAAAGGAAAACTGCTTCCATTTTGGCCGCCTATGAAGGTCGATGCGACCTGTCATCAGCAACCTTAGTTAACAAATAGAACAAATACGGGTACACCTTAAAAAGTCATTAACCTTTTATGAAAACAAAGTGTCAAAGCCATAGAAATCAGCTGACTACCTTACACAGATTGACTTACTTTTCATTAGAAAACCAAATGCACCTGTAATTAATGAGACAGAAGGAAGAGAACTAGACAGAAGAACGAGACAAAAGAAAAACAAAAATGGCAAAAACTAAAAGAAACAAAACAAAAGAACAAATTTTATGAGAACAGATTATGCAGGCCATGAAACCCATTTACTATTACCAAACACTTCAAAAACTTCGGTTATGTCTCAGAAGAAGCCAATGGAATCTGTTTTCAATGAAACTATGTAATAAGACAACAAACAGAACAGAAAATACGGCAGAACTGAAAAAATTAATATCTTTCTTGAAAAAAGAGTTAAAGTTATAAAAATCAAAATCTATACAACAAAACAATTCATGAATGGCATTTATGGTTCATTAGGAAACCGATGAAAAATGTAATCAATGATACGAAGTGACAAGACAATAAATTGGACAACATATAGGGAAAAACTCAAAAATGCACTAACATTTTTTTAAAGGAAAGCATTAAGATTATAAAAACTTTCAGCTGCCCATTGACGGCTACCTACAATTGCATATGTGCAGCATTAGAACACATCAATAAACGTTCGTAGCATTTATGGAGAAGTATCTTTGAAAACAGAAGTAAAATTGTCGTATGTGAAATTGTAGTACGCATATTTAACCGATTCACTTTTTAGACTTTATTACTACAATGAAAAATTAATACTAAAAATAATACACTAAAATTAATACACAAAAGGGACCTCTGATTGACAACAAGAAGCCTCTAAAGGGAACAGATCTTGAAAGAAAGACAGCGCCCCAATACAATCCAAATCCTTCGGATAGTAATATCCTGCATCTCAGCTATTAAATTTGACGTATAATTTTTGAAAACCAAGAACTCCCAAGTCGGGCAAATTGCTCTCAACTGACTGGCGAGCGGTTGGCTTCATCATTATATAGCTAAGATTAAGGGAGGTGAGCGACGTGGGAAGGTCACGAGCGCTGGGTTACGGGTGGAACGAAATGCAGGGGGTAGGGATCGAGGGTGAAGTGGAGCGAGGGATTGCTACCATCGTTTGAGAGCAATTAAAAAACGTCATGCGCCTGACGACCAAATGCAAAAAAAATCAAGAAAAACGCCACAATAATGCTTTGCTCAGCTTACAGCTATAAAACGGCAATTTGAAATTTTTAATGAAATCTAACTTTTAGAAAAGAGACCGAAAACAGCGCACGCATTTTTAAAATTGGTTGCTTCAGAATTGATCAGCTGATTGCAAGAAATTTTACCGGATAAGTCGCAAAATATTTTAAAAGTCAATCAAAACCAATTTTGGATAAACTATGAATGGATGAATAAATAATTTCGATTTTGTGGCCAGAGACGGAATTCAATTTAATCTCACATGATGAAAACGTAGCCTCTTCTAATACGCGAATAGATGAAAATTCTGTAACTGACGCCTCAAAACGTGTAATCACTGATAATTGATAAGGAGTCTCTAACATGAATTGATGACTGTGTATGCATACCTTAAAACATTGTTGCAAGTAAAGCAACGGAAACAAACAGCGTGGAAAACCAAGTTTCCGACTGCAACCCGTTCTAAAGGGTACACACGCTTATCGCACACCCGACACGACTCTTGGTCATAAAGAGGCACGACAAAAGTGTTGGGGAAGTTTGAAACAGAGGACTTGGACTGTCGTGGGGATAGAGGCGATGTTGGGTGAGATCCGTTTGCAGTTCGGAGGCTACTGGTTGAACTTCCCAGCGAAAGCTTCTGGTCAATGTTACCACAATATTTATCACAGGATTCATAACTGAACATCTACCATTCATTAACAATTCATTTGCCATTTCAGTAACACAACCATTCACGCTTATATTTGATATGTCTAAGTAAGTAATTTATCAAGTTTAAGTTATTCTTTACTGGAGTTGACATTTTACATCGATGATAACATGCCTGATGAGTCCTCCAAAGATGATTTATATTAGAGCCAATCGAAGCACAGAAGACAGATTGCAGAAAAATATCCGCCGTTGACCCTACTGACCGAAGTTGGGATCGAAACAGTTAAGAGAAAAATAAGCAGAAACATTGAAGTGTCGCAAAACGTTCTAATTGGGTTCGCATATTCATTAGATTCGATAAATTTGGTTAACTCAGCCTCTAAATTGGATGACAAAAGGCTTAATACCAATACCAATTCGCAGTATCTGCTTAGGAACTTTGATAGCTTAATACAATTAGTCTTTAAACATTCAGCCATAGTACTCGGGCTTTCTGGGCTTATCCCATTTGTCTTGATATTTACTTTTTGACTACGATTGTATTTGGGAAAATCGGCTGAAATAGTTCTCAATTCAATTCAGCTAAAATAGTGAGGGAGGTAAGTCAGAAGCAAACGCGAAGCGAAAGTGATCTCTTATGGAAAAAGAAAAGAAAAGATGTAAAAGGACTTAAAGAACCACAGCAGAACAAGTTCTGAATTACACTTAAAAAATTGAAAAACTTAATTACCTGACTATCTACAATCAATCTTTTTAAAATAAATTCACGTAATAGAATCCTTCACAAAACAAAAATCAGAGAAAAAAATCATGTCATCTCTTTATCATGTTACTTTGTCCACGCGGGAACAAAGTGACAATCGTTACGACAGAATGAAAGATAAAAACGAAGCGTATCGAATAACGAATAAAAAAGCAACTAGCTCAAATCTGAAAGGAAAACTGCTTCCATTTTGGCCGCCTATGAAGGTCGATGCGACCTGTCATCAGCAACCTTAGTTAACAAATAGAACAAATACGGGTACACCTTAAAAAGTCATTAACCTTTTATGAAAACAAAGTGTCAAAGCCATAGAAATCAGCTCACTACCTTACACAGATTGACTTACTTTTCATTAGAAAACCAAATGCACCTGTAATTAATGAGACAGAAGGAAGAGAACTAGACAGAAGAACGAGACAAAAGAAAAACAAAAATGGCAAAAACTAAAAGAAACAAAACAAAAGAACAAATTTTATGAGAACAGATTATGCAGGCCATGAAACCCATTTACTATTACCAAACACTTCAAAAACTTCGGTTATGTCTCAGAAGAAGCCAATGGAATCTGTTTTCAATGAAACTATGTAATAAGACAACAAACAGAACAGAAAATACGGCAGAACTGAAAAAATTAATATCTTTCTTGAAAAAAGAGTTAAAGTTATAAAAATCAAAATCTATACAACAAAACAATTCATGAATGGCATTTATGGTTCATTAGGAAACCGATGAAAAATGTAATCAATGATACGAAGTGACAAGACAATAAATTGGACAACATATAGGGAAAAACTCAAAAATGCACTAACATTTTTTTAAAGGAAAGCATTAAGATTATAAAAACTTTCAGCTGCCCATTGACGGCTACCTACAATTGCATATGTGCAGCATTAGAACACATCAATAAACGTTCGTAGCATTTATGGAGAAGTATCTTTGAAAACAGAAGTAAAATTGTCGTATGTGAAATTGTAGTACGCATATTTAACCGATTCACTTTTTAGACTTTATTACTACAATGAAAAATTAATACTAAAAATAATACACTAAAATTAATACACAAAAGGGACTTCTGATTGACAACAAGAAGCCTCTAAAGGGAACAGATCTTGAAAGAAAGACAGCGCCCCAATACAATCCAAATCCTTCGGATAGTAATATCCTGCATCTCAGCTATTAAATTTGACGTATAATTTTTGAAAACCAAGAACTCCCAAGTCATAAAAATCCATCAGCTGTCAAGAGGGACTCAAAAAACTCAACTTAGAACCATTAGAACACGTTTATCCCATTTCATAGGAATCGCCATAATTGAAATGAAAAAATAATTATAACAAACACGAGAGATTGCCGGACAATAGCCTCCATTGATTTTAATAACTCCAATTGTGGTAGACAAAACAAAAAAAATTGAAAAATAATGATTTTTGTAAACACATAACTTAGAAGTAAGAAGTATTTTGATGTCATTCCGTTAGACATATTTACTGTTTCCTAACAAGAGGATACAGGGTCTAGCATCAAAACCAATAAGAGCCAATCGAAGCACAGAAGGCAGATTGCAGAAAAAAATCCGCCGTTGACCCTACTGACCAAAGTTGGGATCGAAACAGTTAAGAGAAAGAAAGCAGAAACATTGAAGTGTCGCGAAACGCTCTAATTGGGTTCGCAGATTCATTAGATTCGATAAATTTGGTTAACTCAGCCTCTAAATTGGATGACAAAAGGCTTAATACCAATACCAATCAGCAGTATCTGCTAAGGAACTTTGATAGCTTAATACAATAAGTCTTTAAACATTCAGCCATAGTCCCCGGCTTTCTAGGCTTATCCCATTTGTCTTGATATTTACTTTTTGACTACGATTGTATTTGGAAAAATTGGCTGAAATAGTTCTCAATTCAATTCAGCTAAAATAATGAGGGAGGTAAGTCAGAAGCAAACGCGAAGCGAAAGTGATCTCTTATGGAAAAAGAAAAAAAAAGATGTAAAAGGAATTAAAGAACCACCACAGCAGAACAAGTTCTGAATTACACTTAAAAAAATGAAAAACTTACCTTCGGATAGTAATATCCTGCCATCTCAGCTATTAAATTTGACGTATATTTTTTGAAAACCAAGAACTCCAAAGTCATAAAAATCCATCAGCTGTCAAGAGGGACTCAAAAAAGGCAACTAAGAACCATTAGAACACGTTTATCCCATTTCATAGGAACCGCCATAATTGAAATGCAAAAATAATAATAACAAACACGATAGATTGCCGGACAATAGCCTCCATTGATTCTCAAAACTCCAATTGTGGTAGACAGAACAAAAAAATTGAAAAATAATGATTTTTGTAAACACATAACTTAGAAGTAAGAAGTATTTTGATGTCATTCCGTTAGACATATTTACTGTTTCCTAACAAGAGGATACAGGGTCTAGCATCAAAACCAATAAGAGCCAATCGAAGCACAGAAGGCAGATTGCAGAAAAATATCCACCGTTGACCCTACTGACCAAAGTTGGGATCGAAACAGTTAAGAGAAAAATAAGCAGAAACATTGAAGTGTCGCAAAACGTTCTAATTGGGTTCGCATATTCATTAGATTTGATAAATTTGTTTAACTCAGCCTCTAAATTGGATGACAAAAGGCTTAATACCAATACCAATTAGCTGTATCTGCTAAGGAACTTTGATAGCTTAATACAATAAGTCTTTAAAGATTCAGCCATAGTCCCCCGGCTTTCTGGGCTTATCCCATTTGTCTTGATATTTACTTTTTGACTACGATTGTATTTGGAAAAATTGGCTGAAATAGTTCTCAATTCAATTCAGCTAAAATAGTGAGGGAGGTAAGTCAGAAGCAAACGCGAAGCGAAAGTGATCTCTTATGGAAAAAGAAAAGAAAAGATGTAAAAGGACTTAAAGAACCAACACAGCAGAACAAGTTCTGAATTACACTTAAAAAATGAAGAACTTACCTTCGGATAGTAATATCCTGCCATCTCAGCTATTAAATTTGACGTATATTTTTTGAAAACCAAGAACTCCAAAGTCATAAAAATCCATCAGCTGTCAAGAGGGACTCAAAAAAGGCAACTAAGAACCATTAGAACACGTTTATCCCATTTCATAGGAACCGCCATAATTGAAATGCAAAAATAATTATAACAAACACGAAAGATTTCCGGACAATAGCCTCCATTGATTCTCATAACTCCAATTGTGGTAGACAGAACAAAAGAATTGAAAAATAACGATTTTTGTAAATACATAACTTAGAAGTAAGAAGTATTTTGATGTCATTCCGTTAGACATATTTACTGTTTCCTAACAAGAGGATACAGGGTCTAGCATCAAAACCAATAAGCATTAGAGATGGTCACTAAGATTAAGCCCTCCCGTTTCTATTTTTGATTTTGTCTTTCCATACTGACTCTGTTCATTTCCAATTGTTTTGCTGAGCACCTGCTACTTTAAAGCATTTTGAGCACACTGAAAGAAAAGCGAAACGAGCCTCGGAGAAGTCGAAAAGATAACGGAAAACTTTGAAAAGTTGTAAACTTAGGCAAGCAAAAAAAATTTTTGTTCGACGAAGTAAAAAAAGCAAGTAAAGTCCTGAGCGATAATTCACAAAGAAATCATTGACTTACTAAAAACTGGACCAATTAGAACGAACCACCAATGGATTGGGAAAACGATGAGAAAAGAATCATAAAAAAAAACAAAAAAAATACAAATTCGAAATTCTGCAAGTGAACACAAAAAGAACTATCAAGAAAGCGAAATTGGGTTCAAACACCGTTTTAGCACTCTATTTTTAAACTTGAGTGCACTAATTTTACGCCGCAAAACCACTCCATTTTTCGCTCCACTTCTATTCCGGCGTAATCAAAATCATCACTTCAATTTAACTTCAAAAATCATGAATACGTGTGAATAATTCAATTCAAATAAGCCCCGATACAATAGCCGGCTCAAATATGAGGTCATTAAAAATACCTTGCAGATTGCCCGAAAATAGCCGCCGTTGATTCCCAAAACCACGATTGGGATTGAAAGAGAAAATAAAGAAAAAAAAAGATTTTGTAGAAAAACAATTTTGAAGTGCGAACTATTTTGATGTCATTTTGTAGTTGAACATACTCCTGTTTCATAGTGAGACGATACAGAAGCTAGTATCAATACCAATAAGCATTAGAGATGGTAACTTAGACTTAAAAGAACAAAGTTCACTTAACGGGCATCTAAAACTGGGCTTTATGGGTTTATCCAACTTTCATGGGTTTATCGCAACTGATCTCTAAGAGCACATTTAGCAGAATGAGAGAAGAATGAAACTAGCCTCGACAAGTAAAAAAGATTTCACGCAAAATGTTGAGCAAGCTGTGAACTAAGGTAAAGCGAAAAAATTTTATTCCACAAGTAAGAAAAAAGCAGGACGAGTCCTGACATACAATTCAAAGAATTTTCATGGACTAAACAAAAAAACTAGATATAGAACGGACTATGTTTGAATTGGAAGAACCATTTCTAAAAAAAAAATCAGATAAAAAAACAGAAAACCAATGTCAAAATGCCGCATGTGGACAAAAAACAATAGCGAAAATGGAAATTTTGTTGAAACAAAAAACTAGGCCTATAATGAACTATAAATGGATTGATTGGGAAAACCATATAAAAAAGAATGCGATCCAAAAAACCGAAAAAACAGTAGAAAATCAAAGTGAAATTGCCGCATGTGAACAAAAAACCACTTTGTTGTCCAATTTTTGTTCAAACACTGTTTTCTTACTCTACGTTAAGTAGAACGAAAAGAATTCACGCCGCATAACCACTGGCATTTTCGCTCCCTTTTCGCTCCACTGGCATTTTCGCAGTTTCGGTGTGACCAAAATCACTACTCCAATTTGACTTCAAAAATCATGAAAATGTATGAACAGATCTTAAAAAAAGACAGCGCCCCAATACAATTCGAATTCTTTGAATTGTAAAAAAACAGGAGCGCTATAATGGCCGGCTGAGAAGATGAGGCGGCTATTAAACAGAAGTCAAATTACTGCACGTGGACTGAAACTCTTTCGAAACCCGCAACTTTGCTCAAACACAAACTTCTCACTACTTTAAAAACTGGTTGAAAAATTTCAGGCGTCGCTTTTTACTCCAGCGTGACCAAAATCACAAGAAAGTCGGAAAATGGGTGTGATCAGATCTTAAAAAAATCAGGCCCCCAAACAAACCAAATCTTTCTATTTGTAACAAAAGAGCGCCTTTGAGAGGCTGACAGCGGCTAATAAAAAGTATCGACATCTTAAAATACGGCTTTTGCTGATTTTTTAACAAAACTTTGTTGAAAGCTTTTGTTAATCATCAGGTCTCAACTGATTCGCACTCTTTCACTTCTCATTGGTGTATCGGAGAAAGATGAAAATTTAGACTACTCAATTGCGTACCTTAGTTGGTTCCACTTCTTCACTTGGTTCCCGAGCCGAAACCGGCGAACTACCTCCGGATTCCTCAAACATGGCCTTCGTATTCTTCGCAGATCCAGAGCTCACTACATCATCCGCACTTTCGCGTCCATTCGCGGTCGCCTTTCCGGACTCTTCATTCACTTGCCCTAAACCACGATAAAAACGATCACTCCTTTTGTGGTGATTATTTGAGCCTTTCGTCAAAATGGTTGATATTTTCCACAAAATCATTGGATTACAAGTTTCAGCAACCTATGCGCAAATTAATGAGCGGTGTTACAAAGTTAAACATAACCGACTAACGTCGGGCGAATTGCTCTCAAACGACCGGCGAGCGGTTGGCTTCGTCAGTAGCTAGCCACGGGGAGGGGGGGGGGGGTGCACTGGGGGCTGATTGGGGGGGGGGGGGGGGGGGGCAACAGCGCGGTGGGGATGGGGGTCAAAGGGGGGTTTCTCATCAACCTCTCAGAACCGCCCTTCACACCATAAGTATAAGTATAAGTCTCCAAAATCGCATAAAAATCGCATAAAAAAAGACCAACAGGACTAATATAATTGCTACAAACTTCGTTTGAGAGCAATTAAATGCCAATAACTCATGCAAAACTCACGATGAATGACCGTAAGAAATTTAGTGATATGATGCCTGTAAGCAAAAGTTATAGTCATAAAATTACAAAACCATCAAAAAATTAAAGCTGCAATTCATTATGTCAACAACAACTCTAAGTTATTAGTATTCTGAGATCACCAAACTCAACTTGCCTGGTTAAAATTTTACGACACTTTCTTCAAAATTCGAAGTTTCTTCTGTCATGTACCAAATCATTCCATAAATCGTCTTCATAACTAGGTATGATTAAAGTAGTATTTTTGTCATAGTACTTAAGAAAGCGCTATATCACTTATAAACCTTAAATCGTACACGGGAAACGAGGTTAGTACAACACTCCATTTAGCGACTATGATTAACTCAAAGTTATTAGTGACGTGACGGCGGGATACGATTCTTCACACGCACGGTGCCTCCGTGTAACTTGCCTTCTTCCTCGATTATAGGGGTCAGACCTCCACACATTACTGGGTCTTCATGTGTCATGAAGAACTGTTGATGACCTTTGCTAACAGTTGTTGACGAATTTGAGCTTTGATGCTGGACAGTCATTCCAGTTGGAAGAGAGTACATGAACATTGGGGACATACTACCATCTTCATCGATTTCATACTGGCCTTCGACGCCCTGGTTATTCATTGTCACAACTTTATATTGGTGTTGGTAAGTTACCGAGTGCTGAGGGGATGATGATACTGCAGAACCGGCGATGAAAGACGAAATGTCAAAAGATGCATCACTCTCACAAGAAAACTCATTGAAGCGGTTTGAGTCGTTAAATGCCATCGTATCAGAAAACATGGACACGTTACCATCACACTCCGAACTGTTATTAAACTCATAACGAAACGAGTTATTAACTTCACTACTATCTGATACGTTGTTATAGTAAAAACCGGATGCGGTCGAGCTGTCAAGCGGAGACACGTTATAGAACTCGTTCGAAGATGCATTTAAAAGAGGGGAAGAGTTCAGACCAGGTAGGTCTTTACTGTGAGGTGAGCTTTCAAACGGTTGCTTGGAGGTTATAACTTTATTACTACTGTTGCTACTAGTATGAACTACAGTAGTACTTCGTGAGGAGGAGGAACCGGATCCTGGTTTCTTTTTGGCCCAGTTGGCTGGGTCCTCGAAGAGCATTGTCATCATGCTAGGTGATGGTCTGCTGAGACAGGCCTCAATTTCTAGCTTTTCAGACTTAGCACTTGCTGCTTCATTTTGCTCAATGGCACCTGAAAATTACCTATTCAGTCTGAGAAATATTTTTTAACTATTAGCCAACTCAATACCATGAGGAACAATTATGACAACGCTCATTATGCTGAAACTTTAAAAGAAACAAAATTTTCTCGGAGTTGTAATACAAAAAAAATGAGGGCAGGTTTTAAATTTGATACGGACTGCCTCTACTAGAAATAATGCGTATTTCAGAGCCGTAGTATTATGAATTCTCTCAGAATTAAGAACCTGATAGACGGACGAATACTTGATATTTCAGCTTAGAATTTAAGTTTTTATGGCAAGAAAACAGTAAAGCTAATTGCGAGTCTGAAGGCTAAATCCTATAATGATTTATAACATACCTGACTCGAATCGTGACAAGAGATCCTTGGCCTTGCCACTCTGTACATCTGAAGTCGTTTCACTTCTGATTACCGTACTGGTCTCTGACTGTACAGAGCCCTAAACAAAACCGAAACTTTTTGCTAACAAAAAAAGATTGACGGCGGACGAATTGCTCTCAAACCGCACGCAGATGTCAGTTGTAGCCGGCTTCTGTTCAGCTGCTTAAAATTCTGAATAAGCACCTTAGATCGTGAAAAAATCTTAAGTCAAGGGCAAAAAGTTACTCGCTAAGTCAAATGGTGAGATAAAAAATCGATCGTGCTAAGAAGTGCATAAAAAGACTAACAGGACAAACATAATTACTACAAAATTCTTTCCTCGTCGAATTTGTAAAGCCGTATACTTATAGAATAGTTAAGTTAGGAGACCATCTGGGAGAAATGCATAGTGATTAACATAGCCGGCAGACTGCCGGAATAGCTGCGAAAGAATAGACCTGCGTACCATATAATAGAGATAGAAACAGATACAGATCTAAATTGAAAAAAAAATCGACGCCGCTCAAAAAACTAGGTAAAAAACATTCAGCAATAAATTAATAAAGCTTGTTAAAATTCATCCCGCAGAAGCCTCTTACTGGAGACCTTTGTTGCACATATGAGTTCCTTTGACCTTCAACAAACTCAAATTAAACTTAAGTTTTAAAGTGCAAAAGTCATTTTATTGAGTGAGGTAAGTCACTTGTGATCAAACTCTAATCACGCAAAAAATTTTTTGCTAAAGAGAGTGCGAAATGACGGCACGCGCGCAAATGCCGTTAGTGAGAGGAAGTCATTGAGAAAATTTTTCAGCTTTGCTGTGTCAACAAATGTAAAACGAAGAAAGAGCGTCAGACGACGAAACAAAAAAACCAAGAGCACCGCAATATAGCTCCGCTCAGCTTACAGCTTGGCAGCTATAAAAAGAGTTTTAAGAAGTTTCACTTCGGGCGAATTGCTCTCAAACGACCGGCGTGGGTTTGGCTTCGGTAGCACCCAGCTTGGGAGAGATGCCAGCATTGGGAGGGGGCGACATGGGATGAAATAACACCATGAAATTGTCTCCTCAAAACAGTTTTGGTGAATCGATCACATTCTTAGTGACCGGTAAAGCGTGAGGATTGAAGATAACTTAATGCCCTCCGAGCGCTACCTGTTTATCCCGTTTTTGAGAACGAAAAGTCAAATGGTTCAGACAAAAAATCGTTCAGGCAATAACTGCTACAAACTTTGTTTGAGACCAAATGATCAAAACGATTAATAGATCAAGCAAATTAAAACATAGCCGGCAGATTGCCGGAAAATAGCCTCAGTGTCAAAAAGTGTTCTAATTCAGCATGCAGTTTCAGTTGGATTCTAAAACTATACTTATTTCAGCTTCTAAACTGAAAGCTAATAAGCTTTGACAACATAATTCTCAATGCCTTAATGACTGGGCTTTATCTGTTTATCCCGTATTTTGCTCTTTTGACCTTGACTGTATTCACTATCTTGCGTAATTCATTGAATGAATGGATTTAAAAACCATTCAGTTGAAACAGTGAGTGAGGTAAGTCAGAAGTCAAACGAGAGAGTCGTCACTTATGTAAGACGAAAAACGTGATCAAAAGGTAAAGCGAAATAACAAAAACATAGCAGGACAAGTCTTGAAGTACAATTCAAAGAATTTTCATTGACTAAGCAAAAAACTAGAGCTAGAACGGACTTCGAGTGAATTGGGAAAAGCATTCCCAAAAAAATCACATCAAATAAAAAACACAAAATCAAAGTCAAAAAGTGAACAAAAATCCACTAGCGAGAAAGGGAAATTTGGATCAGACAAAAAACTAGGCCTAGAACGAACTATAAATGGATTGGGCAAAATCCGATCCAGAAAATTGTAACATAGCCGGCAGATTGCCGGAAAATAGCCGCGATAGACGCTTGTGGCCTTCCATGAATTGAAACAACTAAAGAAACAAGATAGGCAGATTGACCAAAAGTCCTTTAGTAGACCACAAGATTTTTTTGGCTTAGATACTTACTGTCATTTTTATGATACCTATACGGTCTAAAAGGAAAAAAGCCCTAAAAGAGGTTTTTCAAAATTGATTTTCGAAATCAAAAACTCAAGACTAATACTCAAGAATTAAGGCATATAAGTTTGGAACTACTAAGATGCACACTATTGATCTTTAATTAGTAAATGTTCATAAAATTTAAAGTTACATAAGTGAGTTCAGAAGTCATTTTTTTGAGTGAGGTAAGTCACGCAATTGACTTAAAAGCAGAAATGAGGTCACGAACACAAATTTTAACGCAAAGCAGTAGAAGTCAATGAAATCAATGCCAGTCATATACGAAACAAAAACCTAAGCCTAGAATGAACTATGAATGGATTGGGAAAACCATTTAGAAAAAATTCCATTCTAAAAAATCGAAAAAATAAAAATCAAAGTAAAATTGCCGCATGTGAACAAAACACCACTAGTTTTTTTCAAACACCGATTCTTTATTCTACTTTAGAATTAGAGCGAAAACATTTCAGACAGCAAAATCACTTGCCTCTTCGCTCCACTTCCTGTTTCGGCGTGACCAAAATCACTACTCCAATTTAATTCAAAAATCATGCAAATGTGTGAACAAATCTTAAAAAAAGACAGCGCCCCAATTCAATTCAATTACTTTCATTTGAAAAATTCTTTGAATTGTAAAAAGAAGAGCGCCTAAATAATAGCCGTTGAGAGGCTGACGGCGGCTATTAAACAGTAGACTTAACATCAGTATCCGAGATCACCGTTCAGCAGACAATGATTTTGAGCTGACAAAATGTGCTCTGCTATATCAGGAATTTTTCAACCAAAGCGTTTTCAACTGATCACTAAAATGTTTTGAAAACCTCTAATTCTATTAGAGGAAAAATCAGAGGCTGAGCAGTCAGTTAGAAAGAGATAAGCAAGACGAAAATTTTCATATTAACAAGACAATTTAAATTGTTTTTGTCCAGGAGTAATTTTTTCAGGATTTTCAGTCCAACTTCAGGATTTTTTCCTTCCTCTCCACAGTACTTTAAGCAACCCCCCATCACGTTTCAAGGCACACGTTATTCCATAGTATATCATTGTAAAAATTTGGCACGTGCGTCTGAGGGGAGTACAAACGAGAAATTGGGGGTAAAAACGAGAAAGATCCCCAATTCATAGAACTTTATTTCTTCCTGAAAACCTTCGGTCCGTTAAAAAATACTGAATACAGGAAAATGGAAAAATGAAATTGAAAACATTATATGTAGACCAACTGTTACACTAAAAGCCACTTCAGACTGAAAAAAAAACAGTTGCTTTATTGTTTTGCTCTTTTCAACTGTACTAAATCAAAACATATCTTGCGAAAATGAAAAGTGTCCTGCTACCAAAGAACCTGTATTTTATTTGTAATAGATACTACCAACGAGCATTAGGCTTACATTTAGTGACCAGTAAAAGCAAAACAATACAATAACAGGCCAGAAATTGCTAAAAAAAATAGCTTTAAAACCTGAGAATTAGCTGAAAATACCTTCAAATTAGCGTAAAACTCCTTTTATTTACCAAAATTCTCCGAGTTCGATATTCTAACAAAACAACCTTAAAACTATAACTCTAGTCTGAAATAACCTCTTAGACAACAGAGAAGTTTCAAAAAACAAAAAAGCTCTTGAAAAAGCCGCACGTGAACAAAAAAAATTGCTCGCTTAGCGAAAATTTTTTCAAACTAATTTTCTCGCTCTGTTTCAAAAGAAGGCATGACAAAAAAACCACTCGTTTCTCCGCTCTTCGAATTTGTTCACTGAAACCGGTTTCTTGCTCTCTCACTTATAAAAAAAAACAGAAAACCATAAAGCCTCTTCGAGTCTTAATAAGGCCGCTTAAATAGCTGGCTGAGAAAATGAGTGAGGCAATTAAAAACAGAACAAGAGATTCATCTCGAAAAAGCCGAAAAACCTTTAGTGAAAAAAAACTAGAGGACAAAATCAAAGAAACCTGTAAAATATATTTAAAATGGTCCCTAAAAATTGTAGCCTCTCAAGTAGGTGTCGCCGACACACTTTTAAAAAGTTTCCGCTACTTCGTTGAACACTAAGACGTTATCAGAACGCACAGGAAAACACTTAAAACTTGAGAAAGTAGTAAAAACTTTAAAAACGGCAGAATTGATTTATTTACTTCAAAGAAGAATTTGCCATCAACAAACGTTTAATAACTTTTAACCAACCCTTAATAAATAATTGAACATTAAACAACAATCTGAAAGGCCGAAAAGCAGTAAATAGGCAAGAAAGGTTGAAAAACAGCAAAAACAAATCAAAATTTAAAATTTTCTTTAACTAAAACAATCTTCAAATGATAAAAACAATCTAAAAGGGCATGAAAACCTAAAAGAAAACTAATTCCTAACAAAATTACTTTGGACACTGAAATTTGAAAAGAGTAATAACACGGCGACATCACAAAATAGCTCCAGATTGCATATAAAACTCTAATGTGATTGAGAAGCTCAAAAAGCTCCCAAACATAATTACTTGCTAATATGGTTTAGAACAACCACTTTACCCAAAAAAGTAAAGTGAACACCAAAAAATTGCTTCGAAAAAGCCGCTCGTGGTCAAAATATTTCGCTCACTTACCAAAAATTTATTCACACCTGCTTTTCTGGCTCTCTCAAAAAACGGCATGAACTCAAAATCACTCTAACTTCTCTCTGCTCTTCAGTTCAAAAGACTCTTGAGCAAAAGACTTAGTTTCCACGTGCGGCATTGACGGTTACACCCTGTTTTAAATCGCTCAACAAATTATCGATAAAAAAGACGCTCCACCAATACTCTTTGAGTCGTGAAAAAGACAGCGCCCACTACAAATTCTTTGAAATGTATAAAAACATAGTTTGAAAAGTCATTCAGTTACAATTCAAAAAAGTGAATTGACTATTGACCTGACAGTCAAAATTTTTACAGACCCATCAAATTTAGACAGTCAACAAAGCCCATTACCCTAAATTTGCAAAATAAACATGTAAAGCAAAATAAATTTTTCAAAGGATCTAGCGTTTTAAAAAACAATCATAGAAAAGCCTTATGAAAGTATTGACTCTAAGTATCCTTAGATTGAGTACAAGATAAAAACAACCTTGCGGGTATCGCAAGCACAGGCAAAGCATTAATGAGCCAACAAACGAAAGAACATTGCAAAAATCAGAATATTTTTGAAAGTCAGTGGCATCAAATTAAGAAAACCACATAGCTGCAAATCGAAAACTTTATCCACAACATGAAAACAATTTAAAGTAATAAAAAACCGTTTGAGCAGTTCAAATGACTGAAAAACGGACAATAGAACCACAAATAAAGGCAAGATTCACAAATTCACTCAAATTTTCGAAGAAAGCGGTATTTCATTAAAAAATTGTAAGCTAAAGATACTGCGAAAAAGCTACCAAAATTACACTGCAATAGAGGACCAATCAGACCTTAGTTTTGCGATTAAGCGATAAGACCACAAGAACAGTCAAAATCAAAAACAGCCGATATGAACTGGAGCAACTAACAAGATTAATTTCTGCCTCATTAGCTGGCAAGCAATGAAACTTATATTTATTTTCCTAAAAAGAGTAAGGAGTTCTTTCGTCTAATAGGTTTTAATAATTGCAAAAAGGACCCGCTAATCGATTTTAATCTAGCAAGAAGGGAGGGGCTCAAAAAGGCAACTAACCATTAGAACAAGTTTATCGCTTTTCATAGGGCTCGCAAAAATTCAAATGAAAAAATAAACACCCGGCAGATTGCCGGAAAATTGCTGCCGTTGATTCCCATAACCAAGATTGAGATTGAATGAAGAGATAAAACTAAAATGATTTTTGTACACAAACAATTTTAACGTGCAAACTATATTGATGTCATTTTGGAGCTGAATATACTCCTGTTTCGCAGTGAAAGGACACAGGCGCTAGTATCAATATCAAACATAGCCGGCAGATTGCCGGAATAGCTGCGAAAAAATAGACCTGCGTACCATATAATAGAGATAGAAACAGATACAGATCTAAATTGAAAAAAAAATCGACGCCCCTCAATAAAAAGGTAAAAAACATTCAGCGATAAATCAATAAAGCTTGTTAAAATTCATTCCGCAGAAGCCTCTTATTAGGGACCTTTACTGCACAAATGCATTCCTTTGACCTTGAACAAATTCAAATAAAACTTAAGTTTTAAAGTGCAAAAGTCATTTTATTGAGTGAGGTAAGTCACGTATGATCAAAATCTAATCACGCAAACAAACTAAAAATTTTTGCTAAAGCGAGTGAGAAATGACGTCACGCGCGCAAATGCCGTTAATGAGAGGAAGAAGTCATTCAGAAAATTTTTCCGCTTTGCTGTGTGAACAAATGTAAAACGAAAAAAAAAGGCGTCAGACGACGAAACAAAAAAACCAAGAGCACCGAAATATAGCTTCACTCAGCTTACAGCTTTGCAGCTATAATAAGCATTAGGGATAGAAACTCAGTACAAAGTTCGAGCAACGGGCATCTAAAATTGGGCTTTATGGAATTATCCCGTTTCTATTTCTGACTTCGTTTTTTGATACTGACTTTGTTCAATATTCTGAATTGCGTTGCTGAGCAATTGCTATTTAATAACACTTCAATAGCAGAATGAGAGAAGAGTGAAACTAGCCTAGAGAAGTTAAAAAGATTTCACGTAAAATGTTGAATAAGCTGTGAACTAAGGTAAAGCAAAAAAAAAATTTGAGTACGACGAAGTAAAAACCATAGCCGGAAAAATTCCGCAAAAGACTCGAAGATACCTTCAACAAAAAGTCAACCTGTCAAACTTCTGATCGCAGTGAGCATCAAAGAAGAGAGAAAACAGTCTTAATTGAAAAATTTAACTAAATGAAAACTTAACTAAGCAATTAAAACCCAAAAAATCATTCGATTAATTTTTCAATTTGTACAACTACAAAGCTAAAACAATATCTCAAGTAATCGAGACAATCTAAATGCTAACACAAATTCGGACAAGACAAAAAAAGCACAAAAACATCTCTTATTTTGAAAAGACAGCAAAAAAACTATTTTTTGCAATTTTTTGTCAACATTCAAAGAAACAATTTGCTTGGTAAAAAAGAACATGGATTTTAATTGTAATAGAAACTGCCCGCTATCATTAGGCTTAAAATTAGTAAAATGTAAAAGCAATAAAACAAACAATAATAGGACAAAAAAATCGCTAAAAGAGCCTGAAAACCAGAGAATTAGTTCAAAAACCTTCAAATTAGCTTCAGATTAAGAACATTCAAAACCCCATCAAAGCAACCTGAAAATTATAAAATCAGTCTAAGATAATTTTTAAGACAACAAAGAAGTTAGCAAAAAACAAAACAACAGCTGGAAAAAGCCGCACGTGAACAAAAACAATTTGCTCGCAACTTTTCCACACCTTCAGTTATCGCTCTATTTCAAACGGAAGTATGGTACCTGTGTATCACATGACCACTCACAAGTGTAGTGAATTAATACACACTTAAACGCAGTACGTATTTAGCCTTTGTTTCCATTGATGATTCAAACGTCCCACGATTGATTGCATCAGTGACTGGTAGCTGTGACCTTGACCACAGTTAATACACTGGCAGGGAACTGACTAAGCGCAGTTCTGCCTAACGTTGAATGGAGTAGTTTGCCACTGAACCTGTTCTTTATCGAATCATCTGATAGCTTATCCGACTAGCGTACAGTATACGTGTATGACATAGCGCAGTCAGACTCAGCAGGACCCACGACACTAGGTCTTGAACCATTCTGGGAAAAGCCCAACAGTAACCCACCCATCTCATGTGAGAAGTGGAGAAGTCAAGTCAAGATGGCTCTCGTCGCTAAGACAAACATCAAACTGGATGAATTCCTCAAAGCGACACCGACTGAAGTCATTTACCCCCCCCCCCCGCCGCCGAACCTGTAGAAAAACAAGCCGTCCAAAACCCGACACAATGGAAAGGGAGCGATTAACGATGTACCACCACGCAATAGCCAAATGGAAGAACGATTGCAACCAGATTGATAGAATAGGCGTCTTGTGCTGCGATAAACCATGGGACACGGCAGATAGAAATGCCAAACCACTTATCTAGCTCAGTCTTGGAATCCAAAGAGAAAAAATGCACGCAATGTAGTTCCCCCACACAAACATGGAGACAAAATCAACTTTAGCAAAATGGGACGAACTCGAGCAAACCTTCATCCGCCCAAGATATGTCACTTTCGACAGATAATTGCTGTAAATCCGCAAAAAACATTGGAGCAATTTCACTCAGCACTAAGATCCCTAGCCGAACATTGTCAACTGTCTCACCTAGAAGACGAACTGCTACGGGACATATTCACTGCTAACAAGATCGACCAGGAAATCTAAAAAGAGCTACTGAAAACGAGCCTCAGCCCAAAAGAAGCTCTTGAATTAGCAGTGAGTTTAGAATTAGGAATAAGAAGCCAGATAGCAATTCAATGAAGACAACAAACAGACTCGCCCAACACCCCTTTCATCGGCCGGGAAGAACCCATCATGGAAATTTCAAGTTCACGCTATCGCGGTTCAGGCAGACCAACAACGGCACCACGCGGACTAACTAGGGGGAAAAGACTCACAAATAACAACAGCACACCCCCAAAACACAATTGTAGAAACTGTGGGCAACCATGGGAAATTAATCACAGGGTCAAATGTCAGGCAATAGGTCAAACGTGCCGCAGATGCAATAAACCTAACCACTACGCAAAGGTGTGCAGATGGAACTTGAATCGACAACAATCCCAGAGGTCCATGAATGAAGTCAACAACCGAGGCATCAAAAAATTGTCCCAAGGAATCAAAATGATCTCCCTAGACCCTGATATTCACTCCATGTATGAAGACTCCGCAGAAGACTATTCTGTAAACATGATGGATATAGCACATTACCCAACAACACGATAAAAATTACACATACAATATAGACATAGCAAATTTTGGGTCATGTTGGATTCAGGAAGCTCTATCAGCATAGTAACTGAGCAAAGGACAGAGGCGAGAGACAGCAACACGGTGGAGCAGAACAATAAATCCAGTACAACTAAGAAGCTATACCGACACCCCAATAAAGAATCTGGTGACACTAATGACATCGAATGCAACGAATGCAACGTATCTGGGGACACTAATGACATCTGTGACATCGAATGCAACGGATGGAAAGCAGGCCGAGCGGACATCATTGTAGTACCCAACAAACATCGAGCAATTGTCGGGAGAGACTTATTCATACCCCTAGGATTCCCCAAACTTAGAAGATAAGAACATTAACTCAATCGACATACCTCCAATATGCCCAATTAAAAAGTATAGCAATAAAATACAAAAACCTAAACACTGGACTAGGACTGTCAAACAACCATAAGGTAAAATCACACTTCAAAACCAAGTAAACCACTGTCCATCAAAAAGGAATATGAGTCCTATTACACTTAGAAACGCATGTGGAAAAAACTCGGCGGTAAACATCGACAAATGTCATTTCCTAAAAAAAACCATGGCTCGGATACGAAATAGATGAAAAAGGTATCAAACCAATCGTCTCTAAGACACAACCAGTTCTAAACTTAAAGCCACCAACGATCCACAAACAACTTGAGTCATTCTTAGGAACTGTTCATCATCTGACAAAATTTATACCGACCTCAACAACTCTTTCGAGAATTCAGAGACTAACTTCAAAAAGATACAAAATACATATGGACAGAACACCACCAACCACTATGAAAACATCAAGAACTGTATTAGGAAACTAACTGAAAACACACACTAATTGACAAAACAGAAGACCAGAGTCAAAACAGATGCCTCAAGTGCAGGAGTAGGAGCAGTCTTAGAAGAAGAAGAAGCATGTAACGGTTGGAAAACCATATCCTACGCCTCTCGATTCTTAAACAAAGCACAAGAAAAGTATAGTATAAACAAACTGGAACTGCTAGAAGTCGAATGGGCGCTAGAACATTTTAAACATTACTTACTAGGACATCACATTAAAAACGGACCACAGTGCACTCCAACGGATCCTTAAAGAAAGAACGAGCAAAATTCACCAGAGCGGCCTAAATAGATGGTTCAATAGATTGATCCCATTTCATTTTAACATCGAAAACAGAGCAGGCAAAAAATGGGACTAACAGACTATTATGTCTCGCAACCCCTCAGAACTAGCTAAACCACTAAGCACATACGATGAAAATTTTATAATCGCCCAAATAGTCATACACGAAACACTTCAAATCATACGCAAAGGGGGTAGAATGAGAAAACGCCAAAACAGGCAACCAATCAACAAAGAGCCAAAAACGCACAACGATTCCAACAAAAAATCCAAAACCCTCGAATCGTCCCGCGATTCCGAACAATTAATAACATCCGATAATATCAAGCGACAAAGGGGAAGACCAAAAAAGTAATGATGGAAACGTCCAGCGACTCCAAACAAATCAAAGGCAACAGCCAAAAACACGTCAAAGACAAACAAACCACAAAAGGAGCAATTATAACTTGCGCATCTCAAAACCAAACTAAGACACAAACAAGCACACCGAATAATGACGTCGTAACAATAGACAAGGCACTCAACAAACGATAACAAACGCGCATTTGCCAACTTACGCATCTACCGCACAACAGCTCGCTATTAACAATCAAACGAATTGCGATAAACAAATGGACAAAACAAATACAACAAAATATTCCTTCCCTTAAATCCCCACCACCGAAAAGACCATTTTCTGTGAGTAGCTACCTAAATCCAAACCCCGAAAAAGCAACAACAGAACAGGATGATCAACAGCTAACAAAATTCATGGTGTATTCAATACACAACTGATTGCGGGGATGATCAAAAGGGATACCGTCTTTCGCGAGGTAAGGGATTGCATCCTCCCCGGAGAGCAAAACAGATGAAGCAATTGAGGAAACATATACACGCCAAATGGAGGAGCCTCAGCGTCAACAACGGCTATACCCTAGTAGACAACAGACTGGCCATACCCAACGTTATGAAGGAATCAGTCATGGACGTCCTTCACTCAACGCACCCGGGAGCGTGGGGGGTGACTGAGCTCGGGCAACGCCTATTGTGGCCATTCGTCAATCGCGACCTAATCAACAAAACAAAAACATGTCAACCCTGTACCAAAATTGGTAAGAATTTAAAAAGCATAACAAGAAAACCCAATTGGGCACCCCCTTCCACCATGTTCAGAAGCAAAAGAAATCCAAATAAAATTTAGCGGGCCTATATTTGAGGGAGGGAAGTCTACTTCCTAGCATGCATCGACCGCTTCAAAATTCCCTGCTCTTAAACTTGTAACCAATGCAAACGGCCCTAACATACAAAAAATTCTAGACAAAAACATCACTCAACACGGGGTACCCCAAACAATTAGGTTAGACCAAGCCAGACGCTTAAAAAGCAATAAGGTGCAACAACTATGTACACGACACAATATCGAACTAATATACGCGCCAGCCAATGAGCATAGCCCAATCGGCTAATACAAACCATCAAACGAAAATTAGGTTGTATAAAACTCTACCCAAATCGGAGACGTTCAATATTAAACACGCACTACGAAACATATCCTACGAATTACGCACATGTAGAAAGAAAACTCTAAAATATCCCCCTGCGAAGCCTACTATTGTAGAAAAGCAAACACTGCATTAACGAAGGTAACCGCAAATCCCAATAAAAATGATTTAAATTGGTCAAACACCCTGAAATATTATTTAGATGAAACATCATAGGCGATCAAGACCTAATCAGCCAGTCCTCGTTCGACCGGTGGTACAACGAGGATCTTGATAGCGACGCCGAAGTCCGGGAAGCCACCAGTCCGCCTGAGACCGGTGGTACAACGAGGATCTTGACAGCGACGCCGAAGTCCAGGAAGCCAAGCGGAGGAAACTTCAAGACCAAAAAAGACAACAGCGAGGTCCCCAGAACATTTCAGCTTCCTTCAGCCACAATCGAGCAACCGATAGCAAGACACAGCCCCCGAAACCAACTCGCACGAAAGACACTAGCGGCATCGAGAAATAAGAAACAATTATAAGGCATATACGAAGATATACCTGAAGGAGCTGCACTCATCAAAACCACCCACTCCACCCTGACAATCAAAGTTCCCGGTCAGCGACAGTCCTCAACAATTCCGACGTTGCCAAACGCGGAGCATCTGAACAGATGCAGATCCCCCTCATTAACTTTGCGGCAAGAAAAACCGTCCGCAATCACAACGCCAAATTTATAGAGAACGTGGAAACACATGCACAAGAACAGAATAACAAAATTCTAGGTCAACGAACCATCTTAAAGAGAGAAACTCAAGCGTCCGCAACAGACAGAAAGGCCAAGTCAAACCTTTCGAAAGTCAACCGTATCAAAATCCCACGAAAGAAATGCTAACAACCATCGCCGAAGAAGGGCTCTCCAAAGAAGAGAAAGTATTCAACCGCTTCTTCACAAGAATCGGACCACGAGCAAGACGAAGACTACCACGATACAGATGCCAGTCAGGAAATTACTGATGTCGAGACCCTACAAATGGACACACTTACGATAGATACAATTGGAGCACCCACACGACGGAGCTCAAGGAACAAGAAGACGACGAAACGGTACGGCGATACTACCCACAAGGCACGAAAGCAACTAGCATCGCCTCATACTATCGCCCAGGGCCATCCACTATCCATTCCACCACTTCGCCAACACGCAGTATTATTCCTGTTATTCCACTCCGCCAGGACATGACCGAAGCTAGCGCACCAACTCAGCACGATAATCAACCAGACCCCACCCCACAAAAGGCAACGTAAACGCGATATACACGCAAGATTCCGCGGAACGATATTTTCAGCCTCAAAAACTTTAAATTGATAGGAACATCACATGGCTCAGTCAAAACACAAATTGAAACTTTATTGATTACCAAAACTCGTGGTAACCTAAGCTTTTAGCTCATTTAACATTACGCTGCTTCATTTACTTGTTACATTTACATATTATAGCATTACATACAGTTCATTACCTCTAACTTTGCTGCTTCAAACTTTCTTTCTCTAACGGGGGAAATGTGGTACCTGTGTATCACATGACCACTCATAAGTGAAGTGAATTAATACACACTTAAACGCAGTGCGTATTTAACCTTTGTTTTTATTTATGATTCAATCGTTCCACGATTGATTGCGTCAGTGAATGGTAGCTGTGACCTTGACAACAGCTAATACACAGGCAGGGAACTGGCTAAGCGCAGTTCTGCCTAACGTTGAATTGAGTAGTTTGTCACTGAACTTGTTCTTTATTGAATCATCTCCTGATAGTTTATCCGACTAGCGTACAGTATACGTGTATGAGAGAAGGTATGAACAAAACAAACACTGTCTTTTCTCCACTCTTTGAATTTGTTCACTGAAACAACTTTTACAAACTTTATTCACTCCCTGAACTTCCCGTTTTCTTGCTCCCTCACTTATAAAAAAAACAGAAAACCATAAAGCCTCTTAAAACTATAAAGTCTTAAAAAAAAGGAGCACTATAACAGCAGGCCCAGAGGCTTAGGCGGCTATTATTTAACCTATAAAAATTTCTGAATTTAAAAAACATAGCCGACAGGTTGCCGGAAAAGCTGAGACAGAATAGACCTGCGTACCATATAATAGAGATAGAAACAGATACAGATCTAAATTGAAAAAAAAAATCGAAGCCGCCCAAAAAACTAGGTAAAAAACATTCAGCGATAAATTAATAAAGCTTGTTAAAATTCATTCCGCAGAAGTCTCTTATTAAGAACCTTTACTGCACATATGAGTTCCTTTGACCTTAAACAAATTCAAATTAAACTTCAGTTTTAAAAAGTAGGTCATTTTATTAAGTGAGGTAAGTCACGTATGATCCAAAATCTAATCACGCAAATAACCTAAAAACTTTTGCTAAAGCGAATGAGAAATGACGTCACGCACGCAAATGCCGTTATTGAGAAGAAGACGTCATTCAGAAAATATGACCTTTTCAGCTTTGCTGTGTGAACAAATGTAAAACGAAAAAAGAGCGTCAGACGACGTAACAAAAAACATAGCCGGAAGAATTCTGGAAGCAACTCGAAGTGTCAAAACTTTCCGAACAAAACCGTAATTGCAGCGGAATTCACTAATTTTTGTATTAGACCATTAACTCACTACCTCTCCAGGTCTGCTCTAAAATTCGGTGAAACTTAAACCACTGTCACCAAGAGAAAAAAGCAGCAAAATTTTATATTATTGAAAACCTTTCATAACGTTACAAAGGTCCAAAATAATAAGGATGGTCAAAAAAAACGATAGGCTGAAAAAGCTGACAGGGCTATCAATTGCCTCAAATAATTCATGATTCAATGTCAAAAAGAGCCCGAAAGCAGACGGCAGATAATAATCGTAGAAACTAAGTTAAATCTTTTCAAAAAAGAAAGCTCAAATTTAAGAATCTGAAAACATCTATAATTACACCGCAATTATACCTTCGAATCATTGCAATTAACACAAAAAACAACACACACTTGTTCTTTGTTGTACATATGCTAGACAACATGATTTCATACTAATTCAAAAATTAAATTGATCAGATAAGCAGCAGAAGAATATTCAAATGCAAAAAATCGTTTAAACTAATACCAAGGCCGGAAGAAAGTTGCAAAATAGTCATAAGTGGAAAATTTGGAAAAGACTTGCTATCAAACTCTCAGTACTGCCTTATGTTGAATGAAATCAACTGCAAACCAAAGAAATGACAAAAATCTAAAAGGCTGAAATCATTCATTTTAACAACTGAAAAATTCAATATACCGAAAATAAAGGTAGGTGCCAGGACAAAACTAGAATGCTACTAACTAGAATGTGAAGAAAATGGGCACAAAGTAAGGAACACCGTAATAAAAAGACATTCTTGATTTTTGAAAGTTGAAAATCAATTTAAAAAAATCAAGAAAAACGAATACATTTCATTAAAAAAAACTAGGAAAAGCAGAATTCAGAAATACGAAACATTGAAACATTTTGCAAAAAATGGTCAAAACATTTTAAAACTGCATTTATGAAAAAGTTTTAACTTGTTATTCAAAAACTTAAAGCCAAAAACTGATTGAATTTTCATTGAAACGAAATTGAAGTCCCTCTTTTTGCACAAAAAGATTATTTCTAGTAATTAAAACCAAAATACAAAAAGAATTGACAAAAATCGGAAAAAACTACCAAAATCGGATTAGCATATGTGAAATTTTATAAAACAAAATTACATCGAGGTAGAAAGAGGCGTTGAGTATCTGAATTATCAAAGAGAAGTTGCACTATTAACTGATTTTTGACAAAAAGACGGTTAAAAGATCCAAAAATGAAGAAATTAATAGAAACAAGCCAAAAAACAACTTTAAAATCAACATTATTTGCCAGTTTTCAACTTGAAACGCATTAACAGGCTCTGCAAAACATTGTGGCATCAATTTCCGGGGTTGACATTTCAATATAGTATCGAATAAAATTTATTTCTACAAGAAACCAAATTAAAAGCAAAAAAATAGGGCCACTTAGACGAAAAAACGATTAAAAACGGTTATCTATATGTGCCATTCAGTCAAAAACTACTTTTCAAAGTCAAAAAGACATTCACTAAACGCAGCGCATGATCAAAAAACTTCTCTCGCTTAGCAAAAATCTGTTCACCAAGACAACTTTTCTCACTTTCGCTTTTAGGTCAAAATGCCGCGAGAGGTCAAAATTCGCTTTTAGGTCAAAAATCTACTTCCTGCAAAAAAAGACCGAGAGAAAACCAATACTCCTCTTCGAGTCGTAAAAAACCAAGGACACCGCAATATAGCTCCGCTCAGCTTACAGCTATAAAAAACACAAACTTGCACTTCCAAAGCGGTAAAGAAAAATCATAAATGCTCATGATCATAGGACCCAAAACTTTTTTCCTTCATCGCACTACGAAATTATTACTTTCAGTTGACTAACATCGAACATTGCCTTGTTGGAGACACCCCGACTGGCTCTGGCAGCAGCCAGACTCTCGTCCTCGTATCCACTCTGCACAATCTGGGCACCTCCATCTCCACCACTAGAAGCTCCGCCTTCGAACAGCGCCTTCATATTCGTCCCTCTGCAACACAAAAATCAGAGAATACCAAATTCTTGATAATTCGCCAATTAATATAGACCAAATGCAGTGCAATCACTTCGAATTGCGGTAATATTTGCCAATTAAATCCACCGTTCATAAACGTCAAATTATTCAGAAAAAAATTCGGAGAAAAAATTATACCCATTGAGCAGAATATGCAGGGCTGAACTAAGTAACTGATAATAACTTCATTAGTACTAACCGTGAGGCCCTAATAGCAGCCAATTCGTCCTGTTGATTGTACCCATTTCTATTCTGAGAAGGGGACTCTGACCTCTGATTGCTCTCAAATAGACTCTTTGCAGCTGCACCTCTCCCCTGCCTTGCTGCCAGAAGGGACTCGTCTACATAACTCTGATTGGATGATTTCGATTCATCGTCATCAGTGTCACGTGTCGTGTTTCCCGAACCACCTGTTAGTCACAGTATTATTAGGTTTCAGTTTGCATTTGACGAAAGGTCGATAATTTCTGGCTTGTAATTTTCATAAGCTATATATAAGTGGTTATAGTTCGAATCATGCAATTAAAGCAAAAAGTGAATGGTTATAATTATGAAGAAGGGATGCCACACTCTTAACTCTTTTAATTTGGTTCAGTTAGTTTGATATATTGGCTACATTCACCAAGAAAACGTGTCACTTTTGCGCACCGCTTCCACCTAAAAAAGTTCCATTTACGTAAAACCTCAAAAATTCCTAGAAGCTTTTACTGTGGTGTTTGGAGTACTGGGTTACCTGCAAACAACGTCTTGGACGATATGGATCCCCGTGCCATTGCAGCTTGCAAACTCTCATCCACACTAAACTGGCTTCGACTGCTCTCTTGCTCCTTATCCGGACTGCTTTTCATTCCCCCGCCTTCGAACATACTTTTAACAGAGGCCAGCCCCCCAGAAATAGTTTCGGGCTTTTCCTTCTGCCCTAAATCTTCCTTGGCAACCTCGCTGTCCATACTAGCAGAGTTAGAATTCACTACGTTGTTTTGATTCTTGTCAAATTGAGCTCTAAGTTGGCTCGCACTTCTGCAAAGTAGAATTTCGTCCGAGTTTATTTTCTGGGACTCCGCGCGTGTAACTGAAAAGCCCACCACTGTTCAGTTTCTGTTTTTTATTTAAAAAGAAGCTAAATGTTCTATAAGGAAATAGTTTAAACACAGTGGGCTAGAATACAATAAAAGGAAAAGCTGGTGTTTTAAACAGTCAAAACCATCATCAAAATTTGCGTGCGCTATAAACAGGTAAGAATTAGCATTTAATACAAGAGGGACAGGAAAAACGCTTTCACCAACAAACAAACGCTGAAAGCAACAGCAATATTTTGTGTTGAACGTTTGATAAGTTACTTAAAGTACAAAAAAAAGACACAGAAGAGTACCCGATTAAGTTCACAACAGATAGCATCGCATATTTAACCGACACAGGAAATCAGTCACAAAAAGCGGTTGTATTTTTAGTTGGAAATCGTCAAATCTCGATTCTATAGCGCCACTGATGCGGTTTCTCTCAGCCCACAATTTGAAGCTTTTCAATAACTATTTGCTTGTAAACCTTACGGTTGAAATAGACAAAAAGATGTTTTCCTATAGATTATGATATAAACAATTAATCCAGAAAGCTGTGTGACAAGAACTGATGGACGGTCTATTCAAGACATCAAAAGAAGAGGATGAAACATCAACTAAAATATTTATAGATTTCACCTGTGTATTTGTAGCGACGAACTGAAGATATAGATAGAGAATTACGGAAAACATGACAGGTTCGAGAAATGTGAGGTTGATTGCGCCCTTCCGAAAGATTATTCTATCTGAATAGAATCAACAGGCTCCGAAAAATAAGTTTCCAGGTAAATTTCAGGCCATATAAAATAAACAAGCAAAAAATGACCGGCGAGTGATCGTATATAAATGATCGTCAATAAAAAAAAGTTTCAATTGCCAGTGAGCGCCTTGTCAAAGAACCCACTTGTCCGAGAAAAAATACACTTGATAAGAAAATAGGTCAAAACTGGTGCAAATGAGTGAGCAAATTCTGAAAGGCAGTGGAATAATTTGTATCAAAAAATGACTGTTAGAATTATGGCGCTATAACAACGATAGCGTCGAGACATAAACAGCCATTACATTGCCTAAACAGGTACGATATCTTTGTAAAAGATAAAAACCCTTAGGTTCATTAAAATGTACAGGCAATGTCAACCTCTGAACTGGTTTTGGTAATGTTTTAGATATCAGTTGTCCGGTCAGACCTATACGCATTCAGAACAATGATTCAGAACAACAGACTGAAAACCTAACAACCGCTGGACCAAATTTTCTCCAACGACTGGAGGTGCCGTAATTAGCTCAATTGATTAAAGTATTTTATTTGAATTATATTTGAGTGAAATTAAATTTCATTTTGTATGAATGATATTTGAGTCAGAGAATTAATTATATATTTTAACAGATCAAGTGTTTTCACAAATTTGCTTTCACATTATAGAGGGTTCAAAATACCCCCTCCCTTGAATAGATCATCCATAATTGAAGTTCGGAATAATCAAACTCTGATAAGCAATAGTTTATATTCCATGGATGCCAAGTTTCAATGGGTTGATAAGCTTTTCAATAGAATCCATACAAGTTACCCGTACCATAATAATTTTAGTTGAAAATTGAGGAAAAAACCTATATAAGCGTCATAAAGTAAATCAACATTGACATTTCAGATGTTTCAATATCGTAAGATGTGAAATTTTTTGGAAAATATTAGGTTCATCTGTTTTCTAACATAAACCAAGTACATTTGGGGCATGAATCGCATGTTGCATAGTTCGTCGATAAACTGCATAACTTTTGTACTAGAAAATTGTCTTTTATGCTCATTTTGACAACATTTCTAATTAGATGTACACGACAGTTTGGTGGAGCTTGCCGAGCCTGGCTAACAGTCGCATCAGCTCACCGCTTCATGTTTTTAACTAAAACTCGAATCAAGCCCTTTTTCCGGTTGGTCCGCTCGTATCTTTGTATCAATTTCATTGAAATACAGTAAGTCAATATAGTCTGATAAAGCCCTTACTCAAAGACACTTTCATCCAATCGAATATTCTACTGTACCACTCAGTAAGTTTTTTATCACCTTGACGCGAAGTACATAGTTCGTTGAAAACTTGTTGTTAACTGGTGTTTGGCCAGCAAACAAGTGGGCTCGAGTACAGAATTTCATCTCACTGGACATTAACGTAGGTGGTCGAGTAGTGAAAATTGCTTCAGTTCGTACTAGTAAGTGATTATTTCAGTGTGAGAAATTGCGTGTCAACTCTCAATCCAAGGTTAAAAGCTTGACGTATCTGCCTACTCCAATATTCCGCCGAAGTGAAGCGATACCCTCTCCAAGCCTTTTTGTGAGGACATATTTGAAGATCTAATCATCTGTTTTTTTTTGGTTTTCAGGGAGCCTTCATGTTTCATGATGTCATTTTGCTTGAATTGGTTTGTCCGACAAAGGCTCTATGTTTCTTTCACAGAAAAACTTATGTAATTTCTTAACTCTCCGAAATAGGTTAGCCAACGAAAATCTATTTTAAAAGTAATATATTCACACAGTGAGTATCGAAATCGCTTGATCACAGAAGCAAGGAAAAAAAATAAACAATTCATTGCATGAGACATTAAACACTGAATAAGATGTGTTAATGTTAGGTCTCTCAAAGCTTACTTAGATTATCCGGTATTCTAGCACCCGCCCTAAGTATTGAGTCTCCTCTGACAATTCTTTGACTTACAGAAGCATTGCTAACCCATCACAATGATCCAAAAGCTTTTCTACTGCATGGCAACACGAGTTATCTAACCAAAAGCAGAGATGAAAGAGGAGGTGGTGTGACGATCCACGCCCACGAGGGCGCAAAAACTTTAAAAGAGTAAACCATTAACCAAGCGGAGTCAGTCTGTTGTCGCTTAGATTTCAAAGGCCATGAACTACGCAGAGCTGTTACGTAAGTCAAATTGAGACAAAATGGACTTTATCGGAGAACTAGATTCCATTCTTGAAGATATTACCTCAGCTGAAGAGGCCTTTATACTTTCAGGGGATTTCAAAATAAACACCCTAGCAATTAATTTTTTAGTAAAATATTCAAACATCAGCTCTAAGTCATTTCATTTACCAAAAAGATTCCAACTCGTGTCACTGAATCTTCACCAACGTGTCTGGATCATTTCTTTTATCAAAACAATAGTGATCCAACAGTTGAATTCTAGAAAAAAAAAAACAAAATATTTATCAATACCCAATTAACAATGCAGACCCCATTATATCGCCAGCAAGTTATTCGACCTCCTTTTCCCCTTATACATCGTTTTTACAAACGGAAAAAAATGCTTAATCTCATTTAATAAACACTTGAGATGTCCTCAAATTCGGCTTCAGTTGCTAAGGTTTTTTCTTTAAATGAGTCATTCGATTTGTTCAAGGAATGTTTTCTAAGTATCACCAACAAATATTACATTGTAAAAATTACATCTTCGTTAGGCCTGCAGATTCCGACTAATCTTATTGACGGATCCTTTAGGCAAAGACGAAATCAAATCCTTCTCAAAAAGGTTATTCCTACTCAAAATAGTGACTCAAGATCAATTGAAAATAAATAGATCAACATCTTTGCTAAGTGTTTGGAGTAAGATATTCGAGAAGGTAATGTTTAAAGAAGTTTGTCACTTCCCTGAGAGATTAACTACTGTATTGCGAACAGTAAAGTTTTCAAAACAAGTTAGCACATCTGATGCATTGGTTGAACTCACGGAAAATGTACATAACTACGTTTAAAAAAGAATCTATTGTGAGTTTCCTTCTCGATTGTCAAAAAACTTTCAACTCCATCGAAGAGGACATATTACGCTTAAAACTGGAAGCTATTGTCATTTAAAAATATCATGGCAATCGAGATCGTTTTCATCCTACTAATTACATAGAAACGTGTGTTGGTTAACGGTTCCTTTTC
>NC_134476.1:34132675-34178835 GCF_964194025.1 Convolutriloba macropyga
TGTAGGTTGTTCTCTTTTCCGACTAAACAAAGTCGCAAAGTCATGTAAAGGAAAAAGTTAAAATACTCAATCCATGACTGTCTGCAGACAAATTAGTTGTTAACCTTTAAATTTTGGAACAGTTTCTTCAAGTATTAGCTTTTAGCTAGGTGGCATTAGTGTTAAAGTTGAACCTGATTGTAAGTATCTTCGTGTTTATCTTGATGGAAAATTATCTTATCAATATCATTGATTTTTTGATTTTACACTATCCAAATTAGGTAAGCAATGACGCTTGGTCTCAAAGTCAAGATCCTATGTTCCCCGTAAAAACCTGAATTATTATCGAACCAATTATTTAGCATATGAAAGCTGTAAATAATCATCTTTAAATTTCGTGAAAGAACGCCACATCTACGAATTACAGAAATTTCTGCTAAAAACAATCAACTGTCATCATAATTTATCTCTGAGCAACAAAAACCGCCAAGACGGTCAGTCATAGATCTTCATGGACTTCTGTTGAAAAAAAAGAAAGGATTTCCCTTCATACGCAGCAAACTGTACAACATACTTCAGAAAAGCGAAGTTTACAAGTGATCTTAAATATACCCGGCAGATTGCCGGACAATAGCCGCCAATGATTCCCATAACTCTATTGGGACTGAAAGAAAAGAAAATATCAACAAAAATTGATTTTTGTATAAAAACATTTTCAAGTGCGATTTATTTTTATGTCATTTCGTAATTGAACATACTCCTGTCTCTCAGTGAGAGGCTACAGGGTCTAGTATCAATACCAATAAGCATTATAGATAGTAACTAAAACTTATGGGAACAAAGTTCAAGTACCGGGCATCTAAAAATGGGCTTTATGGGTTTATCCCGTTTCTATTTCTGACTTTGATTTTTTATACTGACTCTCTTCATATTGAATTGCTTTGCTGAGCGGCTTCTGTTCAAAAGGACTTTGAGCAAAAGAGTGAAACTAGCCTAGAGAAGTCAAAAGATTTCACGCAAAATGTCGAAAAAGCGGCAAAATGGGTTAAGCGAAAAAGTTCGACGAAGTAAAAAAAAATAGGAGCTCTATAATAGCCGGCTGAGAAGATGAGGGCGGCTATTAATAACTTAAAAATTAAAAGTTATCACAACCTTGAGGAAACCTTTAATAAAATCGGGAATTGGTTAAACATGTTTTTGAACTGTAGAATTCCAATTTTTCTTACCCTTACTTGGATGCTAAAGAAACCCCATTTAAAGCTGTGATTCCAGCCAGAATATTTCACCCCTCTAGCTCTAATTTAGGAGAAAAGGTCGTTTTTCTGATTTTTTTATAATAAAAAGAACTTAAAATGAAAAAACTTTCTCAAATTACCGTGGTGGAACAAAGAGAAAAACAAACTAAGATGAACAGCCATCTAAATGAAATATTTTGACATTCAGTTTTCACATTCAGTTTTCACATTTTGACAACAGGGAAAGAAGGAAACAAAAAAAATTGTATCATCATTTTATCATCACAATTTTGATGGTCGACTCGTGAAGTTGAAATTCTGTTTTTTTTAGATATTGGTGTACAACGTAAGCGCATTTTTGGAGGCCTTTTCGGGTTGATAGCAATCTAGCAAAGATCAAGATATCAATGCATGGGAACGCCTTGAAGATATCCCATCGGAACAATAATCGTCAATTTTAGTCTCTTGACATAGCTTCGAAACGTAAAATCTTGGCCCAGCCATCGTTTTTACATTCGAATTGTTTTAAATTAGCGCTCAGTTGTCTGTGGTTTGTTAAAATCCAACACTTTACAAAGTCTGCTAAGGTCACAATGACAGTTTTTTGTATCAATTTCTTCTCTAAGTTCTCTGTCAAATCAGTGATGCATCATTTTCGAGAAATTAGACGCAAACCCATGTTTATTAAAGCGCATAACGTTTTTTTGTGTAAATAATATCTAGAATAAGTTGAGCATATGTTCAGTACTAGATCCGAAGTTGAGTTAATAATAGATTCTTCCTTGAAGTAAAATAATTGAGTCTCAATTTATTTCTGTGCAGGTATTTGCTTTAAAAAATATTTTCTATTATTTTTTATTAACGTTTCATTAATGATTTTTTGGTTATTATTTTGAAATTTGTAACCTGGGTGTCGAATAGGGTACCGGTACTGTCCAATTCGTTCAACTTCTCTCGCACAACAATTGCTCAAAATTGGTGTAATCTGGCCAATCAATGACTGTTGATAGTTAAGGTTTGCGGCTGACAACGTCTTTTACAATATCACAATTTTTCTTTCTCTACGCCAAAATGCAAGATTATGTTGGCTAAAACCTGAATCAGTAGATTCCTCCTGCAACTACAATACTTAACGATCATTGAAATAAGATCTGTCTGATTGCAGAGAATCTGATATGGCATCGTTTGAAGTATTGGAGGTAATTAAATCAGCACCATTTCCATAAATGGAAACATGATATATCGAAGATACCGTGTTGTCTATCATTCATGCACTCGAACTACCTTCTGCCCAAACGTTTCTCAAAAAAATATGGCCCCCTTTAACTAACTTATCACACGTTAATTATTCCGCTAACCACAAAAACAAGCTTAGGCCATGCAAGCCGGCGAATAATGGACGTGGAACCACATGACCAAAAATCAATGAAAATGTTAGTCGACATTTTTAAGTTAAGACAAAGCATAACGCAAAATCAACGTTCTGCTGGTCTTGTTATTAGTTAAACACAACTCCACAAAATTCAAACATAACCGAATAACTTCGCGCGAGCGGTTGGCTTTTTCAGTAGCTAGCTACGGTTTAGTGAGGCTAAATTTAGCATTGCAGGTGCGTGAGGTAACAGCAGCGAGGGGGGGGGGGGTGGTGCACGGGGTTGGGGGGATTGATGGGACGCAACGGTGGGGCACAGTTTCTTTGGCTGCACGGGGCCACGTACTTACGGCCGGCCGGCCTGAACGATGTGCAGGGGAGCTGATGTTGCAGAAGGGGGAAGTTGGGGTGGGGGGGGGGGTCCAAAGAGCCGCCCTTCACACCATCACTATGAGTATACCTCTGCAAAACAGTTTCTGTGAATTGCATACTTGGAGACTAGGGAGCTCAAAGGCTTTAAGAGGATTTAATGCCCTCCCGAGCGCTACCTTTTATCCCGTTTTGAAGACGAAAAGTCAAATGGGTGAGACGAAAAATCGGCAAAGCCAAAAATCGCATAAAAAGACCACAGGACTAACATAATTGCTACAAGCTTCGTTTCAGAGGATTTAATTATATGCTTCACGTCAAATACCAGTTAAGCATTAGCTCAGACAAACACTAGCGGAATACTCATAACCACTGACCAGTGAAATGGAGCGTTTGCTCTACAGCTTAGTGATCAAGAGTAGTAACGCACTCATCTTCAAGTTAGTTGAAAGCTTCAAACATTCTTGCACACTATTTTAGTGGCCACAATTTCAAGATTGGATTAACATCTCCGTTTACAAAGAAACCAACCTGAGGCCGTATGCGATACGCTTCCACCACTATTAGCCATGCTAGCCCATTGGCTCTTGAGGGAAGACACGTTGGCACTGACACCGGGGGAGGCCTGGCTACTCTGGGAGTCCCGGTCAATGACAAGCGTCTCCTGGTTCTCCCCACTTGCCACGGATTCAAAGCGGGACTTAAGACTCTTCAGGTCCGGCAGCGAGACGTCGTCTTCTTCGTTCACATCTGTCAAACATTAACTCAAGTTCAACTTTGAAACATTGTAAAAATTTTTTAAAGACCTGTGATATGATCAACGCAACAAACATTGATAAACATACTGCATCAGAATGAACTTTCCAGGCCTTCCCATGCTCTTAGGATTCCCGATTCATTCACTTCCAAGCCCCGCAAGCAATCAATAACATTAATGTCGTAGCGTTACGAAGAAATTATGAATAAAAAACGATCCAAGACTAAACTTCAAGCAATAAACTTCCTCCAAAAAACTTACAAGCAATAAACTACCTTTCGCGACTTCGAAGCGCTAATAAAACATTTTTATATCCCTTCTAAACAGCAAAATAAAAGCAAATATCAAAACGTCCAAATGATACGAGAATGAAACTAACAAATGCGTAATAATAAGATCGCATGAAAAAGACCACAAGACGAATTTGCTTGTTACAAACTTCATTTGCTAGCAATTATAAAGAACTATATTTCAATATAACAAACAGCGTCTTAGTCAAAAAACCATTATCTGCTCTTTGATGAAATCAAGAATTGGATAAAGTGAAAGTGATGAAAACCAGCGAGAGTGCTAAAGAAAACAAACTGCAGTTGGAACTTCGAAAGAAAATCTACATAAACACTAAAATACAATAAAAAACAAACAAACACTGAAAGTCACCAAAGTGGAAAACCAATTCCTTCAGATGCACTAGTTGCTTTCAATTTTGTCTTAAAATTCATTTGACACCAACAGAGAACAGCAATGAATCATAAAAACTTCTCAAACACTGTACGGACTTCCACAAAACAACCCAACAACTTCAAGGAAAATACGGTAAATATGAGAGCATTGGTTATTAAATAAGCTTGCCCGCCGATTGCCAAAATAGCTGCAAATTAGATTAAAGCGCAGTAGTATACAGATAACAACATATACAGAAAAGAGCTGATGAGAGTTCTAGATGCAATCTTCCAAATCAATTAAAGACCTCAAATTTTTTTTAAAATGGCACTATTACCAGCAAACTGCAGGAAAATAGCCACCCTTGACCCTAGTTATTCGTTGGGTTTGAAACAGTTAAGAGAAAATTAGAGAAAACAGTTAGTCGTAAATTTTTTCTAAGCAACTAAATGTGTTCTCATTTGGTTGGCAATTTCATTAGAATCGATAAAAAATGGTTAATTCAACCACTGAAACGTCAGATAGAATGCTGAATACTCTAGCTGAATACATTTAGTAGTACACTCTAAGGAACTTTGATACCCTAATGCACTAAGTATTTAAACATTGTCTTAACGCCCGGGCTTTAATGGTTTTTCCAGTTTCTTTTGATTTCGCATTTTTATCTTAACACTATTAGCAGTCTGCCAGAAAAAAGCTGCAGTTAAAAAAAGATCTAAACAAATTTTGTAATGACCACATCCTTGCTTCAAGCAGAAACAAATTCACTATTACCCACTACTAGCGTCTAATTGGAGCATGATGTCCCAAGTAGACTTTAAACACCATTTAAAGTCGGTAAACTTCTATGAACACACAAACGTTAGTGTGATCATAAATATTCACGTTCAAGAATAAAAAATTCACTCCAATGAGAACACAACCTTGCGTCATATATACATTCAGTAGAGAAACTGCAGGGAAGAATAAAAAGAACGGCTTTGAATGCAGCGTGAACAAATATTTGTAAAAAAAGATTTGCGACCAAACCAACAACCAAAAGAAAGCTAATACAAAGCTCCACTCAGATATCCCCAAAAACAAAGATATTTTTAAGATTCTAGTCGTTTGCGCCGTACTTATCAGTTTAGCAACAGTTTTAGCTAATTAAATTTTCCGAAAACAGGTACCAATCAGCAAATGGCTGACTCAACCTCAGGTAAGCTCAGCACCAGTAATATAGATCGTCAAACTGTTCAGGAGTAAAAACAAATCAAAATTGGGCAAACAATTACCACCCAGGGTTCTCAATGTCCTCAAACTTATGATCGGACCTATTTTTATGATCTCTCTTCTTTCGTCAGCATCGAACGAATCATCATCAAAACTTTGCTCTTGGCCGTTACTGTCCTTGACAACTTCTTGCTGTTGATCATCCTCTTCTTTATTCTCATCCTTGATTACATCATCTTCTTCATCTTCATCGTTATCAATAAAACGCATCTTCTCATCAGTTTCAGCGATATTTCTATACCCGTTGTCCAAAATGTCCCCCTGACTATCTAAATTCTCTTCGTTGCTACTTTCCCAAATGCGATTTTCTGTGACAGTTGAGATTTCATCCAAAGCTAACTTCAGTTCGCACCTCAAAACAATCTGTTGCTCCTGCATTTGTTCAATGATACGCTGTTGGTCCAACACTAATGCAGTTACGGATGTGAATAGTTCTCGCACACTCCAATCGAGGTTGTAGAAGTCGAGATCATCGGCAATCGATTCTATTTTGAGTCGGATAATTTTGTTCACAGTTTCAGGATCCCCTCCTCCAGTTGTTGATGTCATTTTGTATACTTCTCAGTCAGAATTTATAATAATCTCTCCTTACGAGGTCACAAATCTTTTTATCGCATTTAAAAAAAGGTGTCGACATAGAATAACTTCAAAAAAACTCAGGAGAAAATTGTAGCAGAGTCAAAGACAAAAACTGAGGAAAAACTATTAATTTTGCCATACTGAACTATTGCAGGAAGAAACATGGAAAAATCCCAAATCATTAATCTTGTATAATCCTCAAAACTTTTGTCAAAATTGCTACGAACAACACAATTCGAAAACTAATCCGATTCTCAAAAATGCTAATAACAGAGCGCACGATGCACTACCGATTTATGGAAACAAAGCAATGAAATGGGAAATTTATTCTCTTACATTTTCTAAGAAGGCCCTCTCGTATCATCGCAAACAGCATGAGAAAAGCAATTTCACAATGAATACTATTTATTGCTACAACAATAACCAGTCTAATAAAATTTAGTTAGAAATCCTGAGCGCGAGTTAAGTACACAATTTATGACCACGTTTTTTATCCACGTCCACTATTGAAACATAAAATCCAAGACAGAATCATAAAATTTTTGGGTATAAGAGAACGAAGAAATCAGAGAAGGCAAGGAAAAATCTTGTATTTTTAGGGAAAATTAAAATATCAAAATAGTCACGAATGAGAGTAAGCATAAAACAGTGTAACCAAATAAAAGAGGGCCTACTCGCTTATTTGAGTGCAGCAATGTGTAAACAAATGGAATGAAAAAATGCAACTGACATGGGTCGTATTAATTGTTCACGCGTGTCGGTCTCTTTTTAATCTTGGTATGGTTAGTTTGAGCAGCAGTAAACGCAGGTGGAAATCCAGTCATATCAAGACAATCATCTATCTCTTTCCAAGTCTCGCTTGGTAGACTTGCGGACAAAAGGAATCCATATATGCAATCAAAAATTATCAATTCCAAAGGCACAGGAGTAAAATTTCTCGATAAATCAAATAGAACGAAATATAGGTCAAAAATTGGGGGTGTCAAAAATATATATCAAGCCCAATTATCGATAAAATTCATGACATTGACTAAGTAGAAATTAAACCAAACTATAGACACAAAAAACACGACTGCCGCCAGACAATTTGATAAGCTACGCTCAATTACTATTGTCAAAAATAAACAGATACAAAACAGGACAAGTTAATTTGAAAAACACTTCTTTAAACTTGATGCATAATGGTTAAATTAATCTGTTCAAACTATTCAAAAAAATCAATCCTGTCTCAACAACGAGATCTGTCAATAGTGAGACCAAGAGACTAGAAAATAAGTAGCTAAACGAGCACTGTGAAAATAATAACTGCTCCTCGAGGGAAGCATAAATATTACCTAATAGCTTGCATCCTGAACTAGTGTGCGCTACATTTTGTAATATTCAGAAGGACTGACACCTGTAATTACCGAGACTAAGCAGCAACACAACAACAACAAGTATACAACACAAAAACAACTCACTTCTATCTTTTAAAAAGTGTCAAAGTAAAAAAAAACTAGAAATAACTATATGCCTTTCTAGAGAGCCGCGTTAACCCTTAATTAACGAGACTAAATCAGGGGACAGCAAAATAAATAAAAATAAGGGCAAAAACTTTAAACATGACCGACTAACGTCGGAAGAATTGCTCTCGAACAACTAGTCGGAGCTCTAACTTATTGCAGCCTGCTTCAGTGGGGGGACTAAAAACACTATGGGGGCTTCAAATTGAATCAATACAGATTATTATATACCACTATAGTCACTAATAAAATTTAAAGTGAAAAAGAACACCAATTTTGGCGCACTTTTCATTTGACTTTTAGTAGTGAACTTAAATTCAGCTGCTAAAAAGTGTGAATTAGAATTTTAAATCACACAACACAAAAAAGTCAAGCGAGCAAAAGTCACTCGAAAAGTCAACTAGGTCAAGAAAACATTTTGCATAAAAAAGACCAACATGTTTAAAATAATTGCTTCAAACTTCGTTCGAGAACAATTAAAAAAAATACTGATAGTTTTTGAATAGGAGTGTCTAAGTCGTCGAAAAAGTTAGGAGTAGATTAAAACAATTGATCAGCTTCTATGGGTGCAAAAAGTTCCACCAGTGAGTGCGCCGAATAACCAACCTCCTTCATGTTAGACTAAAGTATTAATCACTCGGCTACCATGCAATTGCAATATCGTATCCTACAACCGCTTGCTTCATTTACAACATGCATAACTTCTTAGATAAGAGCAATTTATATATTACACAATAATCAAAAAGTAAAGCAGGAAAAAGTCGAGAAGCGAGTAAATTGTTGGAACAAACGCAAAAGCGTTTAAAAAAATTGCGTTGAAAAGACACAATTGTTCACAAAAACTGAGTCAAACTTTGTTCGGGAGCAAATAAAACATGAAAATCCCAAAAAGCGCCGACTGTTTTTCAAAGAAGCAGGGTCAAATTCGTAGACAACGAGAGCGCTAGGATAGCTACACAACAACTTCATGCCCTCGAAGCTTAACCTGTTTATCCCGCTTTTGAGGATGAAAAATTCAAAACGTTAGACAAAAAATCGCAAAAAAGACTGCACGGCTAATATAATTGATACAAACTTCGTTTGAGAGGAATTAGAAAGACCTACAAAAAGCTCTGACATCTCACTATAAGAAAAAACGAAGTCAAATTACCGCAAGCAAAACAAAATTTTTGCTAAATTAATAATTTTTTATACTACCGCCCAAATTTGATAATTTTTGAACTGTGAACTAACAAGTACGACAAAAATTTTTAAAAGGACACCATACGATAGCGAATAATTTGAGTGCTGATAAAAACTGCAGTGAAACTTGGAAAAAACATCTACATAAACAATATAATACAAAAAGAACCAAAGAACTAAAATTCAGCTAAACGGATATAGCTTCCTGTATATGTACTCTTTGTTTTCATTTTCTCTAAATTTCCTTTGATCTCAACAGAGGACAGCAAGAAATAAGAAGAAATTCAGAGTAGGACTGTTTGGACTTCATCAAAACAATCCACCAACTACAAGAAAAACAGTGGTCATTAGAGCATTGGTTATAAAAATAACCTGGCCGGTAGATTGCCAAAATGGCCACAAAACAGATTAAAGCGAAGAAGAATACAGGTAGTAACATACAGAAATGAGCTGATCAAAGCGGTAAAACGCAAATTTAAGAAAATTTAAATATTGCCAGCAAACTGTCGGAAGATAGCAGTTGTTGACGCTACTTATCCGTTGGGACTGAAACAGTTTGGGAAAATAAACACAAAAAATGACGACAGCATAATTTTTGTCAAAAAAGTGTTCAAAATTGGTCCGCACTCATTAGATTCAATAATTATGGTGAATTTAGCTTTTATATTAGAGCACAGTAAGCTGAATACTAATAACAGTTAGCAGTATACTCTAAGAAACTGTGATAAAGTAACGCTCTAAAGTTTCAACCAATAATTCTTAGCCGGGCTCTATCGGTTTATCCCGTTTCTTTTGAGTGTGCTATTTGAGCTTGACCGTATTCACCGCATAACGTAATTCAAAAAGTGAAAAAATTTAAATAGTATTTAAATGTAAAAAGAAAAACATGAACGGACGTTGAAGAAAACGAATTACAAAAACATAGCAGGACAAGGCCTGAAAACAGTCCTAAGAATTACTTCAAGACATCAACTAAGCTACAAAATATTTTACGAGACCAGCAAACAAACAAACAGTAAGAACCAAGACACAAAAGAATAAATTCACTAAGTTAAAAGAAAAAGAACATTGGCATTTAATTTGGAAGTTATTGGTACTAGCAAGTTGAAAACCATCATTTTCAATTAAAAAATCAAAAAAAGAGAACAGAAAACTTGCAAACTAAGTGAAATCTCTATAGACATATAAGAAACAAGCAGAGGCAGGCTAAAATATTGGTTAGTGTAAAAAAAAGCGAGGTCAACAAAAATCTACTATGATAAAATCAAAGCAAGAACACAGCTTCAAACTTAGCATAAACACATCTTCAAACAAAGACAGCAAAACTCAAGGAAGAACTTATCATAAAAAGACATGCACCTATACAATAATTGCTCAAAACTTCGTTCGGGAGCAGTTACAGCCTAAGTCTACAATGTCTAAATAAATTGAAAACGAATACTTAAAGAAGTTTAGATCTCAACGAAGTTAGATGTTAATGCTTAGTTAAGATCAAAGTCAAAGAAATATGAACCAACCTACGTCGCACGAATTGCTCTCGAACAACAGGCGCAAGCAATTTAAATTTGTGAGTTGAGCTTGACTTTTATGGGTGCAAACAAACACCGATCTCAAAAGGGTTAGAATCCGCTACGTACAGGAGGATTTAAGTCTCACACCTTAATCACAGAGCCTTTCACGGCTTTGATTCTCATGGGCTCGTAATCGCTTTTATTTTAGCAACAAACTTAATTTCGGTATAAAAGCAATTGAGATCACACAGAAGTTAATCGTAGGGTCACTTGAAAGCGAAAAATGTTTTAGAAAAAGCAAAAACTGCCAAGCAAAAAAAATTTTCCGTAAAAAGACAATTTTGCAATAATTGCTTTAAATTTTGTTCGACAGCAATTAAAAACGAAACCGCACCACTGTGGACTTGAAAACTGACATTCTTACAACGATTGCATGCCTTCCGAGAAACTTCATCGGCGTCAACATAGGTCTACTGAAGTTAACTCAGGTACTCTACTTCCATGTTTGTATCATCAGACTTTATAGTTTATCCCGAATCAAAAATCTCAAAGCAATCAACAAAATGTGTGAACTTGACTTAGTAAGCAGACAAACCAAGCATAACGTAGGTCAGCATGCCTTCACAGCTCGTAACAAACGTCTTGGACAAAGAAATCATTACATGACATACAATTCATAACATTTCTTTGCAAATAAATCCCATAGGCAAAACTTAAAACAAGACAATGAACAAGACCAGAAAATCTGATTAAACAAATAAACACAGTGAAAACAAAAATTATCACAAACCAAAATTTTGCTTAGGGGTTTACAATTTTTTTATCAGTGAAACACTTAGGGGTTTACAATTAGGGGTTTACAATTGTTTTATCAGTGAAACACTTTTCATAGGACAAAAATTAAACAAGTCAGATGGAAAATAGAAAATCATCAATTGTATAACATAGCCGGCAGATTGCGAGAATAGCTGCGAAATAGACTTGCGTGCTACATAAATTAGATAGATATAAGTTGAAAAAGTTATTGGTGCAGCTCAAAGGCTATGTTGAAAACATTCAGCGACAAATTAATAAAGCTTGTTGAAATTTATTCCGCAGAATCATTTTTAGAGTGAGAAATGGCGTCATTGAGTGGGAAGTGATGCATACGCTGTCAGTGAGAGGTAGAAGTCATTCAGAAAATTTGACTTTTTCAGCTTTGCTGTGTGAACAAAAGAAAAAAGAGCGTCAGACGACGAAAACAAAAAAAAACATAGCGAGAATTCCAATAACGACTCGAAAACATATCCTCCGAAAGAACTCGCTTTTCATATAGCTAATATCTCCTGGCAGAACGCCACAATGCAGAGAAAACAACAGTCTTAAGTCAAAGAACAAAAGAAAATTTGCCAGAAAAAAATTAACAAGAAAAATTAGGAAAATTCAATCTATTCTCAAAGTTGTAAAAGTACACAGACAAAAGAAAACCGTTGTTTCAAGCAATGAAAGCAAGTTATCCAGTCACAAAACAACAGCCAGGCCTTAATGATTTCACGAACACCTATTTTTGAAGAAAAGCAGAAAAAATGAGAAAAGGTCAAATTGCATAGAAAGAGACAACTTGTAGCAAAAAAACTAGCATCCTTTATAGTAAATAGACCCCAGAGGCTTTAATTCAATTACCATTAAATTCAGAAAAACAATATAATGGGCCAAAAATTGCCAAAAGACTAAACATACCCGGCAGATTGTCGGAAAATTGCCGCCGTTGACGCACATTGGGAATGAAACAGAAAAAGAAAAAATTAGAGACAGAAATTGACCGAATTCTTCTGTGTGAAAGTTTCCTTATTTGATGTGCAAATTCTGCATATTGGGTTCGCTTTTGAAATTACACTTAATTCAGCTACTACACTGAAGGCCATTAAGAAAATACTAATGCCAGCTAACAATCGCCTTAATGAACTTTGATAACCTACTTCTCTATGCCTTTTACTGCTCTAGATTTTTTTGGGAATTGGGTGAATACCAAAAAAAAACCTTAAGAGGAGCACTTGATTTAAACTAAGTCGATAAACATCTTAAAACATCTCTACAATTAAACTGTTCGGATGAGAAAAGTTTGAAGAAGAGGGACATATATCATATATTCTCCGTTTCTGCAAATTTTAGCTGGAATTCTGAGCATGGACCAGAAAATGCTCGCCAAAATGCGCAGTTAAGGACCAGTTAGGCGAAAAAATGTAGACAGTCGAGAAAAAATCAACAGATTTTGTGGGAATTGGGCAAATACGAACTAAAACCTCTAAAGGATCACTTGATTTGAACTGAGTGGATAAATATCTCAAAACTTTAGTAGCTTTGACTGTATTTTGTCAAGTATTTTCTAATTAAGACCAACGCTAGGGTCAATTAACTACGATATAATTTTAAATGCTCTTTTTAAGTGTTTTAATTGGTATTCGTCTGATTTTTACAAACTATAAGCTAAAATTTTCTCCTGATATCACAAAAAATCGCCTGCTCTTGTGCAAGGCAGCTGAGCAAAAACATTGCATAAAAATAAACGTTGACAATAATTGCATCCAGCTTTGTTAGAGACCAATTAATAATTTAACAAGTAGTTATGCCTTGAAAACAAACATTGGGCGATCAAATACTGGCTATTCAGCAAATTTTCTACAATCAAATTAACCGAATGAAAATTGATTGATGAAAAAAGAATGCATAACATATATATTCTCCATTTCTGCCAATTCTAACTCAAATTATGTGTATGGAACAGAAATTTATTAATATATTCAATAAATCTTCACCAAATGCCCAATTGCGAACCTGCCATTTTAACATGTGAAAGGCTAGCTCCGAAAACAAAGAAGAGTGCAAACATTCTCCATTCTGTTGGGAAAAAATAGAAAAACCAGATCCCCATCCGCCGAGTAATGAAAAATTATGATCAGACTCAAATAAATTGATTCAAATTTAGGGACCAAGATTTCGGATGAACGTTTATGCTTCATTATTTCTGTAAACTAAATTACCTTCTGTCTTTTGCTGCATTGCGGCCTCATTCTCCATGTTTGAAGTCTCTGTAACAAAAGTTGACATTTACTGCCTCTGAACAACTAACAGCACACGAAGAAATTTCAGCATACACTCCCAGGAACACAGATGAAATTATTTTGCAGACACAGCGTAATTAATAGTAAACAATTGAGTATTTATCGGCAACTTCTACAGCAATGAAAGATGTCAAATGTTGCAAAATTACGCTAACCTGATTGATAACAGATAGAAAGTCACAAAAACAAAGACAGAGCAAATAATAGATTTGACTATACTTACGATGGAAGTTTTTGAGAGCACCTGCAAACACACAAAGGCAAGCGGTTAGATTATTAGTATCAGCGTTGTTGGCTCTTAATTCGTATCAAGCAAATGAATTTTGATTAAAATAGCAAATACATGATTCGTGGTGATTAGTATACGTTTAGTCAAAGAATCATAATCGATATTAATCAAAAACTTACCATGCGAACTAATGTTGTACTTCTAATAATTATTTTCTGAAACTCCTAGACTATTAAAAAGGACTTATTGAAAAACATTTGAAAAATTGACCATTGAAAAATCGGAATATTTTTACCATGTTAATTACCTATTTTAATTGAAAGCTTTAAAAACTAATACCTCGTCAAATCAAGACAACTGCTGACGTCATACTAACGCTTTCAATAATACTGTTAAAGCATGATTTTCTATTTCCATAGCTAATACCGGTAGCTTCCTTAATAATGACTGAAGCCACGCTATGAAAATAGCAAAAACCTTGAGGGGTTGTTGCACTACTATTCCAAATGGCGCAGTAGTCTTAATACATTCTAATTCTTTCCCACTCTCACGCACGTGTACCCATGTGACCAATTCCTCAATGTTGAACGGACTAACCCAATGCGCGCGCCCGCCAAGCATGCAAACTGCTTTATAATGTCCCAATAAGGTGGTCTATTTCAAGCTAGACAACAGAAGTAATAAAATCAAGGACCGAAATAGCTCTACCAGAAGCAAGAGCAAGAACCAGGCAAATCTCATTTCAGACGTTTACTCATGTTAAGTGTATGTTTATTAACTGGTATTTTGTTAGTAGATCAGACCACAAATTGAGCGTCGACGACTTATTTGTGGTCTTAAGTTTATAACAGTTTCAACAGTCGTGTATGAATTAGACCAGTTTGCAGAACCTAACAAGTTCAACTGAACTGACATCCTTATTTAAGGGGTCAAAATCATGCTTCAAATGGTCACAGTAAACGAATCTGTTTTAAATTTACCTGTTTTTTGTACACAATAGTCGCCGACGACAGTCTCAAAAATAGCAAAACTAAATTGATTTTGTCTGCTCAAAATAGAGTCAAACTAATTCTGTTCAATCAACTTTACGTCTCGATGGTCATTCAAACAATGACCAGTCGGACAATTAAACGTGCATCAGAGCTCGATTAATCTTTCTCTCGTTTCGTTTTGTTAAAATATCACAACTTTACATTTCATATACTGATTCAAGAAAGGGCTGTTAATCAACGCAGCAATTGTCCTACATTTTGTCGAACAAAATAATGTACAAAATGCATCATACACGGTTTTGAACAAAAAAAATCAGAGGGCGTAAAAACTGAATAAATGTGCATCAATATGACGTATTTTTCAAGAAAATGAAACTGATTCTAATAATAAAACTTTCTCTTTTGGAGCTTAGAGCGTCGTTTCAGCAAATCTTGCGACGATGAAATGCTACGTTTCATGCAACTTCGTTTTAATGAGAAGATTTAGTTGCAGAGCTTTGCATTGATGAGGAAGCTTTAACTCGTGAAACTTAGTTTTAACACGCATTTAACGAGGGTTTTTGTTTTTTTCATTCCATGTAATTGTCGAAGCAGTTCACACTAGTAACTCACCACTGTTAGACTCGATGTTGTAGGATCCCTTGACCTTGAACAACTGCTGGAAGTGGGGCTTGCAATACAATTCCCCGTTTACCGAGAGGCAATAAGTTGACATCCTGAAATAAGATTTGACATTGATTTCATCAGCGCTGCTGCATGCCAACAATCCTGCCTTTATAGAAAAAGGTCCAAACTGTTGTTTTTATTGCCACATTTACCAACAGAAATTGCCTACCTGGAGATCAAAAACGTGGACATCAGTTTTTCAACAGAAAACACGACGACTCACCTGAAAATAGCCGCCGTTGACGCGCTTGATGCACATCGAGATTGAAACAGAAAAAGAAAAAAGAAGACAAAGTGACCGAATTTTCTTCTGTTTTTTTTCAGTGTTAAAAAGTGTCCAGTATCAGTTAGATTTGATCAAAGGTAAAACGAATTTTAAAAAAAACATAGCAGAACAAGTCCTGAAGTACAATTAAAAGAATTTTCATTGACTAAAGAAAAGACTAGACCTAGAACAGACTAGGAGTGAATTGGGAAAACCATTTCCAAAAAAAAAATCAGATCAAAAATATCTAAAATAACTGAAAATCAATGTCGCATGTGAACAAAAAACCCCTAGCGAGAAAGAGAACTTCGGTTCAAACAAAAAACCAGGCCTAGAATGAAAAATGAATGGATTGGAAAAGCCATTTAAAAAATATCCGATCAAATAAAAAAACAGTAAACATCAAAGTGAAATGGCCGCATGTGAACAAAAAACCACTAGCGAGGAAGCGAATAACTGTTCAACCACCGTTTTCTCACTCTACTTTAAAATTAGAGTAAAAAATTTCACGCCGCAAAACCACTCGCTTTTTCGCTCCACTTCCTATTTCGACGTGACCGAAATCACTACAATTTGACTTCAAGAATGGCGGACGAATCGCTCTCAAACGGCTCGATAGTTTACAATAGAATCCTGCAAAACTGGGGGTGCACTTCAGAGAAATTTGCTTCGTACAATGCACATTAGATCATCTATACGCATAACTTTTGGACACTAACAAATTAGAACATATCTCCTATGTCAATCTAATGAATTCACCGCCCTCTTACAAAGACTACTATGAGGATACTGCAAAATACTAACATAACCGTTATGACCACCGTCGAACGAATTACTCTCAAATGACAGTCGAAGAACTGGATTTGGTCGATGATAGCTTCATAATATGGAGAACAGGCTCACTGAGTAAGGTAAGAGCGTGGCTTAAAAAAGTGGGGGTCCAAAAAGTTAAAATCACATTTCACACCAATGAAACGCTGTCTCCTCAGCAGCTTCGGTGAACTATGTAATTAGAGTCTAAAAAAACTCTAATGGCAACACATCAACATAGTAACCCCGGTCTTTACCAGTTAATCATTTTGGATGATAAGAAGTCAAATCGATGAAGACGAATAAATGATAAAACATAGCAGGACAAGTCCTGAAATACAATTCAAAGAATTGAATGAAAAACTTCGAACTACTCTACCTGACCAGCAGATCAATTAAACAATGCTATCCAAAACAAAAACAAAATCATCTAAAAAAATTGAGAAACAAACAATCAAACAAACTAAACAATAATACTCATTACTAAAACTCTTGAAGCTTTATCAAGAAAGGCAAAATTTGATCGCTTTAAATAGACCTATTTCAAAAATATGCTCAAAACCAATTTTTGTTTCTGAAATTGCTGCAGTATTATATCTGCAAGTGCTGAAAAAATTCATTAGCCCTTGAAGATCGATTAACTCGAAAATGACCCAAAAAAACATGAAATCAATTGCAAATTTCAATCAAATGTTGCTGAAAATTGTGATATTAATATCTTAAGAAACATTTCTGCGTCTCTAGAGGCTATCCAGTAACCCAATTCCAAGCCTTAAAAAAATAATTGGTTCAAATACCGATCGGCAATAATTTTTATATAAAATTTGAAATTTCAAAAGATAGAAATTTGTTCCATTAACATGTTGAAATCCATTCAATTGCCCCCTAGCAACTATTTAATAACATACTATCAAGCCCTGTATGAGGTTATCTGGGTACTTAGGCAAGAAAAACTGAATAAAAGACAAATTTTTAAAATTCTAAAGGTTAAATTGTTGAAAACAAATCCATTGAAGCTAACAACCAAGCAGTAACTTTTTTGCAGACCGTGGAATAGGTCTCCTAGAACTTGAGAATGGACAAATATCAAAAATGACAAAAACTTTAGGAAACCTAAAAAAATGCAGACTTTATTAGAAAAAAGCTAAAATTCGAGACAATAAAAAGTTGAAAACCAATCCATTGTTACTAGAAACTATACAGTACTCTATTATCAAACCTTGAAGGAGATTCCCTGGCCCCTGAATCTGGAAAAACTCAAAAAATAACAAAAATTTTCAAAGAACTTAAAATGCAAAAATTAGTATCATTAAAACTAGTATCATAGCGAAAATTAGTATCATGAGTTTGTGTTTGTAGTACCAAAACATTAAGCTCATAAAATGGTCATAACAACTAATTTTGTCTTGCAAAAGGCCTTCATCAACTCTGAAAAACTTCAACTTATGACTAATCAAACAAAAAACTAAAAAAAAAATCACAAAAAACATGAAAAATTGTACCATTTTGAGCCCAAAAACTCCTGAAAATGATCTTTTAACCTTAAATTGAGGACATCCCAGCAGCTGCACCACTCTAAGCACTTGAAGGACTACTAACGTCCACTTTGGGCCTCTAATGAAACTTAATGCCCGCTGGGCTTTATCTTTTTATCCCGTTTTGACAGATCAAAGTCATTGAAAAATGTGTGAACACATTGAAAAATGTGTAAAAAAAAGCACAGCGCCCCAATACAATTCAAATTCTTTGAACTGTAAAAAAGGTAAATCGATTAAAAAGACTAACAAACCCAAACCATCACTTGCAAATTGCCGGAAAATAACCACCGCTGACCCCCTTTAGGACTTTCGGGATTGAAACACAATCAGAGAAAGATTCAAAGGCTATTCTTCTACGTGTCCAAATGTGTTCTAGTTTTGTGTGCTGTTTCAGTTAGATTACACAATTATAGTAAATTTGGCTTCTTTCTACTTTTTAGGCCTAAAACTGATGCCATAACATAAAGTACTCGCTCTATTTATCTTTGATAATCTAATTCACTCTGCCAATGACCCGGCTTTATAGGTTTATCCAGTTTCTTTTGCTCCTTTGAACTTGAGTGTATTCCTATATTGCGTAAATTATTGAGTCCTAGGAATCCATTTAGTAAAAAATAGTGAGTGAGGTGAGTCAGAAAACAAACGGTGGTTATTAAGGAGGAGGTGAGGCCGACTGTGGTTATTAACAAGCGCCATACCAGACAGATTGCCAGAAAAAAGCCACCAATTATTCCATTATCCCCAATTAGGGCTGAAAGAGCAAGCTAAATTAATGTCATTTCGTAGTTGGACATACTCCTGTTTCTCAAAGATAGGACTTACATAAAACAAAAAACGAGATCAAAAGGAAAACGATTTAAGAACAGCAATTACAATCCAAATACTGAAAATTACAATCCAAATACTGAAATTACAATCCAAAATTACAATCCAAATACTGAATCCCGAATTACAATCCAAATACTGAAAAAATAGGAATCTGACAATTAAAATTTCTAGCAACATTAAACTATGTCAATTAACAGAGCACAATCTCATACGAGCAAATATAAACAAAAAAAGAAAAAAAACTTGAAAGCAATTTAAAAATTTTAAAACTCAAACTTTTTAAACTTTTAAAAGTCAAAACCACACAATTTATAAATATTGACATTATGTGCCCATAGAATCAGTACCATAAAAACTTTAAAAAATCAGTACTTGAAAATCAGTAACAGAAAATGCAAAAAAGTGCAACAAAAAAGAGGCGAACATGCAAGATTTGGCAAAATCCTGAGACTTTGTGGCGTCAAAGAAAAAATAAGGACTACAGGCTAAAATTATACAAATAACTACAGGCTAAAATCGTTAATCACAACAGAACACGACATTAGAAGTAATAAAACTACCGTTAGCAGTTCCGTTAGCTGAAAAAAAAACAAATGGAGTCAAGGTAGTAAAATTCACCAAAACCTTCCCAAAACAAATGCTTCCTAAGTCGATGCACCGAGAACTATAAGTTCAAGCCGATAAAATTCACGAGATTTGCGCCGCATTAATAGGGCGATTAGAACTGTTTTGAGACTTAGCGACAAGACCTCAAGAAAAGCACGAAAACGGACACCTCAAAAATTCAATTAATTAAAAATACAAAACCAAAGCTATAATAACAATCAATTGAACCTATTACATAGCGTCTACTGAGCTCTAGACAGCTAATAAGACCAGTCATTGATGAGACTAAGAAACAGAACAACAATAAAATTACACGTGTATAACAAAACTTTTATTGCTGATATTTTATTTAAATGAACCATGTCTTATATAATCCATTAATTTGCCCTTGACGAATTCAAACACAACTTTGCAAAATTATAATACATGCATGACCTTTTGAAAACATTGGTTGAAAAAAAGAAAATGTGATGCATGTGAAAAAAGAAAAGAACCACCTTCAAAACCGACAGTTCGTTTAAACACCTATTTTTCACCCCCCTCTGAAGGTAATTTGAAAAAAAAAACGCTTCAAACCTACTAGTCTTTTAGCTCCCTCTAATACTATGGCGATATTAAAATCACCACTCTAATTTGAGTTCTTCGACGTAAAAAAAGTCGAAAAAAGTAAAATAGATCTTTAAAAAGGCGGCGGAGCAATACAATCCAAATCCTTCGGATAGTAGAGCGCCTAAATAAGCCTTTGAGAAGGTGACAACGGATATCAATAAATTCTACACTTCAACATTAGCAACTACCGTCGAAAGACTTGCTTTAGAGCATGTGGTGCCTTCATTTTGCTGTAGCCTGTTGTTGGGAGTAGTGGGAAGGGTGGATGTGGGCAAAAATACCACTATAGGGGCTTGAAATGGTTTATTAGAGCTTATTTTGTAACACCACGAAATTGAAATTATCAAAACAAATTTTGCTTGCAGCATTCTTTATCTGAATTGCTCCAACTGCTTTCAGCTGCCTAAATCTGCGAATGGTAGAGTAGTTAAGATCAGGCAAAACTCAGAAATTCAAACTTATAAAAATCTCTCGAAACGTAAAAATGGACTTGCCGGAAATTTTGCAAAGGGCATTAAAAACACTATACTACATACAACAAATGCTTTCGTCCTAGAGCAATAAGGAATTCCGCATTAATTTCACCGGTACCGATATTCATGCTGGTAAACAATTTCTTTGTCCAAACTTTGACAACTTGCAACAATTTGTATTTTCGAGGGCTTTACAGGCGCTACTCATAAAACAAGCAGACTAATTTTAAAGAAGTTAAAAGTTTTTCGTCAAAAACGTCGAAAAACGATTTTTAAATGAATCAAACATTGCCGACTAGCGTCGGGTGAAACCTAAGGTGAATTGCTCTCAAACAACTGACACACAGTAGCAGCTAACGGGGGCTCAATGATGCTGACTTAAGCTTGACTGAGAAAGACGAAAAGGTGATAAATTAGGGGGCTTAATAGAGGAGAGGGACTGGTTGGAGCCGATTGGTGGGTCTGAAGAGCTTAGCTTACATATTGACACCAAGTCATTCTCGGTTTCATTTTACCAAATTCATAATCAACAGCAGCAATGGATAATTTCACTTCAAATTGCCATAAAACTACAGTGCCAGCAATACAAAACATAGCCGGCAGATTGCCGAAATAGCTGCGAAAGAATATTCTTGAGTAATAATCGGCTGCATTAACCCCTGGGCTACATGTCCCTTATTTCTATTACAAACAACTTTGTTTCAGCACGAGACACAAATTCTGAATGCCAGCGATTTAGTTCACGCGAAAAGCAAGAAATCAAGCGTGAGGCGACAGAATGTTCTAGAACAAAATGTAAAACGAAAAGAGCGTCAGACGACGAAACAAAAAACATAGCCGGAAGAATTCCGGAAACGACTTGAAATAGAAAAGTGACCACCCTCGCCGTCCTAATGCACATTCTACATAATTATGTTAAGCATTTTGAACCAACAACTGACAGAAACTGATATACCGTCTGATAAAATTTAGTTTCAGTTGAGACTACAACAAAAACATTGGTAAACGACGCTGTAAAACAGGTAGTTTAGACAAAAATAATAACAATTGACAAAAAATAATAACAAAAATAGTAAACAACTTCTTAAATGGGTTGGTAAAGAGAAAAGAGGAAAGGGAAAGATGACGGTCAAAAACGAAAAATTCTCCGAAAAAAGTTCTATACAAATTCTAAAAGCACTGTTAATCAATCAAACCAAATTGTTATGTACGTTCTTTCGTACAACAGACAACCATCAAATAATTGCAGAAGTACTAAACAGACACCCATCCAATAATTGACGAAGAAGTAAAAAACAATAAAGAAAAATAAGAAAATTGTTTAAATTATTTAAGTGTAAAGTGCCCTCTTTGCATTTAAAGATTATTCCCAAAAAGTATTCAGCAAAAGATTTTCATAGCTTCTTTTGCTAGATCGGTCACTCATCCAAAAGGCAGGAGAGATACATCAAACGAATATTTAACAATTCCAAAACAAAAAAAACCTGAAAAAAAGATATTCGTGTAATGGAATTTAATGGAAAAATGTCATATCTAGACTTGAAGTATCAACTCTTAGTAGCACCACCTATAGAATAACTCTTAACTAAGAATAAAGAGAAAAACTACAGCGAGAAGCGTAAGATCAGAAGAAATAGGCGATAACCATGAAAAACATCCGAAAGTCAAAAAAATGCTCAAACGTGCAATACTGCTAGGACAACTGATTTTAACCACACAAGTCCGCAAATGAAACCAAAAATAGAAGCAAAATACAAAAAAAGCTGGAAAAGATTAAAAATAAGACCAAATGGTAAAATAGCTGAAAACAAAATCTTGAAGTGGAACATTTACTTCAGATGGTCAAAACTGTTTCAAAACACACTATGACTGATCTAGACAACTGTGAAAAACACTTTTGATAGACAAAACTGTAATTAAAACTAATAAACCGCGTTAAAAAATCCACACGTGATCAAAAAATTTCACTTGCTTAGAAAAAAAATTTGCACACCAACTTTTCTCGCTCTCTCTCTCTCTCTCTCTCTCTCTCGACATATATGAAGAGCAAATCAAATCTGTCTATTATAATTGCTCCTCGATTCCCTCAGCCTTTTGACCTTAATTTTCATATGAAGCAATTACTTTTACATCCAGTTTTAAATACACTCCACATTATCGATCAAAAAATAAGTGCATATATTTATAAAGCAATCATCGGTTAAAAACATTACACTGTTATCATTGTGTCTTGATTTAAAAAGTTTGAAAAAAGATTAGAGATTCGAGAAATTAAAAAGACTTGCAAAAAAGGTCAAAATATCAAAATTATATATAAAAATACATTAAAATGGTTAATTAAAAATTAATTTTCATTGAATTTCAATCATTAAACGTCAAAAAATGATTCCGTTTTTTCACAGAAGGAATATTTCCACGATTTAAAACCAAAAACGAACAAACCGACTAATGTCAAAAGAATTGCTCTCGAACGACAGGCGGGTGGAAAAACATTTGACCCCGCCGGGATTCGAACCAGACCTCCCGATCCATAACCAGATGCACTGACCACCCAGCTATCAGGCGCTTGTTTTTGCTATGCTGCAACCGACTTTATATTAGCAACAAGCTTTACTTTGAAGTGATAGCAATAGAGATCACTCAAAAATGAACGAAAGCGTGAAAAATTAATCTGAGAAGTCAAAGAATGTTCTGGAAGAAAAAAGCGGAAAATGGTCAAGCAAAAAAAAATTCATAAAAAAGACCAACACATTTAAAATAATTGATATATGAATTGCATAAAAACGGTTTAGTAAGTGTATAATTTCATAAAACAAAAAAAAAACCTCACGTTCAAAAGAGTTGTTCAATGCAAAAATTGTCGAAAGAACGTTGCCATATACACTGGTTTTAAAGAAAAAAGTCCTCTCTCAGATCCAAAAATGAAGAAATTAAGAAAAAAATTCAAAAATTAACTAAAAAGTCGAGAAATGTGTGCCCATTTTACACTTGAAAAGAATTATAAGACTGAGCAAAACTTTGCAGTATCAATTTCATAAATTCACGAATTAATGCAGCATTGATCCAAAACTATTTCTACAAAAACCACATTACAAGTAAAATAAAAATTGAGCCAAATGGACAAAAAACGGTTAACTATATGCGCCAGTCTCTTTATAACTCTTTTTTGAAAGTCATAAAGTCATTCACTGAACTCAGCGCTTGATCAAAAAACTTCTCTTGCTTAGAAAAAATCTGACCATGACAGCTTTTCTCACTTTCGCTTTTAGGTCAAAATACCTCATAAACAAAACTACTTCCTGTAAAAAAAGAATGATAAACCAATACTCTCCTTCGAGTCGTAAAAAACCAATAGCACCGCAATATAGCTCCGCTCAGCTTAGAGCTTCGCAGCAATAAAAAGTTTTCTTTTCGGTCTTCTTGAGAAAAAAGAGTCTCCATCAGCAAGATAGGCCGGTAAAAACTATTTAGTAACCAGAAATTTTCATTTAGTTCTTCAAAAATGCTTCGGTTAATTCATAAAGGATCATTCATTTTGAAATTATTTTTGACCATCTTTAGATCTGAAGGAACTAACGTGAGCACACGGTTGCATTGTTTGCATCTGAAGCAGCTCTTGTGATAGACAGAGTTGTTCACTGATATCTTCTCTGTCTCGTACACTTTCTTACCGCATACCTTACACAGCTGCGACTTGTCCACGTCCAGGGATTGCTGCAATCAAAGGAAAAACATCAGATTCAATTTTTAAAAATAATTACGACAATTAGACAGAGGATATTAATTCTCGTTACCACCAAGGTAATTTTGAGAAACATTGGGTGCGCGTTTTGACATTAGAGACTTTTGCCTTTATTTTTAATCAGTTATCATTTCAAGAGCCATGCTATTTCTTTTTTAAAGCTTTTTTTAATGAGTTCCCAAGTTCAAGCTATCGGAAACACTTTAAAGCAATTCTGCATCTGTTCTATCAAAATACATTCTCCGTTAAGAATTATTCTAAACATCTGCGGATAAATATTTTAAGCTTTCTCGAATATAATCACAACTGAAATTCTGTAGCTCCAACCAGGTAATAGGGAATGTCAAAACTGTAGTGGTATGAATGACTATGACAGTAATTCAGGGAGAGAATAAACCTTCAGGGAGAGTGGAGACGTTGACTACAAGGTATATAATCAAAAGTACATGGTGAGGAAAACTGTTTTAATTGGGGTTAGTTTCTGTATTTTTCGCATTATAGCAGCCACTCATGCTCAGTAGAGCTAGAATGGAGAAGTACCCATTGAGGGGATTATATACCATAATTGCCGCTATAATGGGAAGATATTAGTTTTGGACGACTAACAATGAAAACTTACTCGTCTAAATATCTTGATCAAATCAACAATAAAAGCTTTATGTACACTAATAAAAATATTGCCTGACAACAGCTGCGAAAAGTTGATTGTCTGACAATTATTAAGGGGGTGGGTAGGTAGGGGTGCGGGAGGGGGGGGGGGGGGGGTGCGTAGCTAGGTCAGGAGGCTTTTGGGCACGGAGCACGGACTGTTGTGATGTCACAAATTCTCAAAATCCTTTAACCATTAATATTTCCTAATGCTACTAACTTTTAAACCCGAAACACACAACGTTGGAAAACAGAATTTAATGTTCGAAAAGAAACAAGTCATGAATACATGCTTCAGCTTTCAAAAATATAGCAGAACAAGCCCTGAATTACAATCCAAACATTTGGATAAATTAATGACTTGACTATCGGCAACTTTACACGTCAAAAATTACAAAACGATTTTATTATTTCCAATATGGCAAAAAAATGCAAATAGAACAAATGAGGCAAGATTCAAAAATTAACGACAACTTTTGGAAAACAATGGTGTCTAGGTCAGCAACAATAGCTTCAAAAGAAACTAGAAAAGTATTATATTCAGCCGCATTAGAAGGCCGAGGAAACCTATTTGTTCCACAGATAATAGACAGCAACAGAAAATCAGCAAAAACGGTAAAAACTCTTAAATCCATCCTATCATAAAAAACATTAAATTGGCATAGACTTCATTCATCAGCCGATGAAACCTGTTAATAAATAGACTGTGTCAAGGTATGAAAAATAGCAAAAAAAAACCGTCGTCTAACGCTAAAAAGAAAATTCAGTAAATTTTTTCGGACTTCTGGAAACAAATATTTCAAAGCAAATAAAAACATTAGCGATCAACTAAAACAGAAATTATGTTCGCCTATAACTACTTGCAAGGCGAATGAAACCTGTCATTAATTAAACTAAGTGTTCAGACACATAATAAGTACGGCTAAAACTGAGGATAAAATTATTCAAATAGAGTCAAAGTAATCAAAAGGATCAGCTGCGAACTGAAGAAATTAATTGAATGTCTCATTATCAAACCGACAAGACATGCCATTGATGGGAGTGAGTCACAAGACAGCACAAAACCAACGAATACAGGCAAAACAAAAAATCTCGAAACTTTGGCCATAAAGTTTCGAAGTCGAAAACCATTAGTTGCTCATTGAGGGAACCCAAACAAATTCAACAAAGCACAATTAAAACAAGTGCAACCTGTGAAGAAAAGTCTTCAAAACCGAATACTCGCTCAAACACGAACTTCGAACACCGCTTCAGTGTCCGTTTGAAAAATTTTATGCTTTATACCTGCTCGCTTTCGTTTCTTCTACTCTTGCAGCGTGACAATATCGCTACTTCAATGTCTTTTCAATGCAAAAATTTAAAAAAGGGCGCCTTAGCCACCTTCTTTTTAAATGAGGGAGCAAGAAACACTGCTCAAGTAAAATCTGATAAGCTTTTCCTAACAATTGAACAAATTACCAACTGAACAAAACAAACATAGATTTTATTAAAATTCTCAACAAAATCCGACGCATCAATTGTTCCAAGATATTCTTTCATTATTTCTTATCTTTAACAGATAGCCAACCAACACTCTACAGAAACACCAGACAAAAATTGCAAAAAGCCAAGAAGCAAAAAACTGAAAAAATTTACTCAAAAACAAAAACGCTAAAAATGTTTCTCAATCTATTTCTAACAAAAATTGAAGCAACCGGCAAAATAAAAAATCTGGCCTAAAATTTGGTGGGTGAAGGGGAGGGGGTCGAATGCACTGGGTTAAGGGTCGAACGATGAGCAGGGGGTGCACATTGGGAAAAAATCGAAAGACACAATGAGTGCAACAATCTACGTGTATCATCAGGCGAATTGCTTCCGGGTACAAAATAAGAATTGAGGAACGAAACTATACATGGCACACTATTGATTTCCCATTTTGATAACCCGATTACATGAAATAGGCTTTGCTGCCAAGAAATTTTAATGGGAATGATTTAGTTCCAACAGAAAACGAGAAGTCAAGCGAAAAATTTACTTTTACGACAGAATCCAGACACAAAGATAATTAGAAAAAGAGAACAATGTCTGCACAGTAGAATCTAACCAGGGTCAAACTTTTAGGACTAAGAATCACCATTCAAACCAAAAGTCAATTGAGTCAGACAAAAAATCTGTCAAGCAAAAATTGCATAAAAAAGACCACAGGGCTAATATTGCTACAAAATTCAATTGAGAGCAATTAAAACCCTAATCCGAAAAACAATGCGAAAACAGCCTACATATCGATTAATTGCTACAATCAGGCGAATGGCTCTCAGACGGCAGGCCAGCAGTTGGCTTCTGTAGTAGGAGGATAGTCTTGGGGTGGAAAGGGGGGTAAGTGTTGGGCTTTGACTGAGGGTGTCAAATTTTTGAAAAGAACTGTCCCCTTCACACCATAAAATTTCCTCAAACAGTTTCGGTGCATCCGATACTTAGAGACCAGAAAGGTGGAATGCTCTCAAAGAGCTGCTTGGCCACTTAATGCCTTCCAATCGCTACCTGTTTATCCCGTTTCTGGGTACTAAAAGCCAAGAGTCAAACGAGAAATCGGTCAAGCGAAAAACAGCACAAAAAAGACCACAGAACCAAAATTAGCTATAAATTTTCTTGAGAGCAATTAAATACCTAATACAAAAGAACTCAATGCCAAAACATCCTACGTATTCATTAATTACTACAATCCAATTATAAACAGACTACCATCAGGCGAATTGCTCTCGGGCAGGCGAGCAGTTGGCTTCGCTAGTAGCATCAGGGGGTGAGGGTGTAAGAAGTGGGGTTTCTAATAGGGTTTTGAGCGAGCTGGACGAGAGGGGGGTCCAAATTATCAGGCTGGAGGAGGGTGGACGAGGGATGTCGGGGGATGAGGGAGGTCGGGGTGTCTGACGGGGTCAAACTTCTAAAACTAAGAACCGTCCTTCAAGACACCGAACTGTCTCCTCAAAACAGTTTCGGTGAATCGCTTACTTAGAGATCACTAAGGCGTACGGCTCCAAGAGAGCTACGTGGCCACTTAAGACCCATGAGCGCTACCTGTTTAATTCGATTTCTGAGGACCGTTTATGAAGTCAAATGGGTCACAGAAAATCTGCCCAGCAAAAAATGAATAAAAAAGAGCACAGGACCACTATTGCTGTAAAAAATCTCCCGAGAGCAATAAATTAGCAAATAAAAAACAATTCCAAAACAGCTTATGTATACATTAATTGCTACAATCCAAGTATAAACCGAGTCCCGTCAGGCGAATTGCTCTCGAACGGTAGGCGAGCGTTTGGCTTTGATATTAGCCAGCTGTGGCTTAGCGAGGCTAGCATAATGGGAGTGCGAGGGGGTCAAACGTTGGGTGGATCGGTCGAGCGATGGGAGTTAGGGATGTGTGAGAGCTTGACGAGAGAGAGGACTAAATGGCCAGATTGGAAGAGTGGAAGGGGCGAGCCTGGGGAGTGTCGAAGGGGGCGGGAGGCTGGGTGACTACGGGAGGGAGAGGGGGTGACTATGAACCGCGCCCTTCGCACAATGAGACCAGAAAGTCCTAATAAGGCTCCAAAAGCGCAGGTTGTGCACTAAATACCTTCCGACGGGGGGGGTCGAACAGGCGGTCTCCCAACGCGTACATGCGAGCTTAAACATAGCCGGCAGATTGCCGGAAAATAGCCGCGATAGACGCTTGTGGCCTACCATGAATTGAAACAACTAAAGAAATAAGATCGACAGATCGACCACCAGCTTTTTAATAGACGACTAGACTTTTTGGGTCAGATTCGGAGTGTCATTTTTATGAGACACATTTGCTCTACAAGGAAAAGGCCCTGATTGAGCTTTTTCAAAATTTACTTTCAAATTAATATTCGATATTAAAACTCAAGATTCTATTACTCAAGAATTAGGGCACATAAGTTTGGAGCTACTTAGATGCACACTATTGACCTTTAATTAGTAAATGTTCATAAAATTTAAAGTTCCATAAGTGAGTTCAGAAGTCATTTTTTTGAGTGAGGTAAGTCACGCAATTGACCTAAAAGCAGAAATGACGCCACGAGCGCAAATTTAAACTGCAAAGCAGTAGAAGTCATTGAAACAGTCAATTCCAAGAAGTCAGGGTAAGACAAAACAAAATTCTGTAAGACGAAGTAAAAAAAATGAGCGTTATAATAGCCACCTGGAATTGCTGACGCGGCTATCAACCAGTAATATATTCCGGTTACGCTCAATTAACACCAATGCCAACAAACGCTGACAACACAGGCGTCATAATGTCAGGGCGTCTTGAATTGGTTAAGACAAAAAATATCAGTGTGAGAAAAATCAGTACAATTTTAAAAGTAAATCAGCATTGGCTTGAATGTAACATTGAGCATACATAGAAAAAATTTCTTGCAATTTGTTTCAATTCATTGCTTTATTTTTTGCGTAGTCGCGATTGTACTTCAGTATGACATTGAGGAACTTCCTTACGCTTACGCCAATAGACTTAGAACTACAGCCAGTTGCGTTATATGGTTTGATGGATCTACATGTTCGTCTTAATTTCGCCATCTCCTCAAAACTATAGCAAAACATAGCCGGCAAATTGCCAGAAAATAGCCGCCGTTGACCCACTTTGCGCACAATGAAAACAGAAAAGTGGGAAAAAAATAGTAGATAGAAATTGATTAAAAATTTTAAGTGTCAAAGTGATCTTATATGGTGTGTGAATTCTGCATATTCGTTTAAAGTCTAAAATTACACTTAATTCAGCTTCTAAACTGAAGGCTCTTAAGCATAATACTAATGCCAGATAGCAATCACTTTACTGAACTTGGATAATCTAATGCATTAGGACTTATTAACCGTGCTTTATATGTTTATCCTGCTTCTTTTGATTTGGATCTTTTGACTTCGATTGTATTCTTTACATTACGTAATTCGAGTCCATTCAGTTGAAACATTGAGTGAAGTAAGTCAGAAGTCAAGCGTGAAAATCGTAACTTATGTAAAATGAAAAGGAGAGCGCCTAAATAATAGCCGCTGAGAGGCTGACGGCGGCTATCAATAACTTCAAAATTATTCTCAAATACAGTTCGTTTAGAGTTGAAATCTGCTTGCTTTCTCTCATAAACTTAAAGAATATTAAAAACGGTCCAAGGCAAAACAGAAGTCACGCAAATTGGTTAAAGAAATAGTTGAGTAATCACTTTCAGCGATAGTTTGACAAAATTCAATTCATGAAGCTAAGTCCAGGGAAAACCAATTGACTTTTGAATAATGATTTACGTTAAAAAATAGACAAAAATTATGGAAACAATCAAATTGAAGCCTAATTAAAAGCTGCTGCAATTACATCCAGCAAAGAGTTGTTGCCATAAATTATGAAAATCTGTGAAAAAAATGTGAATAAAAAGTAAGAAAAGGTCAGAACACATAAGGAACTTACAGCTGCCACTTTTTGAGCAGCTGACTTCGGATGGTCTCCGTTTGTCATCACTGAGACAGCAGAATCCACTCCATCCTCGCCACTGTGGGTCCCATTCTGCTGCTTACCTTCACCTAAATCATTTCAAAAATACAACTGCGCCAATGCAAGTCAGTTTCAATTAAAGCAGTTAAGCATCATCAGGTCGCCACAAGTTTGATTATTATCTAAATGCAAGTACAGAATAGATAATATAACACTTTCCAATCCGCATCTGTCAGCCCCCAAAGTCAAATTCGCCCACCCTTAATTTTTGAAGTTACCTACAACATTTGGTCACAACATTAAGGCCAACAGATTTCCGAGAAAACATTTTTAAAAAATACAAGACATTGAAAACATTTTTTAAAAATACATTGTGTTAGAGAGTATCCGAAAATCCGATAATCGTTTTCCTCAGAAACGATTTCTCAGCTTTTCTACAGGTGTTCAGGCTTCCGTTGAGAACAATATCACAAAAAGTGAAGGACTGGTCAGATAGTCAACACTTATAGACGAACACTTGCTCGGGACGAAAACGAGTGGAGGTTAGTTGTCATAGCTTTGTTATTCCCCCTTCCGGAAAAGGAAACGGGACGTTAGTTAAGCGGTAATCAGGACAAACACCAGCCAATCAAAGACTTACTCTCGTCATCCAATAGCATTCCAGGAGCCGAATGGGCCACGAATTCGGACTGCATTTCGAATTGTTCCTCCACGACAATGTAATCTGAGTCCTCATTTTGCATAGTCATGTGTGTTTTCTTATGCTGTGCATGCATCGAATTTGCATCTACTGGGTTTAGCTTGTTCATTTCTTTTTCTGCTTTAAGCAACTCGTGCAGGTTTTTCTTATTGCTTCTTGATGATTTTTGATCTTCAGTTTCGCTTTGTGTTGAAAACAGTCCGTCAACGTTCAGTTTTCCAACAGGAACTTTCTTAGAGCTGTTCATTTCTGAGGATTCTGAATTTTCATCATCTTCTGCTTTACTTTTTAACTTATATCGGCTTGAATCAATTTTTGAAATAGTTTTGTGACGTTGCAATTTAGCTTGTTTCAACTGTTCTGTTTCTTCAGAACTTGTAGATTCAGTAAACATTGCCTCTGATACGTTAAGTTTTGAGATCTGACTGGGCGCGTCTTCCGCCGTTCGTTTAATTTCCTCATTTGTTGAAAACTGAAGTTTGTTTTTATCAATTTTACCAACATTGGGGGCAATTTTATCACTCTTCTCAGGACTTTGCTCCGAGAACATTTCTTCTGAGATTCTGAGTTTATTTACCTGCTGAGGTTTCTCTGTGTTAACAACTTGATTCTCATTTTCAGACGTCATAACAAGCCGATTGCGGTCAATTTTATTGATACTGCTAACTCTACTTAGTTTATCGTTTTTCAGCTGTTCCAACTTTTGATCACCTTCAGTTAGAAATTGTTCTTTACTCAAATTCAGTCTGCCGATTTCTAATTTTTCTTTTTCAGGAACCGGCTCTTCGTTTTCATTCGTAAACATTTTTGTAGTGTCAATTCTGGAAATAGTTTTGTGACGTTCCAGTTTTGACTGTTGCAATTTCTGTTCATTTTCTTCTGTAGCACTAATAAACATATCCGCTGAAACGTTCAATTTGCCGACATTAACCGGCTTTTCAGAAGCGTCCTGTTTTTCGATGTCATCATACGATGAGTCAAAATTCATCGCATCAACTTGCAATTTACCAACTTGGGGTTTTTCCGCAATGACGTTTTCATTTTGCTCTGCATTGCTTTGTAAATATTTGGATCTGTCAATCTTTTTAATACTCTGAGCTCGTGAAACCTTTTCTGATTTAACTTTTTCATCCTCATCTGTATTTTCCTTGAATATGTCCTCCGAAATCATTAGTTTTCCTACATTTTTCGGTACCTCCTTTGTAGCTTCAACTTCCTCGTAGGATGAATCAAATGTCATTGCGTCAACTTGAAGTTTTCCAACTTGTGGTTTCTCCGTTTTAACATTCTCATTTTCTTCAGCATTGCTCTGTAAATATTTAGATCTATCAATTTTCTTGATGCTTTGAGCTCGAGCTACTTTCTCTGTCTTCTTTTTCTCATCTTCTTCAGCTGACTGAAACATATCTTGAGATATCAATAGTTTTCCAACATTAACTGGTACTTCTTTTGTAGGTTCAATTTCTTCGTAGGAAGAGTCAAAGGTCATTGCATCAACCTGAAGTTTTCCGACCTGTGGCTTTTCGGCAATTACATTTTCGTTCTGTTCCGCGTTGCTTTGTAAATATTTCGTTTTGTCAATTTTTCGAATGCTCTGTGATCGCGCAACTTTTTCTTGTTTCATTTTCTCTTGTTCCTCATTTTCTTGCTGGAACATTTGCTCGGAGACATTTAATTTTCCAACTTTTGCGCTTTCTTTTTGTACTGCATTTTCACCCTCATTAGTTTGAAATAACTGACTCTGATCAATTTTGCCGACCTTTCGGATTTCAACTGTAGTTTCAGCGTTTGTCTGTGTAACACTTTCTGACATTTTCTTGAATATTTCATTTGTGTCTAATTTCTTAACTTCAACCTTTTCGTTCTTTGTAGATTTTGCTTCTTCATCCAGGCTTTCATTTGTCATCATTGCGTTGACATTCAGCTTCCCAACGCTTTTGGGAACCTCTTTCTCAACATTAACTTCCGCATTTGATTGCAAGAATTCTGACAAATTTAATTTCTTTGCTTGAGGTAAAACTTCTTTTTGGGATTTACTCGCGGCTTCCGCGTCATCCTCTTCATTTTTGTTGTAAATAGCTGACATGTCCAACTTTTTAACCTGAACTTTGGATGACTTTTCAGGAGTTGATGTCTCTTCGGGGGCAAACATAGCAGAAACGTTTAATTTTCCAACATCAACTTTCGGCTTTTCTACATTTTCCTCATTTCCAGTAAACATCCCCTCGACATTGATTTTCCCAACCGAAACATTTTTTGCACTTTGTTCACCACTTTCATTTTGATCAGTGAACAAGTTCGCTGTGTTCAGCTTCCCAGGAGTTGGCTTTTCTACAATCTTTTCTTCTGATTCTTCACTTTGAAACATGGCATTGACGTTCAATTTTCCGACATTCACTTTCGGCTGCTGTTCCTTTTCTGCCGAGTCAGCGTTTAGTTGATCGACCGGAAATGCTTTTGAAATGTCCATTTTTTTAACGCTTAGACTCTCAGTTCTCTTAATTTTTGCCCCTTCGTTTTCCTGAGTGATAAAAGTTTGTGACCGATTCAATTTCCCAACTTTCTTAACTTCTTTCGGAGCTTCAGAATCAACGTTTGCGTCTGGATTGAACGCTTCTTTAATATTCAACTTTTTAACTTCGATTCTTTCCGTTTTCTGTAACTCGTCAGTTTCTGTGGTCATATTCGTTAAGAAAGCATTAACATTCAGTTTTTTAACCTCTACGACTTCGGTTTTCGTGCCTGTTTTCTCCTCTTCGATGCCAAAGAACTCCTTCAGCTTCAGTCTGCCAATTTCAACCTCTTCGGATTTTTCTAAAGCAAGTTTTCTTTCAAACAATTTTGGAAGTTTTTATTTCCACTCACGATAAGTGTTCATTAGTAATTGGTCAAATTATGAGCAATAAATGAAATACTTCGAAAATGGTTAGATGATCAGTTATAGTAGTAAAACGTGAAATGAAATAGTAGTAAAACGAAAACGATTTGTCAGTTGATTTAGTCATAAAGGGCGTCAATAGATAAATTGAAATGCAGACATCAGTATAAGCATGATTTGTTGTCGGTAAGATTAGTTTAGGTTAGTACCTTTAGGTTATAACTCACTGTGTTATTAGGCAGTTGTTAATTCTTCACGCAATGTTGGTAAAAGTCTGTAAGGGAGTCCACACAAACGAAAGCCATGCTTGCATTCTTTCAAACCTTGTTCTTCGGCCTGTGTGAGAAAATCCATCTTCTGTGACTTCAATTTACGCACGTGAACAACGGTGGTCGGCTCGATCATTCGTTGCCGCATATCGTGCCGTTTCACAAACAAATTCTTTTTTGTTGTATCCATCTTTTTGACACTTCTGCTGTCGTACTTTCCTCTGACACGTTTCTGATTTCCTTTGTTATCGTCATCTTTTTGATCAGATGAGAATTTTGAGAACTTGGAAGTGTCAATTTTCTTGACATCTCGAAGAATGCGCTGTTTACTTGTTGTTTTTGATTCTTCTTCTTGAGTCGGACCGCTTTCCATTTGAATGTCGGCATCCATGAATGCCGCCATTATTTCTAGCAATCGAGGTTATTAGTGGACAGAATTGGGAAAATTAGCGAAAACAAATTCCAGTTAGAGAAAATATATCAAGATAAGACATTTCAGGTTTACACAGTTTATGACACGGATATTTGTTCCGACCCCACTTGTGGGGCGAGGAACTATATACTCAAATGGGTTTCTTTGTTCAGACAATTTAGACCGATCGATATATTCATCGTAGAGAAATGTGAGTGGTATCATTAAAAAGCTCGTCCAGCGTAGAATTCGAAATTAACAAATTTTTTTTGAATTTCGTTTTTTTCGAGGAGTTATCGAGTTTTAAAGTTTCATGCGAACACATGGGACATTTGGCATGATTTTGTTCACTTTTGGCAAAATTTTCGTTCAAATTAAGATTTTTTCTGTAAAACTATTTATTCAAGATTACATTTCATGCTACTAAATGATACAATATTGCATTCCTAATAGACGAAAGGCGACAAAAATGATCGTTTTGGTCCCATGTCGAGATTTTCATATCGAGATTCCGTTAATGCTGAAATTCACTTACAGTCAAATAACGCCCAATGAACAAAAAATCCGTTTTCTAGGAATAGTTCGTTTTCTATTGGCTTCTACTCTGAGTTTTCGTAACTTTTAATGAAACTTTGTCTTTTTTTTAGGTTTTACAAAATTTTTGTAGTCCTATGGCATAAACTCGTCGACTAAGAGTGCAAAAGGCTTGCTAATGAGCATTAAGTGAACCTATCTAGTGCTTTGAGTAGACAACTCATGGCTGTTAAGACAGTAAAATTTCGAATTTCTTTGAAAATTAACCGATCTCAAAATTATTTTTTTGAACTGTAAGTCATTTTCAGTAATCACAGGATCTTCTTCCTTTCTACTGTAACCAAAACTTGTCAGAATAGCAATTTTGACTTCTAAATATTGGTTTTAGGACTTTGACGCCAGTTTTCATAGTTTTTTTTTATTTTTTGGATATTGTTTCATTATTTGGGTTCCTTTTGTATTCTTAAAACATTATCGTAATACTGATAGTTCCCATTTGCTCAGATAAGTTGTTCAATTGATCGCAGAGAAGTTTTTTAGAGAACAGCTTATGGTTTAAATGGCTTCAAAACTATCTCGCACTTTTCTATTGAACTTTTAATTTTTGCCTGTATTTGTTGTCTTCCTTGTCATAACACATATATAACAACATAGTAATCTCAAAAAGGCATAGTTTAGCGTATTTATTGACTTCTGTTGAAAGCTATTAAAATTTACGGCGTTGATATGTGCTTTTTTGTTTCAAAAATTTCGTGGTTTTGATATACTTGTTCATTTTTGTTAGTTTTTTGAGGTCATATTTTTAAAAATAAAAAATCACCTTGCTGTTAAGAAAAATTAAAATTTTTTACTGGAAAATTCATTTGTTAATGGCTCCGACACTTTTCTCTCTGAACTTTTTTTGACTTTGCTGTTTTTTTAAAAAAATTGTAGTCGTAAAAATCTGGTCGTAAAATGCTGAGATGTCTCATAAGCTTTGAATTGAGAAAAGAATGAATGATGTTTCTTGATGCAGTCAGTTTATAGCGAATAGTCTTTGATATTTTTCTTTTTTCGAAAATTTTTCAATTTTTTTGGTTTTTATTGTTCTTTTCGTCAGCTTGTAACTTATTCTCATCACTGAGAGGTCCCATTCAATTCTTTCTAATTCAAAAATTAACATGTCTATTGATATTATATCGTAATTAATGTTTTGTTTGGTGGACGACATGCGTTTTTATAAAAAAAATTGTGAGTGGTCAATATTTGTTTCTTCTGTTTTTTTAGCATAATAGCGAAATAACAGATCCCAGTGGTTTTCAGATAAAGACCGAGTGAACTTATTTCGTCGTTCAGTGTTATTTTAGCTGATTTAGTAAATATAAAAAAATGAAATCAGAGAAACAATATTCTGACAAAAGCAAATGATTTTAATAGCTTCGATAATTTGTGTTTTCGCAATTTGTGTTTTCTTTTCAGTTTTTCTATAACTTTAGTTCATTTCTATGGCTTAGTCTGACCAAATACAGGTTCCTTCGTAATAACTTTTTAGGAAATTTATCAAGAGTTGCTTCGTTGAAGGCTAGGGGTTTTTAAGACGTTTGAAGTTAAGAAACGTTTTTTAAAATGTTGACTGATTTTCTTATTTCTTTTGGTCGACGTTTTACCTAGTCCGATTAAGGAAAAGTTCCATCTGCTGTGTAGTTAAGAAGAAGTAGATTTGTGTAGCTAAGGTTTTATCTGATTGCATTTTGACGCTGTTTCTAGGTGCTTTTAAATTTAGATATTTAGTTTTTGCTGTGAAAATTTAGTTTTTGCTGATTTTGTTGTTTATTTTTTCTCGCAGTCTTTTTAATGGCAGATTTCGTGAGCGCTGTGATGAGGCATGGCATTATGTAATTCAATTAGTAGTTTGGGTATGTAAAGATTTTTTAACTCAAACTTCTATTTTTGATTATCTCTTCATTTGGTTGACAATTAAGTCAAAAATGTAGATGAGCTCGTAGTAGTAGTAGAAGTAGTAGCTCGGGTCGGAACATCATGTGCGAACGCACATTAACGAGCCTCCTTGTAACTAACAATTTCAACGTTTATGGCTACTGAAACATGACGGTAGGCCTGCTTACCCATTTGTAACAAAACACCTTTTTCGCTTTTTAAAATTCATTTCGGCACAATTGTCACATTAACAAGAGCACTAAAACACGCTACTTAAAGAACATACCTTCCATCAAGTCCAGTTGTTCGTCAGTCATCTGCTCGTAGGGTATGTTGTCATTGTTAGCCACCATTTCAATCAACTGCTCTGACGTCAGTGCTTGAACTTCTTCGTCCGTCATCTTGCCACCACCACCTTCCAAAATTTCAGTATCTGCCATTTTAAATATCTGAAGACCAAAAGCAACTTATGGCGCGCGCCAAAATGGCATTATAATTTAAAAACGCATCTTAAATTCTGATAGAAAAATTGAACTTCTCCGTTAAAAAAGCTAATGACTTCATAAACTCAATTTCACTTCACAAAATGCTTCATGAAAGAATTAAGTCTATTCGCAGTTTCCATAAAGGAATGTACAGACGAAAGATTCGCTTATTCAGCAGGGATTTCAATTTCTCCTTCTTGAATCTTCTCAATGATGTCATGAGGAGGCTCCTTCTCCACAGTGCAGCCGACGCTCTGGCAGGTTCCCAAAATCTCTTTAACGGTTCCGGCCAGTTCAATTGATCTAGACCTCTCGTGGGCTCGCATGGTTCTGGCCAATTCAATGATAGTCTGTAGGGTAAGGTTTCCACTGTGTTTTATGTTCTTCACCTTCTTTCTATCTCTTGCAGGTTCTTTCAGGGCCTTAATAACCAACGAAGAAGCACTGGGAACCACGTCAACTCTAGCCTGTCGGTTCTGAATAGTCAATCTGCATGTGACACGAATACCCTTGTAATCCTTGGTCGTTGCTTTCACAATATCATCGGCAACCTTTTTAGGAGACAATCCCAAAGGACCAATTTTTGGCGCAAGAGATGCAGTTGCTGGTGCTTCACCTCCATAGCATCGGACGAATACGTATGTGATAGCAGTGGGGTCGAATTTAGGGCCCATGACGATCTGAAAAGTAAGGAAAGTTAAAAAAAAATTGAGTTCTGGAAACTTGCCGAAAAAATCAATACTGAATAACTCGAACTACGGTTAAACCCTTTTTTATTTAAGTTAGGGTTTTAAAAGTTCATGACTTTCTAACAGATAATTTATTAGCCGCACTCTTTGATAAAGGGTAATAAAACGATAATGTATAATAAGAAACTTCGGCTTCGGGGAAAAACTGATGAGCTGACAATCAAAAACGAAAAGAACAGGTGTATTGAAACTAACGCAAGAAGCGGCTTAGAATCTATTTCTTTAGAAAAAGATTAGCGAAGTTTCTCAACGTGACAAGGGCAGCCCGTACTCAATTTAGAAGTAGTACTAAAGTAGTACATCAGATTTTAGTACTTGAGTACAAGGGTGTTAGAAACCACATAAGTTTACAAATGAGTTATAACTGCAAGTTTTGCTGGAGGGTTACAGTTTTCGCATAAGCATACTCTTCAACTGGACGTGTTAGTTTCGTCATATCTCAATCGAAAGTAGCGCCAGAAGAGATCACTAACTATAGCTTTCTTTTGCTCAGGGTCTAACAGATTTGAATGTTTCTTAATGACATTGAATACTTTCCGGGCCGAGGTGTCAACGCTAAAAAACGCAAAATTATGTAAGATGTCGTTGAATTCATGTAACATCTACGCTACATAAACTCGACGCATTCAAGGCCAATCTTACATAACTTTGCGTTGAATTTTGGCGTAGATCTTATGTATTTAGCATTGAATTTTAGCGTAGATCTTACATATTTCGCGTTGAATTTAGCGTAGACCTTACATAAATTCAACGCATTCAACGCCAATCTTACATACTTTGCGTTGGAGCTAGGCGTAGATCTTACATATCTAGCGTTGAATTTTAGTGTAGATCTTACATATTTCGCGTTGAATTTAGCGTAGATCTTAGATAAATTCACGCATTCAATGCCAATCTTACCTATTTAGCGTTGAATTTTGGCTTTGATCTTACATATTTAGCGTTGAATTTTAGCGTAGATCTTAAAAAATTTGCGTTGAATTTAGCGTAGATCTTACAAAAATTCAACGCTTTCAACGCCAATGTTACATATTTTGCGTTGAAGCTTGGCGTAGATCTTACATATTTAGTGTTGAATTTTAGCGTAGATCTTACATATTTAGAGTTGAATTTAGAGTAGATCTTACAAAAATTCAACGCATTCAACGCCAATCTTAACTATTTTGCGTTGAAAATTGGCGTTGATCTCACGTATTTAGCGTTGAATTTTAGCGTAGATCTTAAATATTTTGCGTTCACTTTAGCGTAGATCTTACATAAATTCAACGCATTCAACGCCAATCTTACATATTTTGAATTGAATTTTGGGCGTAGATCTTACATACTTAGCGTTCAGTTTTAGAGTAGATCTTACATATTTCGCGTTGAATTTAGCGAAGACCTCACATAAATTCAACGCATTCAACGCCAATCTTCCATATTTTGCGTTGGAGCTAGGCGTAGATCTTACATATTTAGCGTTGCATTTTAGTGTAGATCTTACATATTTCGCGTTGAATTTAGCGTAGATCTTAGATAAACTCACGCATTCAACGCCAATCTTACATATTTTGAATTGAATTTTGGGCGTAGATCTTACATATTTAGCATTCAATTATAGAGTAGATCTTACATATTTCGCGTTGAATTTAGCGTAGACCTCACATAAATTCAACGCATTCAACGCCAATCTTCCATATTTTGCGTTGGAGCTAGGCGTAGATCTTACATATTTAGCGTTGCATTTTAGTGTAGAACTTACATATTTCGCGTTGGATTTAGCGTAGATCTTAGATAAATTCACGCATTCAATGCCAATCTTACCTATTTTGCGTTGAATTTTGGCTTTGATCTTACATATTTAGCGTTGAATTTTAGCGTAGATCTTTAAAAATTTGCGTTGATTTTAGCGTAGATCTTACATAAATTCAACGCATTCAACGCCAATCTTACCTATTTTGCGTTGAAGCTTGGCGTAGATCTTACATATTTAAAGTTGAATTTTAGCGTAGATCTTATATATCTAGAGTTGAATTTTGCGTAGATCTTACAAAAATTCAACGCATTCATCGCCAATCTTAACTATTTTGCGTTGAATATGGGCGTTGATCTCACGTATTTAGCGTTGAATTTTAGCGTAGATCTTACATATTTTGCGTTGAATTTAGCGTAGATCTTAGATAAATTCACGCATTCAATGGCAATCTTACCTATTTTGCGTTGAATTTTGGCTTTGATCTTACATATTTAGCGTTCAACTGTAGCGTAGATCTTACAGATTTCGCGTTGAATTTAGCGTAGACCTCACATAAATTCAACGCATTCAACGCCAATCTTCCATAATTTGCGTTGGAGCTAGGCGTAGATCTTACATGTTTAGCGTTGCATTTTATTGTAGATCTTACATATTTCGCGTTGAATTTAGCGTAGATCTTAGATAAATTCACGCATTCAATGCCAATCTTACCTATTTTGCGTTGAATTTTGGCTTTGATCTTACATATTTAGCGTTGAATTTTAGCGTAGATCTTAAAAATATTGCGTTGATTTTAGCGTAGATCTTACAAAAGTTCAACGCTTTCAACGCCAATCTTACATATTTTGCGTTGAAGCTTGGCGTAGATCTTACATATTTAGCGTTGAATTTTAGCGTAGACCTTACATATTTAGAGTTGAATTTAGCGTAGATCTTACAAAAATTCAACGCATTCAACGCCAATCTTAACTATTTTGCGTTGAATATTTGCGTTGATCTCACGTATTTAGCTTTGAATTTTAGCGTAGATCTTAAATATCTTGCGTTCACTTTAGCGTAGATCTTACATAAATTCAACGCATTCAACGCCAATCTTACATATTTTGAGCTGAATTTTGGCGTAGATCTTACATATTTAGCGTTCAATTTTAGCGCAGATCTTACATATTTTGCGTTGAATGTAGCGTAGATCTTACACAAATTTAACGCATTCAACGCCAATCTTACCTATTTTGCGTTGAAGCTTGGCGTAGATCTTACATATTAAAAGTTGAATTTTAGCGTAGATCTTATATATCTAGAATTGAATTTAGCGTAGATCTTACAAAAATTCAACGCACTCAACGCCAATCTTAACTATTTTGCGTTGAATATTGGCGTTGATCTCACGTATTTAGCGTTGAATTTTAGCGTAGATCTTACATATTTTGCGTTGAATTTAGCGTAGATCTTAGATAAATTCACGCATTCAACGCCAATCTTACATATTTTGCGTTGAAGCTTGGAGTAGATCTTACATATTTAGAGTTGAATTTTAGCGTAGATCTTACATATATCGCGTTGAATTTAGCGTAGACCTCACATAAATTCAACGCATTCAACGCCAATCTTACATATTTTGCGTTGAAGCTTGGAGTAGATCTTACATATTTAGCGTTGAATTTTAGCGTAGATCTTACATATTTAGAGTTGAATTTAGCGTAGCTCTTACAAAAATTCAACGCATTCAACGACAATCCTAACTATTTTGCGTTGAATATTGGCGTTGATTTCACGTATTTAGCGTTGAATTTCAGCGTAGATCTTAAATATTTTGCGTTCACTTTAGCGTAGATCTTACATAAACTCAACGCATTCAACGCCAATCTTACATATTTTGAGTTGATTTTTGGCGTAGATCTTACATATTTAGCGTTCAATTTTAGCGTAGATCTTATATATTTCGCGTTGAATTTAGCGTAGATCATACATAAATTCAACGCATTCAATGCCAATCTTACCTATTTTGCGTTGAGTTTTGGCGTAGATATTACATATTTAGCGTTGAATTTTAGCGTAGATCTTTCATAGTTCGCGTTGTAATTAGCGTAGATCTTACATAAATTCAACGCGTTCAAAGCCAATCTTACCTATTTTGCGTTGAAGCTTGGCGTAGATCTTAAATATTTAGCGTTGAATTTTAGCGTAGATCTTACATATTTAGAGTCGAATTTTGGCGTAGATCTTACATATTTAGCGTTCAATTTTAGCGTAGATCTTACATATTTCGCGCTGAATTCAGCGTAGATCTTAAATAAATTCAACGCATTCAACGCCAATCTTACCTATTTTGCGTTGAGTTTTGGCCTAGGTCTTACATATTTAGCTTTGAATTTTAGCGTAGATCTTACATATTTCGCGTTGTATTTAGCGTAGATCTAACATAAATTCAACGCACTCAACGCCAATCTTACCTATTTTGCGTTGAATTTTGGCGTTTTTTCGTACATATATAGCGTTGAATTTTTGCGTAGATCTTAAATATTTTGCTTTGAATTTAGAGTAGATCTTACAAAAATTCAACGCATTCAACGCCAATCTTACCTATTTTGCGTTGAATATTGGCGTTGATCTCACGTATTTAGCGTTGAATTTTAGCGTAGATCTTGAATATCTTGCGTTCACTTTAGCGTAGATCTTACATAAATTCAACGCATTTAACGCCAATCTTACATATTTTGAGATGAATTTTGGCGTAGATCTTACATATTTAGCGTTCAATTTTAGCGTAGATCTTACATATTTTGCGTTGAATTTAGCGTAGATTTTACATAAATTCAACGCATTCAACGCCAACCTTACCTATTTTGCGTTGAAGCCTGGCGTAGATCTTACATATTTAACATTGAATTTTAGCGTAGATCTTACATATCTAGAGTTGAGTTTAGCGTAGATCTTACAAAAATTCAACGCATTCAACGCCAATCTTAACTATTTTGCGTTGAATATTGGCGTGGATCTCACGTATTTAGCGTTGAATTTTAGCGTAGATCTTACATATTTTGCGTCGAATTTAGCGTAGATCTTAGATAAAATCACGCATTCAATGCCAATCTTACCTATTTTATGTTGAATTTCGGCTTTGATCTTACATATTTAGCGTTCAACTTTAGCGTAGATCTTACATATTTCGCGTTGAATTTAGCGTAGACCTCACATAAATTCAACGCATTCAACGCCAATCTTACATATTTTGCGTTGAAGCTTGGCGTAGATCTTACATATTTAGCGTTGAATTTTAGCGCAGATCTTACATATTTAGAGTTGAATTTACTGTAGATCTTACAAAAATTCAACGCATTCAACGCCAATCTTACATATTTTGAATTGAATTTTGGGCGTAGATCTTACATATTTAGCGTTCAATTATAGAGTAGATCTTACATATTTCGCGTTGAATTTTAGCGTAGATCTTACATATTTAGAGTTGAATTTAGCGTAGATCTTACAAAAATTCAACGCATTCAATGACAATCTTAACTATTTTGCGTTGAATATTGGCGTTGATCTCACGTATTTAGCGTTGAATTTTTAGCGTAGATCTTAAATATTTTGCGTTCACTTTAGCGTAGGTCTTACATAAATTCAACGCATTCAACGCCAATCTTACATATTTTGAGTTGAATTTCGGCTTTGATCTTACATATTTAGCGTTCAACTTTAGCGTAGATCTTACATATTTCGCGTTGAATTTAGCGTAGACCTCACATAAATTCAACGCATTCAACGCCAATCTTACATATTTTGCGTTGAAGCTTGGCGTAGATCTTACATATTTAGCGTTGAATTTTAGCGCAGATCTTACATATTTAGAGTTGAATTTACTGTAGATCTTACAAAAATTCAACGCATTCAACGCCAATCTTACATATTTTGAATTGAATTTTGGGCGTAGATCTTACATATTTAGCGTTCAATTATAGAGTAGATCTTACATATTTCGCGTTGAATTTTAGCGTAGATCTTACATATTTAGAGTTGAATTTAGCGTAGATCTTACAAAAATTCAACGCATTCAATGACAATCTTAACTATTTTGCGTTGAATATTGGCGTTGATCTCACGTATTTAGCGTTGAATTTTAGCGTAGATCTTAAATATTTTGCGTTCACTTTAGCGTAGGTCTTACATAAATTCAACGCATTCAACGCCAATCTTACATATTTTGAGTTGAATTTTGGCGTAGATCTTACATATTTAGCGTGCAATTTTAGCGTAGATCTTACATTTTTCGCGTTGAATTTAGCGTAGATCTTACATAAATTCAACGCATTCAATACCAATCTTACCTATTTTGCGTTGAGTTTTGGCGTAGATCTTACATATTTAGCGTTGAATTTTAGCGTAGATCTTTCATATTTCGCGTTGTATTTAGCGTAGATCTTACAGAAATTCAACGCGTTCAAAGCCAATCTTACCTATTTTGCGTTGAAGCTTGGCGTAGATCTTAAATATTTAACGTTGAATTTTAGCGTAGATCTTACATATTTAGAGTTGAATTTTGGCGTAGATCTTACTTATTTAGCGTTCAATTTTAGCGTAGATCTTACATATTTAGCGTTGAATTCAGCATAGATCTTACAAAAACTCAACGCATTCAACGCCAATTTTACCTATTTTGCGTTGAGTTTTGGCCTAGGTCTTACATATTTAGCGTTGAATTTTAGCGTAGATCTTTCATATTTCGCGTTGTATTTAGCGTAGATCTTACATAAATTAAACGCATTCAACGCCAATCTTACCTATTTTGCGTTGAAATTTGGCGCTTTTCCTACATATATAGCGTAGAATTTTAGCGTAGATCTTAAATATTTTGCTTTGAATTTAGAATAGATCTTACAAAAATTCAACGCAATCAACGCCAATCTTACCTATTTTGCGTTCAATTTTGGCGTTGATCTCAAGTATTTAGCGTTGAATTTTAGCGTAGATCTTAAATATCTTGCGTTCACTTTAGCGTAGATCTTACATAAGTTCAACGCATTCAAAGCCAATCTTACCTATTTTGCGTTGAATATTGGCGTTGATTTCAAGTATTTAGCGTTGAATTTTAGCGTAGATCTTAAATATCTTGCGTTCACTTTAGCGTAGATCTTACATAAATTCAACGCATTCAACGCCAATCTTACATATTTTGAGTTGAATTTTGGCGTAGAACTTACATATTTAGCGTTCAATTTTAGCGTAGATCTTACATAATTTGCGTTGAATTTAGCGTAGATCTTACATAAATTCAATGCATTCAACGCCAATATTACCTATTTTGCGTTGAAGCTTGGCGTAGATCTTATATATTTAACGTTGAATTTTAGCGTAGATCTTACATATCTAGAGTTGCATTTAGCGTAGATCTTACAAAAATTCAACGCATTCAACGACAATCTTAACTATTTTGTTTTGAATATTGGCGTTGATCTCACGTATTTAGCGTTGAATTTTAGCGTAGATCTTAAATATTTTGCGTTCACTTTAGCGTAGATCTTACATAAATTCAACGCATTCAACGCCAATCTTACATAGTTTGAGTTGAACTTTAGCGTAGATCTTACATATTTAGCGTTCAATTTTAGCGTAGATCTTACATATTTTGCGTTGAATTTAGCGTAGATCTTACATAAGTTCAACGCATTCAACGACAATCTTACCTATTTTGCGTTGAGTTTTGGCGTAGATCTTAAATATTTAGCGTTGAATTTTAGCGTAGATCTTTCATATTTCGCGTTGTATTTAGCGTAGATCTTACATAAATTCAACGCGTTCAACGCCAATCTTACCTATTTTGCGTTGAAGCTTGGCGTAGATCTTAAATATTTAGCGTTGAATTTTAGCGTAGATCTTACATATTTAGAGTTGAATTTTGGCTTTGATATTACATATTTAGCGTTCAACTTTAGCGTAGATCTTACATATTTTGCGTTGAATTTAGCGTAGACCCTCACATAAATTCAACGCATTCAACGCCCATCTTACAAATTTTGCGTTGAAGCTTGGCGTAGATCTTATATATTTAGCGTTGAATTTTAGCGTAGATCTTACATATTTAGAGTTGAATTTAG
>NC_134476.1:34179035-34466426 GCF_964194025.1 Convolutriloba macropyga
TATTATTAGTTTTTGATGCGAACAAAGAGTTCATATCTCATCCCAGAGTCCAACTGGCCCCTGCTGTAGCACATTAGACATTTTGACATTTCAAGACTCAAATAGCCGCTTTTGAGTTTTAACTCAAAATTCAAACGTTCAAAAGTTCAGATTGATTTTTGGTGAAATTGTAGAACCGTGATTGTTGTAGATAGCAAATAATAACTCAAACAAATTCGACTGCAATTTACGATTAATTTTTATTTTAATATTAATGTTAAAAATTAAAAAATGGGGACAAATAAAAGGAAAAGACAAAAATTGAAAACAATAAGCTACCATCGGAAGAGTTGCTTTTGAACGCTTAATGGGAGTTCTAACCTATTGCAGCCTGTTTTAGGGGTTCAAGATTGCTTTTAGATTAAGCAAATTAAAAACTTAAGGGCGTAAAAGTAACCTTAAAAATCAAAACGAAAAAAAGAATTGCATAAAAAGACCCATACGTTTACAATAGTTGCTTCCAGCTTCGTTCAGGAGCAGTCAAACATTTCAATGAACAGTGAGCACAAAATGTCTAATATTTGTAAAGAAGACGGAAACAAAAAACTATTCATTTTCAGTTTGCAACTTACATTATATTTTGTTTCTTTTTCAACTCAGTATTCAAAATCTTGCTAAAATTTGCCATCTCAACCTTAGATTTTTTCATGGCAGGTTATAATTTATTTAAATTATTTCTGCCAAAAATCAATAAAAAAAGTTTGATTCAGTGCATCAAATAATCCAAATACCCTAGTAGTCATATTGGTTGTCTCTCCGTTTTTCAATAAACTGGATCTACCGTATCTCTTTTTCCTAATTTTCGTCTAAGACGACCAAAAGGACCCCAAAATTTTGCCCTGGATAAAAAAGCTATGTGAGAGTGGGCTGCAAGGGCAGGATTTAGTTAATAACTAACAAATATCCAACAATTCGTGGTATAAATACCCTCTCCAAAAACCACATTCAATCTCATCCATATTCAATCTTAAACTCTCACGTGAAAAACACAATTTTTTTTCTGATAGATATAAAAATCAAGCAAATTTGCTGCTGTAAGTAAAACTTCTGTTGTGATTTCACGAGATAGACATTTCCTCGTTAAATGAAAAAGTACGTGATTTTTCGTGTGAATGACCGCAAAAGGGAAACTAGCACTTTAATAAAGGATTTTTTGTTGCAAATTGTTTTTAAACTTGTTGTATTGAAAAATCGAAAAGTTGAAATGAACACAAAGTGGTATTTTTCATGGACGCTTGGTCTAGTTGAAGTGTTGAAACACAGAAGAAATCTAACTGGATTAGATTTGGCTGGTTTTCTGACCTTTGTCTTTTGAGTTTCAGACAGTAAAGATTTTCCGCCAAAACTAAATTATGTTGAATCAGGCTCAAAACCCAAAGAAGAAGAGGAAGAACAAAGAAGCCGCCAAAATTCTTTGTTTTTTTGTCAGATATGTGTGTGAATTCATCTGTAAACATAATTTAATCGAGCTTCTTTTTCATGTGATCTCTGAAAATTGAACTGAATGCCTTGTCTCGCGAAAATAAAATTCTTTTTCCGTCTGCGGATGCGTATTTCGTTTCACTGCTATTTAACTGTTGAAGTATATATTCAAAGTTCAAATTGGTTTTTAGAAAAATTGTAGAACCACGATTGTTACAGACAGCAATTAATAACTCAAACAAAATCGATTAAACCGCAGGTCACAATTATTTATTATTTTGTACTTTATGTGGACAATTTGTTATAAAAGTGTTAGTGTTCCCAACCTAGATTTTGGTTAATGCTTTTCAAAGCAAGAAATGCCACGAAAACAATAGATTATTAATTCAACCTTCTTTTTTGTGATATCGCCTTTTTTATTTCATAAATTTTCAATTTTTTGGGCCAATAAGTAAATTCTAAAAAACAATGTTAACAACAATTGAAAACAAAAAATTGCCGACGTACGCGGCGCACAATGAATGAATTGTTTTGTTTGGAGAAAAAACACATTCAATAAAGACAAAGCAATGACAAATTGATTTTAGGACATTTTAACCTCAAAAATGAACTAAATTTTATCAAAAAATGTAATAGGTCAAGTCCAGCATATTTGATACCCAATAAACTTCTTCATTGTCGATAATCAATTTTTCCAACAATGATTATTATAGTTTCATACATAGGAATAAGAAGTTGTGTTTATTGTTTGAAAAATGGGTGACAATTAAAGGGAAAACAGAAAATGAAAACAATAAGCTACCGTCGGAAGAATTGCTCTTTAACGCTTAATGGGAGCTCTAACCTATTGCAGCTTGCTTTAGGGGATCAGGGTTGCTTTTAGATTATTCAAAACACAAAAAGTTTAGGGCGCAAAAGTAACCTGAAAAATCAAAACGAAAAAAATTTTGCATAAAAAGACCCATACGTTTACAATAGGTGCTTCCAGCTTCGTTCAAGAGCAATTAGACATTTTCAATAAACAGTGAGCACAAAATGTCTAATATTCATAAAGACGCAACCAGAAAATTGTTCATTCTCAGTTCAGATCGTCAATTTTTTTCTGCTTTTTTAAAACTCAGTAGTCAATAATATCTTGCTTAAAATTACCATCTCGGCTTTAGACTTTTCAGGGAATGGTACATCTTACTAAAATTATTTCTGCCGAAACCAAATGAAAAAATATTTTGATTCAGAGCGTCAAATAATCCAAATACCATGGTAGTCTTATCCGTTTGCTAAACTGGATCTACCGAATCTGTGGCAGCTTATCTTTCATTTTCCTAGTTTTGCTGTGAAGGCGAGAGAAAAGACCCCAATTTTTTGCACTAAAAACGCATTTTCAGGATACGCTTCGATTGAGATAAAAATATCGTTGCAACTTCTGTTTTAGCATATTTAAAAATCTTGGACTCTCCTGTGATTTTTTGCAGAAACGCAAAAACTAAAAAGTTGAGGGACTTTTATAATTGTTATCTTGTTTGTTTCTTCTTAACCCTTGGGCAAAGTTGTACGAAATTTAGTTTTCTGAGCTCTAAAGAAACCATAATTTGGAACAAAATAACATAAAGAAAAATAACATGAAGTGATCAAAAAATTTACAAGCAGTTGAAATTATTATCGGCAATGCTTTTAGATCGTTCAATAAAAATTGGCTCATGGAACTTAACTGAAACTAAGAAGATAGTCGGGAACACACCTGCATGTAAAACTTATATGAAGAAAGCTAAATATTTGTCATGCATCAGCAGGTTTGCTCTACAATCAACTAACGCCTGCAAAGAATATTTCATGTTGCATCGGGATTCTAATTTTTCAGTATAACTTAATTTTCTACACCTAATATCAATTAATTGATGAGGCTAGTATTATTGGTTTGAAGCTCTTAAATATTTACTCACTCTTTGTCCTTTAAATTGAGGTCTTTTTCTTGCTTTTGGCTTTATTTTTTCTCGTTTGCATGTGAACAGACAAGGTCTAGAGAAGAGGGACAAGGCACGCTGTATCGATATAAATTTTTGCAGTGGAAACTTGATTCATTTTGAAAGCAAAATAGGTATTCGTTTTTTTTCCACTTTTTTTCGTTTATTCCCCGTTTTCCCCGTTCGTCGATTTCTCCTCATTCAGTTTTCATAAAGGTTGTGGCATTCAGGGGTTTTTCAAAGAAATATATTCTGTTATTGATGAGTAGGTTGATGTGGTAAAAATAAAGTCTGACTTCGAGTGGCTTGTTGAGTCAACTGGCTATGAAAATTTTTGCAAGTTGGCGACTGCGGATACTGTCCGTGTTTACTTTCCCCTTTCGAATAGTTTCTAGTGTTATTGTGGCCATACTAATTGGTTTGAGGAGAAATTACTCCTTAAATGCGAATGGAGAAATCCGAGTAATCGAGGAATAAAACTAGCGGACATAAGTCAAGAAGATATTACACAGGATGTTGCAAAAGCGGCAAGAACCCACAAAGCAATATGCTGAACGTCAAAATGAAATTAGTACCCCATACTTTTAGTTACCTCATAGGTTACAAGCTCATTCTTGAAATTTAAAAACAAATTATGATTGAGCTTCAGGAACAATTTGAAAACCATCGATCATCCCCTACACTGATGGCATTGCCTACCTTTGAATATCCCCAATATAAAGTTGACCAACTCGATACAACTTTCACAAGAAAAAGAAAGTTGATCTTAAACTGACAGAAAACGTTCTTCTGTATTGCAGTGAACCAAATTGACGCTTTTTTTTATAGTGACAAGGTTTTTTGTTTTCACGTTTGTTCAAGTATGATCGAGTTAATATTTGCGTTAAACATTAGAGGGAAAAAAGATGTGACAGAAATGTGATATGGTGACAACTTTCTTTTTCTTGTGAGACTTGGATGGAGTTCATCAACGTCACATTGGGATTTCCGGTAAGTGAACGTTTTGTTTTATCTGCATTTCATAGGTAGGCGAGATGACCAGTGTAGGGGACCAATAACCTCAATTTCATTGACAAGCAAAACCACAAGCGTCGAGCATAAATGGTGTGGAAATAATTATTTTCACAATTTGATCATAAGTTGGAGTAATACTGCATTAAATGTTGATTTTTTTAACTTAGTAAAAGAAAGGGTTGCTAACTTAATTTTGTCGTGCAGTATAGCTAAGGCAGCTATTAAAAAGTTTGGGTCTTTCCCATTATAGCCTCCAAGCTTGGTGGTTATATGAAGTATACCCGTCATATAAAATATACCATAATGAGGGGCATGATTTCGTGGAAGGCCATAATGGGAAAAACCAACAGTTCAATTCAAGCTTTCGATTTGCTAACCTCCATACTGACTTCAGAAATTTTGAACTGTGTTTGATTGGTAATGATAGACTGATAGGAGGAACAAGATAACTTTTGGATCGCAATTCCGATTCGCGTACTTAGTTAGCAACCTAATAGTGCTTGTAAAACTATCAAAAAGAAAAAAATTAAAGTGCACATAATGAACTGTTTCCTTTCATTGAGAAATACAGAACGGGCCATACATTCACAATATACGAATAAAATATAAACTGCCACGAGGTTCAGTTGCAAGTTTGTTTTCATTTACTAAAATTACAGTTTTTTTCCACAGTTAACATATTAAAAATGTATCTCAGTAAGTCAAGGCAGCCGTTCCTTATCTGCCATCTACTTGTTCATTACTTGAACCAATTACTCTGTTCCGTCATCGATAGTGACTGAGCCATCTCCGAAATAGCTGGTGACATCGCTCAGCTCAGAATGGAGCTCTTCCGTGCCCAAGTTGGGTAGAGGAAGCCGGTCACCTGACTGTGCAAATTTGCAGCTCTTGTAGAAGAAAGAGGGATGCTTGCCTGCAAACATGGCAAAGAAAAAATAGCCCCAATACACCCGCAAACTATGGCCATTTGGTACATTTATAGTAACTCTGTGGATATGGGTTAAAAATCCACCAAGAGGGGCGAGGGGTGCCCTATAATAGGAAAGACCCGAAGATTTAACTTAAATTCCCCTGTTAACTCGTCTAGACCGACTTTTCAGTTGTGCAAAAAAAGAGGGCTAATGGTAAATAATAGCCAGAGATAATGTGTTGTTCCCTCAGGCCAAAACTTTAAGACATTTTTGAGAATAGTCTGAACTAAGTTTTTCAATTAGGGGTACAAAATGTGCTAACTCTTCACACACTAGATATGCTTATTAATATAAATGCTTTCAACTTTGTTTCAATCAAAGCAGCAAAATGAGGTAAAGCGAAACAAACAAATTTTGTTCGTCGAAGTAAAAAATCAGAAAAACATCGCCAGAAGTATTCCGGAAACATCTCGAAGATGAAAATTGACCAAACTAACTAACATAAATGAAAATCCTATTTAATAATACTAATCATTTTGAAGCAAAAACAGGAAAATGAACAATTGATGAAAAGTATCGCAGCGATAAAGCCTCTGATAAAAATTTATTTATAAGTTGCGATTCCAAAATCTTATTGACAAAAGACCATGCGGCAAGGTAAGTCTCCATTTAATGAAAAACTACCAATCGACGAAAAAACACTCAAAATATATGTACAGAAAACGGAATAAAGGGAGAGAAATGAAGGACAACGTCAAAAACTGTTCCATACAAAATATCCACAAAATTTAGCTCGAAATTATACATAAAATGCTGTATCCCAAAATTTATTTTAAAAGTCTTTTTAATGCTTCTTCAAGCATTTGCTAACGCAACAGGTGGCAGATTCATATTAAACAAAAAATTCAATGAACAAAATTTTTTTAGAACTTTGTATTATTTATTTCATTATAAGGTGACCATTCTACTCACCATTACCACTAGCAATACATTTAGAATAGCGCTATATTAAAAAATCGACAAGAAAAACAAGCGAAAAGCACGTCAGACAATCATAACTTTTACTTAAAAATACTCAATTATTTTTAACAAAAACACCTCAAAAATTCAATAAAATCAAACAACAGCCAAAATATTTAGATCAATTAATTTGAATCAAAGGCCTTGCCAAATACTATTAAAAAATGAGGAAAACGAACAGCATTTATAAACTACTTGAACTTAAAAAAACTTAAAACTCAACGAATTTTTTAATATAAAAAGGGCACATACAGTCTAAACAAACTTCTCTGAGCAAATGGAGTATTGAATTGTTCAGAGAAACTTGTCTAAGATAAGAAAAAAAACAGAAAAATGCAGAAAATTAAGAAAATAGTTTAAAATTTCTCTATCTTTGTCATTTTTCCGAACAAAAACGTTTTATACCAAAAAAACAGTAACCACTTGTTATCTAAAACCTCCTGAAATAATAAACGTCTCTTCAGATCCTACTTAGAGCAGTAGAAGAAAACATTAGGCGAATCGCTAAAATTGCTCTAAAAATCAGCAAAGTAGATGAAAAACCTCCAAGTTAGCATAAAACTCATATTAATTACCAGAAACCTTCAAAACTTTATCACAATCAGCCTAAAAATTACACATTATCAAACCTCCTAACCAAAAAAAAATTCAAAAAGAACTGCTTTTAAAAGCCACATTAGAACACAAAAATTTGCTCGCTTTAAGAAAATTTTCCCACCCCAATAACTCGCTCTCTCGAAAACAGCTGCATGAACAGAAAACCAATCTCTTTTCGCTCCACTCTACAGTTTTGTTCAGCACCCAATCCACTGCTAACTTTTTCACGCGTTTCATTTCATGCTTCAAAATTCTTGGTTCAAAAAGACACTTCTCCAATACTCCTCTTGGAGTCGTAAAACTAACTTCTCCAATACTTCTCTTCGATTTGTAAAATAGGGGCGCTATAACAGCCAGCTGAGAAGATTGGGGCGGCTAAACGGAAATAAGTATGTTATGAATACGACAAAATTAGGGGAAAACCGTACTTCGTTTTGCAGGACTTAGTTTTATACAAACCTTTAGAAACAATTGATTCACACGCAGTGCCATCGGAGCAGCATAGTCGTAGCACAACATGACCCGAACGCCTTCTCGGCTGCTGTACGACTCTCGGCCACGAGAAGTCCTCCTCTTTTGTTCTTTTAATTTCACGAGAAGTAAAATCCTCGATTGCTGATTCCTCAACTTCAGATTTGAAGTTTGTTTGGTTGTTTTCGCGCCTTCGGAGAATCAAGTAGGTGAACAACTCGGTGGTAGCATTTTTCTTCACATGATTGCGAATCGGGAAAGGGAAGTACGTCACGGCTGTGCGACATATCAGTGATTTCCTTTGTTCTAAAATCAAGAACATCTTTACCCATAAGATTGTTTCCGAGTGAGAAAAGCATTTTCACAATTTCATGCCACGAAAAAAGTCCATGACAATACAAAATGACTAATGAAGGTTCTCAGCGGCCGAAATTTTGACTATATCACGTGCAGTAATGTACATTTTAAGATCTTTTGTCAGAAAATTTTCGCACAAAAATAAAAAAAATGGCTTCTCTAAAAAGGTACAAAAAATTAAAAGTAGAGTCAGAGACCTGCTATCTCAGTCGGTAGAGCCTTGGACTTTTAATCTAACATTACAGGGTTGGAGACCTTCGTCGGGCGTATGCATAACTATTTCGTATCTTTTGGTTTAACTTCATCTGAGCTAACAAAGGGCATTTTTTCTGCTTGCTTTAACAGCTCTTATTTTACCATCTAAGAAAACTTGAAAAAATTGTTTTTGAAGTTTTTCGTTTACAAAATTTAGGGTTACATACAATAGGAAAACTTGAATAAAACTCAAATAACTATAAAAATTGAGACAAATCAATTTTTTCTTCTGCAATCAACGAAAAGGCTCGCATTATTTCCGAGTGAGGAAATCAACTTCAGAAGTCCATGAAAGCAGACATTCCATGCGGAAATGAATAACAAAAAAAAACAAAAAAAACAATTTGCATGTAAGAATTGGCTAATTCAAGTTTCAATATCGACCGGAGAACTTCTCAGCGGATAACGAGTAGGAATGAAAACTTGTTCAAGATCCCGCGAAAAAGATTTTTTTCAAGAAAATAAAAAAAAAATTGCATCTACCGGGCAAGTTAAAAAAACTAAACTCAGACCCCTGCTATCTCAATCAGTAGAGCGGTGGAGTTTCAATCCAACAGTCAAGGGGTTGAGCGTATGCATAACTAATTCATATCTTTAGTTTGAACTTCATCTGGACTTAAAGAGCATCTTTCTTGGTTGTATCCCCAATAATGTGTTATGCCACTCTATCAGCCCTAATCAAAAACAAGAAACATCCAAAACTTGCACTCAGAGCTTTTGTTTTACCATCTTAGAAAATTGAGAAGAATTTGTTTTCGAAGTTTTTCATGTTTGGCATATGAATACATTACTTAGATCTAAATTTAGCTTCATCTGAAATAACAAAGAGAATCTTTTCGGTTTGTATCTCCCAACAATCTGTTATGGTAGCCTATCAATCCTCCAACTCGATCAAAAAAACACCCAAAACTTGCAAACCTCAATATTCTTTTACCAGAAAAAAAACTGAACGGATTTTTATTTCGAATGATTCTATTTTAAATAATTAAAAGTGACGAATATTACGAAAATAAAATAAATTCAAATAAACAAAATACTTAATAAAAATCAATTTTTTATCTTGTACTCAAAAAATGCTTGTCTTATTTCCGAGTGAGGACAGCAACTTCACAATTACACGAACGCAAACATTACATGCGGAATTGAGTAAAAATCATACACGACAATTTGCATGTACGGATTGAAAAATTTAGGTTTCAATCTCAATGGGAAACCTTCTGAGCAGATCACAAGTAGGAATGATCATGAAAGATCCCGCAATTTTTGGCAGAGCCCTGTTAGATCAGTCGGTAGAGTGTTGGACTTTTAATGCAACGCTTAAGCGTTCGAGTTCCTTGTGCGGTGTATGAAAACTTTACTAGTATCTATTGACTTAGATCCATCTGAAATAACAAAGAGCATCTTTTCTGTGTATCTCCAAATAATTTGTTATGGCAGCTTATTAACCTCTCCACCTTCATCAAAAAAGAAACACCTATAAATTGCAAAACTTAATTTTCTTTTACCATATAAAATATTTCAAACGGATTTGTTTTTGAAGGAATCTATTTTCAATATTTAGAGTAAAGAATAATAGAAAAACACGAAAAATTCCAATAATAAAAAAATTTGATGCAAAAAACTTTGTTTTCTTGTACTCAAAAGAGGCATGTTTTATTTCCGAGTGAGGACAGCAACTTCACAATTCCACAAAAACAAACATTACATGCGAAAATGATTAAACAACCATGTACAACAATTTATATGTATGGATACAAAAACTTATGTTTCAATCTCAATGGGAGAACTTCTGAGGAGACAACGAGCAGGAATGAACATTTGAAAACCCTGCAGACTATTCGTACAAAAATAGAAATGATTGAACCTCTGAATTGGGGCGGCTAAACGGAAATAAGTATGTTATGAATACGACAAAATTAGGGGAAAACCGTACTTCGTTTTGCAGGACTTAGTTTTTGTACAAACCTTTAGAAACAATTGATTCACACGCAGTGCCATCGGAGCAGCATAGTCGTAGCACAACATGACCCGAACGCCTTCTCGGCTGCTGTACGACTCTCGGCCACGAGAAGTCCTCCTCTTTTGTTCTTTTAATTTCACGAGAAGTAAAATCCTCGATTGCTGATTCCTCAACTTCAGATTTGAAGTTTGTTTGGTTGTTTTCGCGCCTTCGGAGAATCAAGTAGGTGAACAACTCGGTGGTAGCATTTTTCTTCACATGGTTGCGAATCGGGAAAGGGAAGTACGTCACGGCTGTGCGACATATCAGTGATTTCCTTTGTTCTAAAATCAAGAACATCTTTAGCCATAAGATTGTTTCCGAGTGAGAAAAGCATTTTCACAATTTCATGCCACGAAAAAAGTCCATGACAATACAAAATGACTAATGAAGGTTCTCAGCGGCCGAAATTTTGACTATATCACGTGCAGTAATGTACATTTTAAGATCTTTTGTCAGAAAATTTTCGCACAAAAATAAAAAAAATGGCTTCTCTAAAAAGGTACAAAAAATAAAAGTAGAGTCAGAGACCTGCTATCTCAGTCGGTAGAGCCTTGGACTTTTAATCTAACATTACAGGGTTGGAGACCTTCGTCGGGCGTATGCATAACTATTTCGTATCTTTTGGTTTAACTTCATCTGAGCTAACAAAGGGCATTTTTTCTGCTTGCTTTAACAGCTCTTATTTTACCATCTAAGAAAACTTGAAAAAATTGTTTTTGAAGTTTTTCGTTTACAAAATTTAGGGTTACATACAATAGGAAAACTTGAATAAAACTCAAATAACTATAAAAATTGAGACAAATCAATTTTTTCTTCTGCAATCAACGAAAAGGCTCGCATTATTTCCGAGTGAGGAAATCAACTTCAGAAGTCCATGAAAGCAGACATTCCATGCGGAAATGAATAACAAAAAAAAAAACAATTTGCATGTAAGAATTGGCTAATTCAAGTTTCAATATCGACCGGAGAACTTCTCAGCGGATAACGAGTAGGAATGAAAACTTGTTCAAGATCCCGCGAAAAAGATTTTTTTTCAAGAAAATAAAAAAAATTGCATCTACCGGGCAAGTTAAAAAACTAAACTCAGACCCCTGCTATCTCAATCAGTAGAGCGGTGGAGTTTCAATCCAACAGTCAAGGGGTTGAGCGTATGCATAACTAATTCATATCTTTAGTTTGAACTTCATCTGGACTTAAAGAGCATCTTTCTTGGTTGTATCCCCAATAATGTGTTATGCCACTCTATCAGCCCCTCCATCTTAATCAAAAACAAGAAACATCCAAAACTTGCACTCAGAGCTTTTGTTTTACCATCTTAGAAAATTGAGAAGAATTTGTTTTCGAAGTTTTTCATGTTTGGCATATGAATACATTACTTAGATCTAAATTTAGCTTCATCTGAAATAACAAAGAGAATCTTTTCGGTTTGTATCTCCCAACAATCTGTTATGGTAGCCTATCAATCCTCCAACTCGATCAAAAAAACACCCAAAACTTGCAAACCTCAATATTCTTTTACCAGAAAAAAAACTGAACGGATTTTTATTTCGAATGATTCTATTTTAAATAATTAAAAGTGACGAATAATACGAAAATAAAATAAATTCAAATAAACAAAATACTTAATAAAAATCAATTTTTATCTTGTACTCAAAAAATGCTTGTCTTATTTCCGAGTGAGGACAGCAACTTTACAATTACACGAACGCAAACATTACATGCGGAATTGAGTAAAAATCATACACGACAATTTGCATGTACGGATTGAAAAATTTAGGTTTCAATCTCAATGGGAAACCTTCTGAGCAGATCACAAGTAGGAATGATCATGAAAGATCCCGCAATTTTTGGCAGAGCCCTGTTAGATCAGTCGGTAGAGTGTTGGACTTTTAATGCAACGCTTAAGCGTTCGAGTTCCTTGTGCGGTGTATGAAAACTTTACTAGTATCTATTGACTTAGATCCATCTGAAATAACAAAGAGCATCTTTTCTGTGTATCTCCAAATAATTTGTTATGGCAGCTTATTAACCTCTCCACCTTCATCAAAAAAGAAACACCTATAAATTGCAAAACTTAATTTTCTTTTACCATATAAAATATTTCAAACGGATTTGTTTTTGAAGGAATCTATTTTCAATATTTAGAGTAAAGAATAATAGAAAAACACGAAAAATTCCATTAATAAAAAAATTTGATGCAAAAAACTTTGTTTTCTTGTACTCAAAAGAGGCATGTTTTATTTCCGAGTGAGGACAGCAACTTCACAATTCCACAAAAACAAACATTACATGCGGAAATGATTAAACAACCATGTACAACAATTTATATGTATGGATACAAAAACTTATGTTTCAATCTCAATGGGAGAACTTCTGAGGAGACAACGAGCAGGAATGAACATTTGAAAACCCTGCAGACTATTCGTACAAAAATAGAAATGATTGAACCTCTGAAAGAAAACCAAAAAAAATTAAAAGTAATGCCAAGAGCACTGGTATCTCAGTCGGTAGAGCGTTGGACTATTAATCCAACGGTCAAGGTTCGAGTCACTTGTGGGGCGTATCAATACATTACTTAAACCTTTTGGTTTAGTTTAGCTTCATCTCAAATAACAAAGAGCATATTTGCTGTTTGTATCTCACAACAATTTGTTATGACAGCCTATCAATCCTATAACTTAGTCAAAAAAGAAACACCTAAAACTTGCAATACTCAATTTTCTTTAGCATATAAAATAAATCGAACGGATTTGTTTTTAAAGGATTTTGTTTGAAGTATCTAGAGTGACGATAATAGGAAAGCACGAAAAATTCCAATAAAAAACAAGAAAAATCAATTTCTGTGAGTGTCTCTAACAACTTGTTACGGCATCCTATCAACCCCTTTACCTTGATCAAAAGGAAACACCTAAAATTTGCAATACTAACTTATCTTTTACCATATAAAATATTGAGTGACCAATAGGAGGAAAACATGAAAAAATCTAAAAAAAACAAAAAAATGATAAAAATCAACCTTTTCTCTTTACTCAAAAAATGATTCTATTATTTCCGAGTGAGGACAACAACTTCAAAAGTCCACGAAAGCAAACATTACATGAAGAAATGAGTAAAAAACCATATGCAAAAATTTGCATGTACGGATTTAAAAATTTAGGCTCCAATCTCAATGGAAGAACTTCTGAGCAGATCAAGAGTAGGAACGAACATGCGATATTCTCGCATATTTTTCGTACGAATACATAAAGAATTAAACCTCTGAAAAAAATTAATAAAAATAAGATTAATGTCAAGAACCCTGCTAGCTGAGTGGCTAGAGCGTTGGACTTGTAATGCAACCGTCAAGGGTTCGCATCCCTTGTGGGGCGTATGAATACATTACTTGTATCTATTGGTTTAGCTTCATCTGAATTAACAAAGAGCATCATCTTTCCTGTTTGTATCTCCCAACAATTTTTTATGGCAGCCTATCAATCTTCCAACTTGATCAAAAAGGAACACCTGAAACTTGCAATATTCAATTTTTTTACCACAAGAAATAAGTCGAACTGATTTGGTTTCGAAGGATTCTATTTTAAATTTTTAGAGTGACAAAAAATAGGAAAACCCGAAAAATTGCAATAACTAAAAAAAGTATTTAAAAACTATTTTTTCTCTTGTACTCAAAAAAGGCATGTATTCTTTCCGAGTGAAAGAAGCAACTTCTTAATTCTACGAAAGCAAACATTACATGCGGCACTAAAAAAAACTATATACAACAAGATCGAGAGCAATTGAGATCTTGCAAAAATCAAACAGTGAAGCGTGATACACTTAGTTGAAAGCTAAGAGTGTTCTAGAATAGCGCAGAAATCGTCAAAGCTAAAACTTGGCACAAAACACTTCTAAAACAAAAACTTCAATTTTTGTTCGGGAGCAATTAAAAAATACGTAGTACCGAGGGCACTAAATCCTCCCTCTGGGCGAGCATACTTTCAAGCCCTCATAACCTCGTGGTTACTGCTCCTGCCTAACAGTCTTTTTATCCCAGGTTCGGTTCTCACCCATCTACTTTGAGCCTTTTAGGTCATTGTCCTCTATCGATATGGTTGCTTAACAATGCGGCTCTTAAACATGCACTTCGAAAGGTCCCTTAAACATGCAACAATTTTGTCCCATTTTAGAGCTTACGCCTTTAATATATAAGAGGATTACCATTTTTCATCCCGCAAACACACACAGGAACATAATTCGACTCGCGTCGCAAGAATTGCTCTGAAACCCGAGGCGGCTTGGGGTTGATTAGAATTGAGAAGGTTGATACTAAAGGGAAGGTACCCGACACGGGTTCGAACCCTCGACCCCCAGAATAGACGTCCTCCATATTCCCAACTGCGTTATAACCACTAGAAACCACCCTTTCTCACAATCGCTTTTATTTGTTCAATAAACATTTCAGATTGAGAGCATTTGAGATCACACAAGAATCAAACAGTAAAGCGCAATAATGTTAATTGAAAGCTAAGTGTGCTAGAATAGCGCAGAATCTGCAGAGCTACAACTTTGCAAAAAAAAACGTTTACAAAAAATACTTCAAACTTCGTTCGGGAGCAATTAAAAAACACGTAGTACCCAGTACAGTAAATCCTCCCTCTGGGCATACATACTTTCAAACCCTCATAACCTCGTGGTTACTGCTCCTGCCTAACAGTCTTTTTATCCCAGATTCGGTTCTCACCCAGCTACTTTGAGCCTTTTAGGTCATTGTCCTCTATCGATATGGTTGCTTAACAATACGGCTCTTAAACATGCACTTCGAAAGGTCCCTTAAAGATGCAACAATTTTGTTCCATTTTAGAGCTCACGCCTTTAATATATAAGAGGATTACCATTTTTCATCCCGCAAACACATACAGGAACATAATTCGACTCGCGTCGCAAGAATTGCTCTGAAACCCTAGGCGCTTGGGGTTGATTCGAATTGAGAAAGTTGATACTAAAGGGAAGGTACCCGACACGGGTTCGAACCCTCGACCCCCAGAATAGACGTCCTCCATATTCCCAACTGCGTTATAACCACTAAAAACCACCCTTTCTCACAATCGCTTTTATTTTTTCAATAAACATTTCAGATTGAGAGCATTTGAGATCACACAAGAATCAAACAGTAAAGCGCAATAATGTTAATTGAAAGCTAAGTGTGCTAGAATAGCGCAGAATCTGCAGAGCTACAACTTTGCAAAAAAAACGTTTACAAAAAATACTTCAAACTTCGTTCGGGAGCAATTAAAAAACACGTAGTACCCAGGACAGTAAATCCTCCCTCTGGGCATACATACTTTCAAACCCTCATAACCTCGTGGTTACTGCTCCTGCCTAACAGTCTTTTTATCCCAGGTTCGGTTCTCACCCATCTACTTTGAGCCTTTTAGGTCATTGTCCTCTATCGATATGGTTGCTTAACAATGCGGCTCTTAAACATGCACTTCGAAAGGTCCCTTAAAGATGCAACAATTTTGTCCCATTTTAGAGCTCACGCCTTTAATATATAAGAGGATTACCATTTTTCATCCCCCAAACACACACAGGAACATAATTCGACTCGCGTCGCAAGAATTGCTCTGAAACCCTAGGCGGCTTGGGGTTGATTAGAATTGAGAAGGTTGATACTAAAGGGAAGGTACCCGACACGGGTTCGAACCCTCGACCCCCAGAATAGACGTCCTCCATATTCCCAACTGCGTTATAACCACTAGAAACCACCCTTTCTCACAATCGCTTTTATTTTTTCAATAAACATTTCAGATTGAGAGCATTTGAGATCACACAAGAATCAAACAGTAAAGCGCAATAATGTTAATTGAAAGCTAAGTGTGCTAGAATAGCGCAGAATCTGCAGAGCTACAACTTTGCAAAAAAACACGTTTACAAAAAATACTTCAAACTTCGCTCGGGAGCAATTAAAAAACACGTAGTACCCAGGACAGTAAATCCTCCCTCTGGGCAAACATACTTTCAAACCCTCATAACCTCGTGGTTACTGCTCCTGCCTAACAGTCTTTTTATCCCAGGTTCGGTTCTCACCCATCTACTTTGAGCCTTTTAGGTCATTGTCCTCTATCGATATGGTTGCTTAACAATGCGGCTCTTAAACATGCACTTCGAAAGGTCCCTTAAACATGCAACAATTTTGTCCCATTTTAGAGCTCACGCCTTTAATATATAAGATGATTACCATTTTTCATCCCCCAAACACACACAGGAACATAATTCGACTCGCGTCGCAAGAATTGCTCTGAAACCCTAGGCGGCTTGGGGTTGATTAGAATTGAGAAGGTTGATACTAAAGGGAAGGTACCCGACACGGGTTCGAACCCTCGACCCCCAGAATAGACGTCCTCCATATTCCCAACTGCGTTATAACCACTAGAAACCACCCTTTCTCACAATCACTTTTATTTTTTCAATAAACATTTCAGATTGAGAGCATTTGAGAATCAAACAGTAAAGCGCAATAATGTTAATTGAAAGCTAAGTGTGCTAGAATAGCGCAGAATCTGCAGAGCTACAACTTTGCAAAAAAACACGTTTACAAAAAATACTTCAAACTTCGTTCGGGAGCAATTAAAAAACACGTAGTACCCAGGACAGTAAATCCTCCCTCTGGGCAAACATACTTTCAAACCCTCATAGCCTGGTGGTATCTGCACCTGACTAACAGTCTTTTGCAATAGCATTTCAGATTTTCAGATACTGTGCTACAGGTGTCAAATACGAATGTGGGAATGTGCCACACACATAACCATGTAAGACTTCTTGTTTGAACTTTGCAGCTCACTACAATGATTTGAAATGAAAATTCTGAATTTGGGTAAGGTGGCGCAATTTAGAGTACACAAAACGGAACAGTGAAGGACAAAAAATTAATGGAAAAAAAATGTTTCAACAAAATGATTAATCGACAAAAGTTTCAATAAATACCTTTTATAGATGCTGGAAGGAAAAATCAAATATAAATGAAAGTCGAAATACTTTGCAGAACCTGCACACATCGAGAGGATAATAAAGCTAGTTTACTTTTGTCAAAATTTATCTGACAAAAATATATTTTGGAAAGTTGAAAATTGTTGGTCGGTCACTGGAAGCAATTTAGGCCAGGTTAAAATTTCGTCATATTTCTAATTAATCAGAATTCTCTTTTAGTTAGTTCTAACTAGTTGAAAGATGGCACATGGCAAAATATTTTAAATTGCAAACGAAAGCTCGCCTGCAAATATTTTGTCATAAGATACTTTGCATCATTGACTGTCCTACTTCAATGATACCACTTGACTTCTATAAAAAACCGAAGGGTCAAATTTGACAACAAAAAAAGCAGGGTAACTCTCAGCGCACAATTTTGTTGCGTCTCGACAACAATTAGTAATTGTTTGATACAAATGATAGGGCAAAGGGGTGAGGGATCAGCGCAGATCAAGGAAGGTTTTAGATACTCACGTTTGAGGTTGGTCATAAGTAGAGGACATGGTTTCGAGTGAGGACAAGGCGCAAAGATCTGGAACTCACGTGAGAAGTGAGTGGTCACATACTCTCTCAATTCTTCTAGCAGGTGATGCGATCTGAACAAAAACCACTGGAAACCATTAAATTTGGTCAACCCAATAATAAGTATAAATTATGATAGCATGTTTAGCCTTATATGAGAGGAACAATAGGCACGATCCCACTCGAAAAGTTCACAATATTTCATTAGTCGGTGAGATTCATAGAGACCACAGACTGCAGGCTTTGTTATCAGTATCAATAATTTTATAATGTTTTCATCAATTCCAAGCTAAATTGTTCCATCTGAAACCTTTTAATTTGCCTGTATCTAAACACAATGATTCATAACCCAGCAAATCACGGAACCAAAAGTACTCGTGTAACCAATAAACAGAACGGCAATTGGAAAACAAGGTTTTTTTTAAACCAGGGGAAACTATAGAGACGACGAAAGACAAGTGGTCTTCCTAATTTGAAGACGAAGGCCTGGACACACTTCCGAAAGTGCAACGACTGAAACCAATTGGGGAAAATCTTGTCAGAGAGTGAATTCCAATTTTTAATGCCAGGAAGAAATGGATAAAACAGGAATCTAAACTAGAAGTGGATGATATTGTATGGGTACTCGAGTATTTGACTACAAGAGGTATATGGCCTTTGGGACGCGACCCTACCAAAACCCGCTATATATTCATCCCCATCAGCTGTAAAATTAGCTGATGTTTTACCAAAACCGCAGCCCAGAAGGTTAGGACAAGCCCCGAGAATGTTTTCTACTATAGATAACTCTTCATCATGTTCAATTGCTCTCGAACAAGGTTTGAAGGAATAAATGTAAACGTGTTAGTTTTTTATACTTTTGCTTGACCTTTCTGACTTTTGAGTGACTTTTACACATCTGGAAATTTCGTTTTGCGTGATCTAGTTTTATCCATCATTCACAAGTGTCAACAGCTGAACTCAAGTGGCGGCAGTTAATACCAAAAGTCAAATGAAAAGCGTGCCAAAATTGGATTAATTCACGTTTCAAGTTTAAGTTCTAATAGTGGTTATAGTGGTAAATAATAACCTCCAATGCCGTCATTTGAAGATTCTCTTAGAGCATTTAGTTACTCCCCTCCCTCGCTTCCTTCCCTCCTTCACCCCCACCCCGCCCCTCCGACTGAAAAACTAGTAGTTCGAGAGCATTAATCGGTTATCTTTTTATCATTCATTTTGAAGCAAAATTGCTCCCTCTGAAACATTACAAATCGCCTATATTTGAACATTTTGATTCGTAATTCAGAAAATCACAGAACAAAAAGCAAGTGTGCCAATTTTTTTTCAAAACGGGATTGCAAGTTTTTCAACGTTTTTACAAGGCTATCTCTCAAGATCTCCTTTGCACCAATTATCAACTCATCAATCAATGTACGCGCAGTTGCTCTATTTATTTTGAGAACTATTGCAACGTCCATAAGGTTATCGTTCCCATTCAATTAAGTGGTTTGTAGCAAAGGCAGAAACTTTGACTTTGTGAAACGAGGGCGTTGCGAAACATTAAAAAAACTGATTGGGAAACAATTATTGTTTCATGTGAACCGTTTTGTTTCACTTGAATTTCCTGAGATTCACTTGAACTTCAAGATCAAGCACGCTTTACATGAATTTCTGTTGTGCTCCGAATAGTTGGAACCGACCTTTGCTTCATGTGGATTTCAAATGGTGTATTTTTAGTGGTTAGCTAATATTGCAAAACAAAAAAGTTAAATGAATGCCATATACCTTCAATGTTTATAGTTGTTCCAAGTGGTTCTACTAGTTTAACCTCCATCTAACAAAATTCAGCAATATAATAGTAAATTCAGAGTAATTAAGGTGCAATTCAGGCTACAGTTTTTTTTTAATTATTGACTCTTTATGACTTCATTGTATATGTAAGTTCCTAAGCTTGTCCGGGAGAGGGCGCTGGTAGAGTCGAGCGGGTTCAGAGCAAAATGCCATAAAATTAGATTTAAAGCCGAAAAAATTTTGGTTTTCTGATTGGTTGATCTCATGCTCATTACTTTAAAGGTAGTTTTTTGTGAAAAAACTTATAAAACAGCGTAACGAAAGTCTATCTGTAGTCACAAACTTAGGGAGTTGCTGCCATTGAGAGGCCATGTGGAGTGCAACACGACAGCACATCATAGATAATCAAGGGAGGACAAATGATTAATATCTCATTTCTTCATTTGTTATACTTTAATTTAAACCAATCAAGTTTAACCATTCGGTTCTGATTCTATTTTTTTCTCATTCGCTTCTGCGCCCGTTCGGCTCTGATTCCTAGCTCCGTGCCTGAGTGGGTATCCAGTAAACCAAGCAGTGATGTTTTTAACAGCATTTGGATTGGTCTACTGCATAGTTGTCTTTGGTTAAGTTTCTAGCACTTTCAACTTTTCACGAAAATTGCCACACTGGATATTATTCTCCCCTCCAAAAGCTAAATGGACCCAGGGAGAGGAGTTTGAGACCTTTTATCGATGCAAAAAAACTCATTTAATGAAAGATTCCTCTACTATATCAGCCGTTATGAGGGATAGTTCCTTTAGTTAAGATCAAATACGCACAGCGAATATTAACGTTTTAGGTGCATTTGTTTTTATGCAGCTTATAGTTTTTAGGCATGAAATTTTGATTCTTATGATAATATGAAACATAGCCGTCAGATTGCCGGAAAATAACCGCCATTGAGCCCACTGAACGATGTTGGGATTGAAAGTTAGGAAAAAATTAGGCGGTCGTCAATTTTTTTTCTAAGTGTCGAAAACTGTTTAATTTGGTCCGCAGTTTCATTAGATTCGATAAATATAGTGAATTCAGGTTCTATATTGGGGAAAAATAAGCTTAATAGTAACGCCAATTAAAAGTATACTCTATCAAACTTTGATAACTTAAAGCACCAACCTTCAAATATTAAGCTTTAGTGCCCATGCAATTGGGTTATCCCGTTTCTATTGATGTTGCTTTTGACCATGATCATATTTGCGTAAATTGAAATAATGAGCTCTATAATCCATTCAGTTGAAAGAGTGAGTACGACAAGTCAAAAGTGGAAAATGTGTAAAATGAAAAACGTGAAAGAAAGCTAAAAATGAATATAAAAAAGAAGAGCTCCTAAAAAGCCTTTGCGAGGCTGACGGCGGCTAACAACATGAAGGTGTGGAACTGTTTGTCCTTTTATCGGCAGCTCTTTATATAATTCCAAGTAATTAAAAATAACCAACTGACGTGGGAAGAATTTTTCTCTAGCGACAGGCAAGCAGTTGGCTTCGGAAGTGGCTAGCCTAAACTCAGGGAGACAAACTGCACTGTGTGGCTGCTCAAAATTTCAATGATATAAACAAAATTGAAGCTTAAAATTTCAAATCGTCCTTCACACCATGAATTTTGCAAAAAATAATGAGCTCGTTACCTCAATGTCCCATTTTCCACGAAGACTAAGTACTTTTTAGTGCATTTGAGGAGATGCTTAACAGCTGCAATCCGACTGCCTGGTCCATTCAGCTCAGAGAGAGTATATCCGGAAAAAGTGAGGTCAAAGTTGGGTCTCACATCAGCCGGCAGGTGCAGTTTGTAGTAGATACCGTTAGAAGTGGGGTTGAAGTCAACATCATCGCCAGCCAGTAGCGAACATGACAAGCTGACAATCAAACATAAATGTGTGAACTTAAATCTTAAGAAAATGCGTACCTTTAGGGCATTATTGGGCATCATTATAATCAATTAGCAATAAAGTAAGGCTTGATGCGTTGAGTCTATAGGCAGGCAAAAAGAATACTTTTGGAATACTTTTACATTGAAATCTCGTTTTTTAGCGAAAAGATTCTTTCCTCTGTGAGATAAGCGGAAAAAAAGCCAACATCAAGACTTAAATCAGGTAGACAACAACATCGCCTAAAAACTAAGAGAATCAAATAATTGCTTACAACTTAGTTTGAGATCGATTAGGTAATTGTAAATTCATTATTTAACATAATGGGAATTCCGAATCCTTATTTAAATTAAATAATATACCACACTAACTTGTTGAACTCATTAGAGACATCATTGAGATAGAAAAAGTTTGTCCTTCGAGGCCACACAGTCAAGAGAGACCAGACAAAAGATCCAGTGCCTGAGCCAAAGTCCAGCACTGACTCTGGAGAAAATTCAGGGTCTCTCCTCACAATCTCATTCAGCACTCGAATACTGACTGCGTAGTTTGGAGCTGCTCTGCACAGGGTATAAGCTGAAACACACTGTCAATTAAATGACACTCAACAGACGTCAGACATATTAGCACCAGACTAGATCATTGAAACAAGCACGTCAATCCATTACTACGCGATATATGGTCATCATGTCTCGGCCACGACAGCAATTGTCATGCGGAAGAGTCATGACCTATTTTTGTATTCCACTTAAGTGATTACTATGTATGGTAATTATCTCTTTTGTTTGCGTATTCTGTCTGCTATAAGATGCTAAGACGGTGCTGTGGCAAAGCGCTAAGATAAAAGGCTGAGTTATAGCTTCATTAACCTTTCCAGCAAAGGCTTTTCAATGCAATTTCTATTAGGACGAGAGTCCGGTAAAACGATAAAAAGATTTTTTACCCACGTTTATTGAAGCAAATGAATTGCAGCGTGCGGGGGAAAATAGTGAACATCATATATTAGAGACATGCTAAATAATTTAACAAAACATTTTTCAACCAATCAAATTCCAGCTAGGTCATATGCGTTTATCACGTTTCTATTTTTGATTTCGTTTTTCATGACTCCATTCATTTTCGATTGCGGCTCTCTTCTGTTATAGCCCCCCCCCCGGCCTTACATCGCCAATCTGTTTGAACACCCCAGAACAATTTTTGTTATTTATCGGTACTTGCTTTTGATAACTGTAACATTTCGTCATCAGAGCTAAGTAGAATAGAATTTTGCTCTCAATTACTTAAGAAAATAGATTGCTAAAACTGTTGGGGAGTGCAAATCGCCGTGGGGGGTAGGAGGGGGGTATAACAGAAAAGTGCATAGATTGTTTCGCTGAGCAACGACTGTTTAAAAAGCACTTTGAGTAGAATGAGCGAAAATTTAAACTAGCCTAGAGAAGTCAAAAAAATTGTATGCAAAATCTCAAAAAAAGCGGCAAAATGAGGTAAAGCGAAATACGTTCTGCAAGTATATGAAAAAGTGGCCTATCTATTGTTTTCTGAAATAGGTTTTCCAGAATATTAATTGAAGTAAAAATATAAAAATTAAGGATGAGAAAATCTCTATCATCACAGTTTAGCATAGCTGTAGCCACCATCTCTGTTAGTATAGTGGTGAGTATCCCAGATTGTGACTCTGGAGACCGGGGCTCGATTCCCGGCTGAGGGAAATTTTAGATAAACTTGGATAAATCGTATCTGGTCCGCTTACAAAAAACACAAAAACCTAAAACTTACACAAAAACAAAAAACCCGGGTCCACTTACAAAAAACAAATCCAAAGATAGAAAAAAAAGGGACATTCTAGACAAATAAAAAACAACGAAAAACAAATTTGGAAACATTATAAGAAAAACGCAATGCGCTCCAAAACGCAAAACACAAATCTATTAGCAAAACGCAATTCGCTCTGGAGACACATTACCCAATTACAGCAACAAAACTCAAAACAAATATCTGCAATGGAAAAAACACAATTCAGCTGTTGGCGAACGAAGAGAAAATAATCGCATTAAAATCATTCTTCTTGAGTCACTTTGGAGATAAGAATTGCTGATATCATCGCTGGTAGTATAGTGATGAGTATCCCAGACTGTCAGTCTGAAGACCGGTGTTCGATTCCCTGACAGAGAGAACTTTTTGATGAACTTCGCTAAATCTGATCTGGTCCACTTACAAAGAACTAAAATCTCAACCTAAAAACAGGGGCATTCTAGACAAATAAAAAAACAACGAAAAAAAAACACTTTGGAAACAACATTAATACAAAAACTCAATTCACTCCAAAATAGACACATTACTAAATTACAGCATCAAAACTCAAAACTAATATCTGCTATGGAAAAACCTATTTCGGCCGTTGGCGAACGAAGACAAAAATAATTGTATTAAAATCATTCTTCTTGAGTCACTTTGGAGATAAGAATTGCTGATATCATCGCTGGTAGTATAGTAATGAGAATCACAGACTGTCACTCTGGAGACCGGGGTTCGATTCCCTGAAAGAGAGAACTTTTTGATGAACTTCGCTAAATCCGATCTGGTCCACTTACAAAGAACTAAAATCTAAACCTAGAAAAAAGGGGCATTCTAGACAAAAAACAACGCAAAAAACACTTTGGAAATATTACAAAAACTCAATTCGCTCCAAAAACGACACATTATTCAATTACAGCATCAAAACTCAAAACTAATATCTGCTATGGAAAAACTTAATTCGGCTGTTGGCGGACGAAGAGAAAACAATCGCCATAAAACATTCTTCTTGAGTCACTTTGGAGATAAGAATTGCAGATATTATCTCAGCTAGTATAGTGGTGAGTATCCCAGACTGTCACTCTGAAGACCGGGTTTCCATTCCCCGACAGAGAAAAGTTTTTGATGAACTGCGCTAAATCAGATCTGGTCCAATTACAAAGAACTGAAATCTGAACCTAGAAAAAGGGGCATTCTAGACAAAAAAGCAACTAAAAAACACTTTGGAAACATAATTACAAAAACGCAATTCGCTCCAAAATAGACACATTACTTAATTACAGCATCAAAACTCAAAACTAATATCTGCTATGGATAAAACTCAATTCGGCTGTTGGCGAACGAAGAGAAAACAATCGCCATAAAACATTCTTCTTGAGTCACTTTGGAGATAAGAATTGCAGATATCATCTCTGCTAGTATAGTGGTGAGTATCCCAGACTGTTACTCTGAGGATCGGGTTTCCATTCCCCGACACAGAGAAGTTTTTGATTAACTTCGCTAAATCGGATCTGGTCCAATTACAAAGAACTAAAATCTGAACCTAGAAAAAAGAGGCATTCTAGACAAATAAAAAAACAGCGAAAAAAAAACACTTTGGAAACAACATTATTACAAAAACTCAATTCACTCCAAAATAGACACATTACTAAATTACAGCATCAAAACTCAAAGCAAAAATCTGTTATGGAAAAATCATAATTCAGCGGCTGACGAAGAAAGTGAAAATAATCGCCCTAAAGGCATTCTTCTTGAGTCACTTTGGAGATAAGCATCGCAGATACCATCTCCGATAGTATAGTAATGAAAATGACAGACTGTCACTCTGGAGACCGGGGTTCAATTCCCTGACAGAGAAATCTTTTCGATGAATTCGCTAAAGCGGGTCTGGTCAACTTACAAAGAACTAAAATGTAAACCTAGAACAAAGGGGCATTCTAGACAAACAAAAAAAACATCGAAAAAAAAACTTTGCAAACATTACTACCGAAGACTCAAATTGCTCAATAATTGACTCAACACTCAATTACAGCAACAAAACTCTAAACGTAACTGTGGTCGAAAAGCAGAAATTGGCTGTTGCCGAACAAAGTGAAAATAATTGCCATAAAAGCATTCTTCTTAAGTCACTTTGCAGATAAGAATCGCCGCAGATCCCATCTACGATAGTATAGTAATGAGAATCACAGACTGTCACTCTGGAGACCGGTGTTCGATTCCCTGACAGAAAGAAGTTTTTGATGAATTCGTTAAAGTGGGTCAGGTCCACTTACAAGGAACTAAAATCTAAACATAGACAAAAGGGGCATTCTAGACAAAAAAAAACAACGCAAAAAACACTTTGGAAATATTACAAAAACTCAATTCGCTGCAAAAAAGACACATTACTCAATTACAGCATCAAAACTCAAAAAAATATCTGCTTTGGAAAAAAATTAATTCGGCTGTTGGCGAACGAAGCGAAAACAATCACAATAAAAGCATTATTCTTAAGTCACTTTGGAGATAAGAATTGCAGATATCATCTCTGCTAGTATAGTGGTGAGTATCCCAGACTGTCACTCTGAGGATCGGGTTTCCATTCCCCGACACAGAGAAGTTTTTGATTAACTTCGCTAAATCGGATCTGGTCCAATTACAAAGAACTAAAATCTGAACCTAGAAAAAAGAGGCATTCTAGACAAATAAAAAAAACAGCGAAAAAAACACTTTGGAAACAACATTATTACAAAAACTCAATTCACTCCAAAATAGACACATTACTAAATTACAGCATCAAAACTCAAAGCAAAAATCTGTTATGGAAAAATCATAATTCAGCAGCTGACGAAGAAAGTGAAAATAATCGCCCTAAAGGCATTCTTCTTGAGTCACTTTGGAGATAAGCATCGCAGATACCATCTCCGATAGTATAGTAATGAAAATGACAGACTGTCACTCTGGAGACCGGGGTTCAATTCCCTGACAGAGAAATCTTTTCGATGAATTCGCTAAAGCGGATCTGGTCAACTTACAAAGAACTAAAATGTAAACCTAGAACAAAGGGGCATTCTAGACAAACAAAAAAAGCATCGAAAAAAAAAACTTTGCAAACATTACTACCGAAGACTCAAATTGCTCAATAATTGACTCAACACTCAATTACAGCAACAAAACTCTAAACGTAACTGTGGTCGAAACGCAGAAATTGGCTGTTGCCGAACAAAGTGAAAATAATTGCCATAAAAGCATTCTTCTTAAGTCACTTTGCAGATAAGAATCGCCGCAGATCCCATCTACGATAGTATAGTAATGAGAATCACAGACTGTCACTCTGGAGACCGGTGTTCGATTCCCTGACAGAAAGAAGTTTTTGATGAATTCGTTAAAGTGGGTCAGGTCCACTTACAAGGAACTAAAATCTAAACATAGACAAAAGGGGCATTCTAGACAAAAAAAACAACGCAAAAAACACTTTGGAAATATTACAAAAACTCAATTCGCTGCAAAAAAGACACATTACTCAATTACAGCATCAAAACTCAAAAAAATATCTGCTTTGGAAAAAAATTAATTCGGCTGTTGGCGAACGAAGCGAAAACAATCACAATAAAAGCATTATTCTTAAGTCACTTTGGAGATAAGAATTGCAGATATCATCTCTGCTAGTATAGTGGTGAGTATCCCAGACTGTCACTCTGAGGACCGGGTTTCCATTCCCCAACAGAGAGAAGTTTTTGATTAACTTCGCTCAATCGGATCTGGTCCAATTACAAAGAACTAAAATCTGAACCTAGAAAAAAGGGGCATTCTAGACAAATAAAAAAAACAACGAAAAAAACACTTTGCAAACATTAATACCGAAGACGCAAAATGCTCAATAATTGACTCATTACTCAATTACAGCATCAAAACTCAAAGCAAAAATCTGTTATGGAAAAATCATAATTCAGCGGCTGACGAAGAAAGTGAAAATAATCGCCCTAAAGGCATTCTTCTTGAGTCACTTTGGAGATAAGCATCGCAGATACCATCTCCGATAGTATAGTAATGAAAATGACAGACTGTCACTCTGGAGACCGGGGTTCAATTCCCTGACAGAGAAATCTTTTCGATGAATTCGCTAAAGCGGATCTGGTCAACTTACAAAGAACTAAAATGTAAACCTAGAACAAAGGGGCATTCTAGACAAACAAAAAAAACATCGAAAAAAACTTTGCAAACATTACTACCGAAGACTCAAATTGCTCAATAATTGACTCAACACTCAATTACAGCAACAAAACTCTAAACGTAACTGTGGTCGAAACGCAGAAATTGGCTGTTGCCGAACAAAGTGAAAATAATTGCCATAAAAGCATTCTTCTTAAGTCACTTTGCAGATAAGAATCGCCGCAGATCCCATCTACGATAGTATAGTAATGAGAATCACAGACTGTCACTCTGGAGACCGGTGTTCGATTCCCTGACAGAAAGAAGTTTTTGATGAATTCGTTAAAGTGGGTCAGGTCCACTTACAAGGAACTAAAATCTAAACATAGACAAAAGGGGCATTCTAGACAAAAAAAACAACGCAAAAAACACTTTGGAAATATTACAAAAACTCAATTCGCTGCAAAAAAGACACATTACTCAATTACAGCATCAAAACTCAAAAAAATATCTGCTTTGGAAAAAAATTAATTCGGCTGTTGGCGAACGAAGCGAAAACAATCACAATAAAAGCATTATTCTTAAGTCACTTTGGAGATAAGAATTGCAGATATCATCTCTGCTAGTATAGTGGTGAGTATCCCAGACTGTCACTCTGAGGACCGGGTTTCCATTCCCCAACAGAGAGAAGTTTTTGATTAACTTCGCTCAATCGGATCTGGTCCAATTACAAAGAACTAAAATCTGAACCTAGAAAAAAGGGGCATTCTAGACAAATAAAAAAAACAACGAAAAAAACACTTTGCAAACATTAATACCGAAGACGCAAAATGCTCAATAATTGACTCATTACTCAATTACAGCATCAAAACTCAAAGCAAAAATCTGTTATGGAAAAATTATAATTCAGCGGCTGACGAAGAAAGTGAAAATAATCGCCCTAAAGGCATTCTTCTTGAGTCACTTTGGAGATAAGAATCGCAGATACTTTCTCCGATAGTTTAGTAATTAGTATCGCAGACTGTCACTCTGGAGACCGGGTTTCGATTCCCCGACGGAGAGAATTTTTTGATGAACTCCGCTAAATCGGATCTGGTCCAATTACAAAGAACTAAAATCTGAACCTAGAAAAAAGGGGCATTCTAGACAAATTAAAAAACAACGAATAAAAAACACTTTGCAAACATTGATACCGAAGACGCAAAATGCTCAATAATTGACTCATTACTCAATTACAGCATCAAAACTCAAAGCAAAAATCTGTTATGGAAAAATCATAATTCACCTGCTGACAAAGAAAGTGAAAATAATCGCCCTAAAGGCATTCTTCTTGAGTCACTTTGGAGATAAAAATCGCAGATAGCAACTCCGATAGTATAGAAATGAAAAACACAGACTGTCACTCTGGAGACCGGCGTTCGATTCCGTGAAAGATAGAACTTTTCGATGAATTCGCTAAAGCGGATCTGGTCCACTTACAAAGAAATAAAATCTAAACTTATAAAAAAGGGGCACTCCAGACAAAAAAAAAAGCAACTAAAAAAAACTTGGGAAACATTATTACAAATACGCAATTCGCTCAAAAAAAGACACATTACTCAATTACAGCATCAAACACCTCAAAACAAATATCTGTTTTGGAAAAAACATAATTCGGCTGTTGGCGAAAGAAGAAAAAATAATCGCCATAAAAGAATTCTTGAGTCACTTTGGAGAAAAGAATTGCAGATATCATCTCTGCTAGTATAGTGGTCAGTATCCGAGACTGTCACTCTGAAGGACGGGGCTCGATTCCCCGACAGAGAGAACTTTTTGATGAACTTCGCGAAATCGGATCTGGTCCACAAACAAAGAACTAAAATCTGAACCTAGAAATAAAGGGGCATTCCAGACAAAACAAAACAACTAAAAAACACTTTGGAAACAATATTACAAAAACGCAATTCGCTCAAAAATAGACACATTACTCAATTACAGCATCAAAACTCAAAACAAATATCTGCAATGGAAAAAACACAATTCAGCTGTTGGCGAACGAAGAGAAAATAATCGCATTAAAATCATTCTTCTTGGGTCACTTAGGAGATAAGAATTGCTGATATCATCGATGGTAGTATAGAGATGAGTATCCCAGACTGTCAGTCTGAAGACCGGTGTTCGATTCCCTGACAGAGAGAACTTTTTGATGGACTCCGCTAAATCGGATCTGGTCCACTTACAAAGAACTAAAATCTCAACCTAAAAACAGGGGCACTCTAGACAAAAAAACAACGAAAAAAACACTTTGGAAACAACATTATTACAAAAACTCAATTCATTCCAAAATCGACACATTACTAAATTACAGCATCAAAACTCAAAAACTAATATCTGCTATGGAAAAACCTATTTCGGCCGTTGGCGAACGAAGAGAAAAAAATTGCATTAAAGTAATTCTTCTTGAGTCACTTTGGAGATAAGAATTGCTGATATCATCGCTGGTAGTATAGTGATGACAATCACAGACTGTCACTCTGGAGACCGGGGTTCAATTCCCTGACAGAGAGAACTTTTCGATGAATTCGTAAAAGCGGATCTGGTTCACTTACAAAGAACTAAAATGTGAATCTAGGACAAAGGGGCATTCTAGACGAACAAAAAACATCGAAAAAAAAACACTTTGCAAACATTATTACCGAAGACGCAAAATGCTCAATAATTGACTCAATACTCAATTACAGCAACAAAACTCAAAACGTAACTGTGATCGAAAAGCAGAATTTGGCTGTTGCCGAACAAAGTGAAAACAATTGCCATAAAAGCATTCTTCTTAAGTCACTTTGGAGATAAGAATCGCCGCAGATCCCATCTACGATAGTATAGTAATGAGAATCACAGACTGTCACTCTGGAGACCGGTGTTCGATTCCCTGACAGAGAGAAGTTTTTGATGAATTCGCTAAAGTGGGTCAGGTCCACTTACAAAGAACTAAAATCTAAACATAGAAAAAAGGGGCATTCCAGACAAAAAAACAACTAAAAAAACCCTTTGGAAACAATATTACAAAAACGAAATTCGCTCCAAAATAGACACATTACTCAATGAAAACATCAAAACGCAAAAGAATTATCTGCTATGGAAAAAACTTAATTCGGCTGTTGGCGAACGAAGCGAAAACAATCACAATAAAATCATTATTCTTGAGTCACTTTGGAGATAAGAATTGCAAAAAGCATCTCTGCTAGTAGAGTGGTGAGTATCCCATACTGTCACTCTGGAGACCGGGTTTCAATCCCCCGACAGAGAGAACTTTTTGATTAACTTCGCCAAATTGGATCTGGTCCACTTACAAAGAACTAAAATCTAAACTTATAAAAAGGGCATTCCAGACAAAAAAAAACAACTAAAAAAACACTTTGGAAATATTATTACGAAAACGCAATTCGCTCCAAAATAGACGCATTACTCAATTACAGCATCAAAACTCAAAGAAAATGTCTGCTATGGAAAAAACTTAATTCGGCTGTTGGCGAACGAAGCGAAAACAATCACAATAAAAGCATTATTCTTGAGTCAGTTTGGAGATAAGAATTGCAGAAATCATCTCTGCTAGTAGAGTGGTGAGTATCCCATACTGTCACTCTGGAGACCGGGTTTCAATCCCCCGACAGAGAGAATTTTTTGATTAACTTCGCTAAATTGGATCTGGTCCACTTACAAAGAACTAAAATCTAAACTTATAAAAAAGGCATTCCAGACAAAAAAACAACTAAAAAAACACTTTGGAAATATTATTACAAAAACGCAATTCGCTCCAAAATAGACACATTACTCAATTACAGCGTCAAAACTCAAAGAAAATGTCTGCTATGGAAAAAACTTAATTCGGCTGTTGGCGAACGAAGCGAAAACAATCACAATAAAAGCATTATTCTTGAGTCACTTTGGAGATAAGAATTGCAGAAATCGTCTCTGCTAGTATAGTGGTGAGTATCCCATACTGTCACTCTGGAGACCGGGTTTCAATCCCCCGACAGAGAGAACTTTTTGATTAACTTCGCTAAATTGGATCTTGTCCCTTTACAAAGAACTAAAATCTAAACTTATAGAAAAAGGGGCATTCCAGACAAAAAAAACAACTAAAAAAACACTTTAGAAACAATATTACAAAAACTCAATTCGCTCCAAAATAGACACATTACTCAATTAAAGCATCAAAACTCAAGAGAAATATCTGCTATGGAAAAAACTTAATTCGGCTGTTGGCGAACGAAGCGAAAACAATCACAATAAAAGCATTATTCTTGAGTCACTTTGGAGATAAGAATTGCAGAAATCGTCTCTGCTAGTATAGTGGTGAGTATCCCATACTGTCACTCTGGAGACCGGGTTTCAATCCCCCGACAGAGAGAACTTTTTGATTAACTTCGCTAAATTGGATCTTGTCCCTTTACAAAGAACTAAAATCTAAACTTATAGAAAAAGGGGCATTCCAGACAAAAAAAACAACTAAAAAAACACTTTAGAAACAATATTACAAAAACTCAATTCGCTCCAAAATAGACACATTACTCAATTAAAGCATCAAAACTCAAGAGAAATATCTGCTATGGAAAAAACTTAATTCGGCTGTTGGCGAACGAAGCGAAAACAATCACAATAAAAGCATTATTCTTGAGTCACTTTGGAGATAAGAATTGCAGAAATCATCTCTGCTAGTAGAGTGGTGAGTATCCCATACTGTCACTCCGGAGACCGGGTTTCAATCCCCCGACAGAGAGAACTTTTTGATGAACTTCGCTAAATTGGATCTGGTCCACTTACAAAGAACTAAAATCTAAACTTATAAAAAAGGGGCATTCCAGACAAAAAAAACAACTAAAAAAACACTTTGGAAATAATATTACAAAAACGCAATTGGCTCCAAAATAGACACATTACTCAATTACAGCATCAAAACTCAAAAGAAATATCTGCTATGGAAAAAACTTAATTCGGCTGTTGGCGAACGAAGCGAAAACAATCACAATAAAAGCATTATTCTTGAGTCACTTTGGAGATAAGAATTGCAGAAATCATCTCTGCTAGTAGAGTGGTGAGTATCCCATACTGTCACTCCGGAGACCGGGTTTCAATCCCCCGACAGAGAGAACTTTTTGATGAACTTCGCTAAATTGGATCTGGTCCACTTACAAAGAACTAAAATCTAAACTTATAAAAAAGGGGCATTCCAGACAAAAAAAAACAACTAAAAAAACACTTTGGAAATAATATTACAAAAACGCAATTGGCTCCAAAATAGACACATTACTCAATTACAGCATCAAAACTCAAAAGAAATATCTGCTATGGAAAAAACTTAATTCGGCTGTTGGCGAACAAAGCGAAAAAAATCACAATAAAAACATTATTCTTGAGTCACTTTGGAGATAAGAATTCAGATATCATCTGTATTAGTATAGTGGTGAGGATCCCATACTGTCACTCCGGAGACCGGGTTTCAATCCCCCGACAGAGAGAACTTTTTGATGAACTTCATTAAATTGGATCTGGTCCACTTACAAAGAACTAAAATCTAAACTTATAAAAAAGGGGCATTACAGACAAAAAACAACTAAAAAAACACTTTAGAAACAATATTACAAAAACGCAATTCGCTCCAAAATAGACACATTACTCAATTAAAGCATCAAAACTCAAGAGAAATATCTGCTATGGAAAAAACTTAATTCGGCTGTTGGCGAACAAAGCGAAAAAAATCACAATAAAAAAATTATTCTTGAGTCACTTTGGAGATAAGAATTCAGATATCATCTGTATTAGTATAGTGGTGAGGATCCCATACTGTCACTCTGGAGACCGGGTTTCAATCCCCCGACAGAGAGAACTTTTTGATGAACTTCGCTAAATTGGATCTTGTCCACTTGCAAAGAACTAAAATCTAAACTTATAAAAAAAAGGGGCATTCCAGACAAAAAAACAACTAAAAAAACACTTTAGAAACAATATTACAAAAACGCAATTCGCTCCAAAATAGACACATTACTCAATTAAAGCATCAAAACTCAAGAGAAATATCTGCTATGGAAAAAACTTAATTCGGCTGTTGGCGAACGAAGCGAAAACAATCACAATAAAAGCATTATTCTTGAGTCGCTTTGGAGATAAGAGTTCAGATATCATCTGTGTTAGTATAGTGGTGAGTATCCCATACTGTCACTCTGGAGACCGGGTTTCAATCCCCCGACAAAGAGAACTTTTTGATGAACTTCACTAAATTGGATCTTGTCCACTTACAAAGAACTAAAATCTAAACTTATAAAAAAAGGGGCATTCCAGACAAAAAAACAACTAAAAAAACACTTTAGAAACAATATTACAAAAACGCAATTCGCTCCAAAATAGACACATTACTCAGTTAAAGCATCAAAACTCAAGAGAAATATCTGCTATGGAAAAAACTTAATTCGGCTGTTGGCGAACAAAGCGAAAAAAATCACAATAAAAACATTATTCTTGAGTCACTTTGGAGATAAGAATTCAGATATCATCTGTATTAGTATAGTGGTGAGGATCCCATACTGTTACTCCGGAGACCGGGTTTCAATCCCCCGACAGAGAGAACTTTTTGATGAACTTCATTAAATTGGATCTGGTCCACTTACAAAGAACTAAAATCTAAACTTATAAAAAAGGGGCATTACAGACAAAAAACAACTAAAAAAACACTTTAGAAACAATATTACAAAAACGCAATTCGCTCCAAAATAGACACATTACTCAATTAAAGCATCAAAACTCAAGAGAAATATCTGCTATGGAAAAAACTTAATTCGGCTGTTGGCGAACAAAGCGAAAAAAATCACAATAAAAACATTATTCTTGAGTCACTTTGGAGATAAGAATTCAGATATCATCTGTATTAGTATAGTGGTGAAGATCCCATACTGTCACTCCGGAGACCGGGTTTCAATCCCCCGACAGAGAGAACTTTTTGATGAACTTCATTAAATTGGATCTGGTCCACTTACAAAGAACTAAAATCTAAACTTATAAAAAAGGGGCATTACAGACAAAAAACAACTAAAAAAACACTTTAGAAACAATATTACAAAAACGCAATTCGCTCCAAAATAGACACATTACTCAATTAAAGCATCAAAACTCAAGAGAAATATCTGCTATGGAAAAAACTTAATTCGGCTGTTGGCGAACAAAGCGAAAAAAATCACAATAAAAACATTATTCTTGAGTCACTTTGGAGATAAGAATTCAGATATCATCTGTATTAGTATAGTGGTGAGGATCCCATACTGTCACTCTGGAGACCGGGTTTCAATCCCCCGACAGAGAGAACTTTTTGATGAACTTCGCTAAATTGGATCTTGTCCACTTGCAAAGAACTAAAATCTAAACTTATAAAAAAAGGGGCATTCCAGACAAAAAAACAACTAAAAAAAACACTTTAGAAACAATATTACAAAAACGCAATTCGCTCCAAAATAGACACATTACTCAGTTAAAGCATCAAAACTCAAGAGAAATATCTGCTATGGAAAAAACTTAAATCGGCTGTTGGCGAACGAAGCGAAAACAATCACAATAAAAGCATTATTCTTGAGTCACTTTGTAGATAAGAATTGCAGAAATCATCTCTGCTAGTAGAATGGTGAGTATCCCATACTGTCACTCCGGAGACCGGGTTTCAATCCCCCGACAGAGAACTTTTTGATGAACTTCGCTAAATTGGATCTGGTCCACTTACAAAGAACTAAAATCTCAACCTAAAAACAGGGGCATTCTAGACAAATAAAAAAACAACGAAAAAAACACTTTGGAAACAACATTAATACAAAAACTCAATTCACTCCAAAATAGACACATTACTAAATTACAGCATCAAAACTCAAAACTAATATCTGCTATGGAAAAACCTATTTCGGCCGTTGGCGAACGAAGACAAAAATAATTGCATTAAAATCATTCTTCTTGAGTCCCTTTGGAGATAAGAATTGCTGATATCATCGCTGGTAGTATAGTAATGAGAATCACAGACTGTCACTCTGGAGACCGGGGTTCGATTCCCTGACAGAGAGAACTTTTTGATGAACTTCGCTAAATCCGATCTGGTCAAATTACAAAGAACTGAACTCTGAACCTAGAAAAAGGGGCATTCTAGACAAAAAAGCAACTAAAAAACACTTTGGAAACATAATTACAAAAACGCAATTAGCTCCAAAAAAGACACATTACTCAATTACAGCATCAAAACTCAAAACTAATATCTGCTATGGAAAAACTTAATTCGGCTGTTGGCGAACGAAGAGAAAACAATCGCCATAAAACATTCTTCTTGAGTCACTTTGGAGATAAGAATTGCAGATATTATCTCCGCTAGTATAGTGGTGAGTATCCCAGACTGTCACTCTGAAGACCGGGTTTCCATTCCCCGACAGAGAGAAGTTTTTGATGAACTGCGCTAAATCAGATCTGGTCAAATTACAAAGAACTGAACTCTGAACCTAGAAAAAGGGGCATTCTAGACAAAAAAGCAACTAAAAAACACTTTGGAAACATAATTACAAAAACGCAATTCGCTCCAAAATAGACACATTACTCAATTACAGCATCAAAACTCAAAACTAATATCTGCTATGGAAAAAACTCAATTCGGCTGTTGGCGAACGAAGAGAAAACAATCGCCATAAAACATTCTTCTTGAGTCACTTTGGAGATAAGAATTGCAGATATCATCTCTGCTAGTATAGTGGTGAGTATGCCAGACTGTCACTCTGAGGACCGGGTTTCCATTCCCCGACACAGAGAAGTTTTTGATTAACTTCGCTAAATCGGATCTGGTCCAATTACAAAGAACTAAAATCTGAACCTAGAAAAAAGAGGCATTCTAAACAAATAAAAAAAAACAACGAAAAAAACACTTTGGAAACAACATTATTACAAAAACTCAATTCACTCCAAAATAGACACATTACTAAATTACAGCATCAAAACTCAAAGCAAAAATCTGTTATGGAAAAATCATAATTCAGCGGCTGACGAAGAAAGTGAAAATAATCGCCCTAAAGGCATTCTTCTTGAGTCACTTTGGAGATAAGCATCGCAGATACCATCTCCGATAGTATAGTAATGAAAATCACAGACTGTCACTCTGGAGACCGGGGTTCAATTCCCTGACAGAGAGATCTTTTCGATGAATTCGCTAAAGCGGATCTGGTCAACTTACAAAGAACTAAAATGTAAACCTAGAACAAAGGGGCATTCTAGACAAACAAAAAAAAACATCGAAAAAACACTTTGCAAACATTATTACCGAAGACTCAAATTGCTCAATAATTGACTCAACACTCAATTACAGCAACAAAACTCCAAACTCAACTGTGATCGAAAAGCAAAAATTGGCTGTTGCCGAAAAAAGTGAAAATAATTGCCATAAAAGCATTCTTCCTAAGTTACTTTGCAGATAAGAATCGCCGCAGATCCCATCTACGATAGTATAGTAATGAGAATCACAGACTGTCACTCTGGAGACCGGTGTTCGATTCCCAAACAGAGAGAAGTTTTTGATGAATTCGTTAAAGTGGGTCAGGTCCACTTACAAGGAACTAAAATCTAAACATAGACAAAAGGGGCATTCTAGACAAAAAAAAACAACGCAAAAAACACTTTGGAAACATTATTACAAAAACGCAATTCGTTCCAAAATAGACACATTACTCTATTACAGCATCAAAACTCAAAAAAAATCTGCTTTGGAAAAAATTAATTCGGCTGTTGGCGAACGAAGCGAAAACAATCACAATAAAAGCATTATTCTTAAGTCACTTTGGAGAAAAGAATTGCAGATATCATCTCTGCTAGTATAGTGGTGAGTATCCCAGACTGTCACTCTGAGGACCGGGTTTCCATTCCCCAACAGAGAGAAGTTTTTGATTAACTTCGCTCAATCGGATCTGGTCCAATTACAAAGAACTAAAATCTGAACCTAGAAAAAAGGGGCATTCTAGACAAATAAAAAAAACAACGAAAAAAACACTTTGCAGACATTAATACCGAAGACGCAAAATGCTCAATAATTGACTCATTACTCAATTACAGCATCAAAACTCAAAGCAAAAATCTGTTATGGAAAAATCATAATTCAGCGGCTGACGAAGAAAGTGAAAATAATCGCCCTAAAGGCATTCTTCTTGAGTCACTTTGGAGATAAGAATCGCAGATACTATCTCCGATAGTTTAGAAATTAGTATCGCAGACTGTCACTCTGGAGACCGGGTTTCGATTCCCCGACGGAGAGAATTTTTTGATGAACTTCGCTAAATCGGATCTGGTCCAATTACAAAGAACTAAAATCTGAACCTAGAAAAAAGGGGCATTCTAGACAAATTAAAAAACAACGAATAAAAAACACTTTGCAAACATTGATACCGAAGACGCAAAATGCTCAATAATTGACTCATTACTCAATTACAGCATCAAAACTCAAAGCAAACATCTGTTATGGAAAAATCATAATTCACCTGCTGACAAAGAAAGTGAAAATAATCGCCCTAAAGGCATTCTTCTTGAGTTACTTTGGAGATAAAAATCGCAGATAGCAACTCCGATAGTATAGAAATGAAAATCACAGACTGTCACTCTGGAGACCGGCGTTCGATTCCGTGAAAGATAGAACTTTTCGATGAATTCGCGAAAGCGGATCTGGTCCACTTACAAAGAACTAAAATCTAAACTTATAAAAAAGGGGCACTCCAGACAAAAAAAAGCAACTAAAAAAAACTTGGGAAACATTATTACAAATACGCAATTCGCTCAAAAAAAGACACATTACTCAATTACAGCATCAAACACCTCAAAACAAATATCTGTTTTGGAAAAACATAATTCGGCTGTTGGCGAACGAAGCGAAAACAATCACAATAAAAGCATTATTCTTGAGTCACCTTGGAGAAAAGAATTGCAGATATCATCTCTGCTAGTATAGTGGTCAGTATCCGAGACTGTCACTCTGAAGGACGGGGCTCGATTCCCCGACAGAGAGAACTTTTTGATGAACTTCGCGAAATCGGATCTGGTCCACAAACAAAGAACTAAAATCTGAACCTAGAAATAAAGGGGCATTCCAGACAAAACAAAACAACTAAAAAACACTTTGGAAACAATATTACAGAAACGCAATTCGCTCAAAAATAGACACATTACTCAATTACAGCATCAAAACTCAAAACAAATATCTGCAATGGAAAAAACACAATTCAGCTGTTGGCGAACGAAGAGAAAATAATCGCATTAAAATCATTCTTCTTGAGTCATTTTGGAGATAAGAATTGCTGATATCATTGATGGTAGTATAGTGATGAGTATCCCACACTGTCAGTCTGAAGACCGGTGTTCGATTCCCTGACAGAGAGAACTTTTTGATGAACTTCGCTAAATCGGATCTGGTCCACTTACAAAGAACTAAAATCTCAACCTAAAAACAGGGGCATTCTAGACAAATAAAAAAACAACGAAAAAAACACTTTGGAAACAACATTATTACAAAAACTCAATTCATTCCAAAATAGACACATTACTAAATTACAGCATCAAAACTCAAAAACTAATATCTGCTATGGAAAAACCTATTTCGGCCGTTGGCGAACGAAGAGAAAATAATTGCATTAAAATCATTCTTCTTGAGTCACTTTGGAGATAAGAATTGCTGATATCATCGATGGTAGTATAGTAATGACAATCACAGACTGTCACTCTGGAGACCGGGGTTCAATTCCCTGACAGAGAGAACTTTTCGATGAATTCGTAAAAGCGGATCTGGTTCACTTACAAAGAACTAAAAAGTAAACCTAGGACAAAGGGGCATTCTAGACAAACAAAAAAACATCGAAAAAAACACTTTGCAAACATTATTACCGAAGACGCAAAATGCTCAATAATTGACTCAATACTCAATTACAGCAACAAAACTCAAAACGTAACTGTGATCGAAAAGCAGAATTTGGCTGTTGCCGAACAAAGTGAAAACAATTGCCATAAAAGCATTCTTCTTAAGTCACTTTGGAGATAAGAATCGCCGCAGATCCCATCTACGATAGTATAGTAATGAGAATCACAGACTGTCACTCTGGAGACCGGTGTTCGATTCCCTGACAGAGAGAAGTTTTTGATGAATTCGCTAAAGTGGGTCAGGTCCACTTACAAAGAACTAAAATCTAAACATAGAAAAAAGGGGCATTCTAACAAAAAAAAACAACGCAAAAAACACTTTGGAGATATTATTACAAAAAACGCAATTCGCTCCAAAATAGACACATTACTCAATGAAAACATCAAAACGCAAAAGAATTATCTGCTATGGAAAAAACTTAATTCGGCTGTTGGCGAACGAAGCGAAAACAATCACAATAAAAGCATTATTCTTGAGTCACTTTGGAGATAAGAATTGCAGAAATCATCTCTGCTAGTAGAGTGGTGAGTATCCCATACTGTCACTCTGGAGACCGGATTTCAATCCCCCGACAGAGAGAACTTTTTGATTAACTTCGCTAAATTGGATCTGGTCCACTTACAAAGAACTAAAATCTAAACTTATAGAAAAGGGGCATTCCAGACAAAAAACAACTAAAAAAACACTTTGGAAACAATATTACAAAAACGCAATTCGCTCCAAAATAGACACATTACTCAATGAAAACATCAAAACGCAAAAGAATTATCTGCTATGGAAAAAACTTAATTCGGCTGTTGGCGAACGAAGCGAAAACAATCACAATAAAAGCATTATTCTTGAGTCACTTTGGAGATAAGAATTGCAGAAATCATCTCTGCTAGTAGAGTGGTGAGTATCCCATACTGTCACTCTGGAGACCGGATTTCAATCCCCCGACAGAGAGAACTTTTTGATTAACTTCGCTAAATTGGATCTGGTCCACTTACAAAGAACTAAAATCTAAACTTATAAAAAAAGGGCATTCCAGACAAAAAAAACAACTAAAAAAACACTTTGGAAATATTATTACAAAAACGCAATTCGCTCCAAAATAGACACATTACTCAATTACAGCATCAAAACTCAAAGAAAATGTCTGCTATGGAAAAAACTTAATTCGGCTGTTGGCGAACGAAGCGAAAACAATCACAATAAAAGCATTATTCTTGAGTCACTTTGGAGATAGGAATTGCAGAAATCATCTCTGCTAGTATAGTGGTGAGTATCCCATACTGTCACTCTGGAGACCGGGTTTCAATCCCCCGACAGAGAGAACTTTTTGATGAACTTCGCTAAATTGGATCTTGTCCACTTGCAAAGAACTAAAATCTAAACTTATAAAAAAAAGGGGCATTCCAGACAAAAAAAAACAACTAAAAAAACACTTTAGAAACAATATTACAAAAACGCAATTCGCTCCAAAATAGACACATTACTCAATTAAAGCATCAAAACTCAAGAGAAATATCTGCTATGGAAAAAACTTAATTCGGCTGTTGGCGAACGAAGCGAAAACAATCACAATAAAAGCATTATTCTTGAGTCACTTTGGAGATAAGAATTGCAGAAATCATCTCTGCTAGTAGAGTGGTGAGTATCCCATACTGTCACTCCGGAGACCGTGTTTCAATCCACCGACAGAGAGAACTTTTTGATGAACTCCGCTAAATTGGATCTGGTCCACATACAAAGAACTAAAATCTAAACTTATAAAAAAGGGGCATTCCAGACAAAAAAAAAACAACTAAAAAAACACTTTGGAAATAATATTACAAAAACGCAATTCGCTCCAAAATAGACACATTACTAAATTACAGCATCAAAACTCAAAAGAAATATCTGCTATGGAAAAAACTTAATTCGGCTGTTGGCGAACGAAGCGAAAACAATCACAATAAAACCATTATTCTTGAGTCACTTTGGAGATAAGAATTGCAGAAATCATCTCTGCTAGTAGAGTGGTGAGTATCCCATACTGTCACTCTGGAGACCGGGTTTCAATCCCCCGACAGAGAGAACTTTTTGATGAACTTCGCTAAATTGGATCTGGTCCACTTACAAAGAACTAAAATCTAAACTTATAAAAAAGGGGCATTCCAGACAAAAAAAACAACTAAAAAAACACTTTGGAAATAATATTACAAAAACGCAATTCGCTCCAAAATAGACACATTACTCAATTACAGCATCAAAACTCAAAAGAAATATCTGCTATGGAAAAAACTTAATTCGGCTGTTGGCGAACGAAGCGAAAACAATCACAATAAAACCATTATTCTAGAGTCACTTTGGAGATAAGAATTGCAGAAATCATCTCTGCTAGTAGAGTGGTGAGTATCCCATACTGTCACTCTGGAGACCGGGTTTCAATCCCCCGACAGAGAGAACTTTTTGATGAACTTCGCTAAATTGGATCTGGTCCACTTACAAAGAACTAAAATCTAAACTTATAAAAAAGGGGCATTACAGACAAAAAAAACAACTAATAAACACTTTGGAAATAATATTACAAAAACGCAATTGGCTCCAAAATAGACACATTACTCAATTACAGCATCAAAACTCAAAAGAAATATCTGCTATGGAAAAAACTTAATTCGGCTGTTGGCGAACGAAGCGAAAAAAATCACAATAAAACCATTATTCTTGAGTCACTTTGGAGATAAGAATTCAGATATCATCTGTATTAGTATAGTGGTGAGCATCCCATACTGTCACTCTGGAGACCGGGTCTCAATCCCCCGACAGAGAGACTTTTTTGATGAACTTCGCTAAATTGGATCTGGTCCACTTACAAAGAACTAAAATCTAAACTTATAAAAATGGGGCATTACAGACAAAAAAACAACTAAAAAAACACTTTGGAAATATTACAAAAACGCAATTGGCTCCAAAATAGACACATTACTCAATTACAGCATCAAAACTCAAAAGAAATATCTGCTATGGAAAAAACTTAATTCGGCTGTTGGCGAACGAAGCGAAAACAATCACAATAATGCATTATTCTTGAGTCGCTTTGGAGATAAGAATTCAGATATCATCTGTGTTAGTATAGTGGTGAGTATCCCATAATGTCACTCTGGAGACCGGGTTTCAATCCCCCGACAGAGAGAACTTTTTGATGAACTTCGCTAAATTGGATCTTGTCCACTTACAAAGAACTAAAATCTATACTTATAAAAAAAGGGGCATTCCAGACAAAAAAACAACTAAAAAAACACTTTAGAAACAATATTACAAAAACGCAATTCGCTCCAAAATAGACACATTACTCAATTAAAGCATCAAAACTCAAGAGAAATATCTGCTATGGAAAAAACTTAATTCGGTTGTTGGCGAACGAAGCGAAAACAATCACAATAAAATCATTATTCTTGAGTCACTTTGGAGATAAGAATTGCAGAAATCATCTCTGCTAGTAGAGTGGTGAGTATCCCATACTGTCACTCCGGAGACCGGGTTTCAATCCCCCGACAGAGAGAACTTTTTGATGAACTTCGCTAAATTGGATCTGGTCCACTTACAAAGAACTAAAATTTAAACTTATAAAAAAGGGACATTCCAGACAAAAAACAACTAAAAAACAATTTGGAAACATTATTACAAAAACTCAATTCGCTCCAAAATAGACACATTACTCAATTACAGCATCAAAACTCAAGAGAAATATCGGCTATGGAAAAAACTTAATTCGGTTGTTGGCGACGAAGCGAAAACAATCACAATAAAAGCATTATTCTTGAGTCACTTTGGAGATAAGAATGTCAGAAATCATCTCCGCTACTAGAGTGGTGAGTTTCCCAGACTGTCACTCTGAAGACGGGGGCTCGATGCCCCTACAGAGAGAACTTTTTGATGAACTTCGCGAAATCGGATCTGGTCCACCAAAAAAGAACTAAAATCTGAACCTAGAAAAAAGGGGCATTCCAGACAAAAAAAAACCACTAAAAAACACTTTGGAAATAAAATTACAAAAACGCAATTCGCTCCAAAATAGACACATTACTCAAATACAGCATCAAAACTCCAAAAGAAATATCTGCTATGGAAAAAACTTAATTCGGCTGTTGGCGAACGAAGCGAAAACAATCACAATAAAACCATTATTCTTGAGTCACTTTGGAGATAAGAATTGCAGAAATCATCTCTGTTAGTAGAGTGGTGAGTATCCCATACTGTCACTCCGGAGACCGGGTTTCAATCACCCGACAGAGAGAACTTTTTGATGAACTTCGCTAAATTGGATCTGGTCCACTTACAAAGAACTAAAATCTAAACTTATAAAAAAGGGGCATTCCAGACAAAAAAAAACAACTAAAAAAACACTTTGGGAATAATATTACAAAAACGCATTTCGCTCCAAAATAGACACATTACTCAATTACAGCATCAAAACTCAAAAGAAATATCTGCTATGGAAAAAACTTAATTCGGCTGTTGGCGAACGAAGCGAAAACAATCACAATAAAACCATTATTCTTGAGTCACTTTGGAGATAGGAATTGCAGAAATCATCTCTGCTAGTAGAGTGGTGAGTATCCCATACTGTCACTCCTGAGACCGGGTTTCAATCCCCCGACAGAGAGAACTTTTTGATGAACTTCGCTAAATTGGATCTGGTCCACTTACAAAGAACTAAAATCTAAACTTATAAAAAAGGGGCATTCCAGACAAAAAAAACAACTAAAGAAACACTTTGGAAATAATATTAAAAAAACGCAATTCGCTCCAAAATAGACACATTACTCAATTACAGCATCAAAACTCAAAAGAAATATCTGCTATGGAAAAAACTTAATTCGGCTGTTGGCGAACGAAGCGAAAACAATCACAATAAAACCATTATTCTTGAGTCACTTTGGAGATAAGAATTGCAGAAATCATCACTGCTAGTAGAGTGGTGAGTATCCCATACTGTCACTCCGGAGACCGGGTTTCAATCCCCCGACAGAGAGAACTTTTTGATGAACTTCGCTAAATTGGATCTGGTCCACTTACAAAGAACTAAAATCTAAACTTATAAAAAAGGGGCATTCCAGACAAAAAAAAAACAACTAAAAAAAGACTTTGGAAATAATATTACAAAAACGCAATTCGCTCCAAAATAGACACATTACTCAATTACAGCATCAAAACTCAAAAGAAATATCTGCTATGGAAAAAACTTAATTCGGCTGTTGGCGAACGAAGCGAAAACAATCACAATAAAACCATTATTCTTGAGTCACTTTGGAGATAAGAATTGCAGAAATCATCTCTGCTAGTAGAGTGGTGAGTATCCCATACTGTCACTCTGGAGACCGGGTTTCAATCCCCCGACAGAGAGCATTTTTTGATGAACTTCGCTAAATTGGATCTGGTCCATTTACAAAGAACTAAAATTTAAACTTATAAAAAAGGGGCATTCCAGTTAAAAAAACAACTAAAAAAACAATTTGGAAACATTATTACAAAAACTCAATTCGCTCCAAAATAGACACATTACTCAATTAAAGCATCAAAAATCAAAAGAAATATCTGCTATGGAAAAAACTTAATTCGGCTGTTGGCGAACGAAGCGAAAACAATCACAATAAAAGCATTATTCTTGAGTCACTTTGGAGATAAGAATTGCAGAAATCATCTCTGCTACTAGAGTGGTGAGTATCCCAGACTGTCACTCTGAAGACGGGGGCTCGATTCCCCTTCAGAGAGAACTTTTTGATGAACTTCGCGAAATCGGATCTGGTCCACCAAAAAAGAACTAAAATCTGAACCTAGAAAAAAGGGGCATTCCAGACAAAAAAAACAACTAAAAAACACTTTGGAAATAATATTACAAAAACGCAATTCGCTCCAAAATAGACACATTACTCAATTACAGCATCAAAACTCAAAAGAAATATCTGCTATGGAAAAAACTTAATTCGGCTGTTGGCGAACGAAGCGAAAACAATCACAATGAAACCATTATTCTTGAGTCACTTTGGAGATAAGAATTGCAGAAATCATCTCTGCTAGTAGAGTGGTGAGTATCCCATACTGTCACTCTGGAGACCGGGTTTCAATCCCCCGACAGAGAGAACTTTTTGATGAACTTCGCTAAATTGGATCTCGTCCACTTACAAAGAACCAAAATCTAAACTTATAAAAAAGGGGCATTACAGACAAAAAAACAACTAAAAAAACACTTTGGAAATAATATTACAAAAACGCAATTTGCTCCAAAATAGACATATTACACAATTACAGCATCAAAACTCAAAAGAAATATCTGCTACGGAAAAAACTTAATTCGGCTGTTGGCGAACGAAGCGAAAACAATCACAATAAAACCATTATTCTTGAGTCACTTTGGAGATAAGAATTCAGATATCATCTGTGTTAGTATAGTGGTGAGTATCCCATACTGTCACTCTGGAGACCGGGTTTAATTCCCCGACAAAGAGAATTTTTTGATGAACTTCGCTAAATTGGATCTGGTCCACTTACAAGGAACTAACACCTAAACTTATAAAAAAGGGGCATTCCAGACAAAAAAACTACTAAAAAAACACTTTGGAAACATTATTACAAAAACTCAATTCCCTCCAAAATAGACACATTACTCAATTAAAGCATCAAAAATCAAAAGAAATATCTGCTATGGAAAAAACTTAATTCGGCTGTTGGCAAACGAAGCGAAAACAATCACAATAAAAGCATTATTCTTGAGTCACTTTGGAGATAAGAATTGCAGAAATCATCTCTGCTACTAGAGTGGTGAGTATCCCAGGCTGTCACTCTGAAGACGGGGGCTCGATTCCCCGACAGAGAGAACTTTTTGATGAACTTCGCGAAATCGGATCTGGTCCACCAAAAAAGAACTAAAATCTGTACCTAGAAAAAAGGGGCATTCCAGACCAAAAAAAACAACTAAAAAACACTTTGGAAACATTATTACAAAAACGCAATTGGCTCCAAAATAGACACACTACTCAATTACAGCATCAAAACTCAAAACAAATATCTTCTATGGAAATAACATAATTCGGCTGTTGGCGAACAAAGAGAAAACAATCGCAATAAAGCATTCTTCATGATTCACTTTGGAGATAAAAATTGCAGATTTTATCTCTGTTAGTAAAGTAGTGAGTATCCCAGACGGTAACTCTGGAGACCTCGGTTCGATTCCCCGACTGCGAGAGCTCTTTGATGATTCTCCGCTAAATCAGATCTGGTCAACTTACGAACTAAAATCTAAAGCTAGAAAAAAGGGGGCATACTAAACAACTAAAAAAACAACACTTTGCAAACCTTATTACAGAAGACGCAAAATGCTCAATAATCGACTCGTTACTCAATTACAGCAACACAACTCAAAACAAAAATCTGTGATGGAAAAATCATAATTCATCTGTTGACGAACAAAGTGAAAATAATCGCAATAAAAGCATTCTTCTTGAGTCAGTTTGGAGATAAAAATCGCAGATACCATCTCCGATAGTTTAGTAATGAGTATCACAGACTGTCACTCTGGAGACCGGGGTTCGCTTCCCTGACAGATAGAACTTTTCGATGAATTCGCTCAGTCGGATCTGGTCCAATTACAATGAACTAAAATCTGAACCTAGATAAAAGGGGCATTCTAAAAAAATAAAAAAAAACAACGAAAAAAAAACACTTTGCAAACATTAATACCGAAGACGCAAAATGCTCAATAATTGACTCTTTACTCAATTACAGCATCAAAACTCAAAGCAAAAATCAGTTATGGAAAAATCATAATTCACCTGCTGACGAAGAAAGTGAAAATAATCACCCTGAAGGCATTCTTCTTGAGTCAGTCTGGAGATAAGAATCACAGATACCATCTCCGATAGTTTAGTAATTAGTATCGCAGACTGTCACTCTGGAGACCGGGTTTCGATTCCCCGACAGAGAGAACTTTTTGATGAACTTCGCTAAATCGGATCTGGTCCAATTAAAAAGAACTAAAATCTGAACCTAGAAAAAAGGGGCATTCTGGACAAATAAAAAACAACGAATAAAAAACACTTTGCAAACATTGATACCGAAGACGCAAAATGCTCAATAATTGACTCATTACTCAATTACAGCATCAACACTCAAAGCAAAAATATGTTATGGAAAAATCATAATTCACCTGCAGACGAAGAAAGTGAAAATAATCGCCCTAAAGGCATTCTTCTTGAGCCACTTTGGAGATAAGAATCGCAGATAGCAACTCCGATAGTATAGAAATGAAAATTACAGACTGTCACTCTGGAGACCGGGGTTCGATTCCCCGACAGAGAGAACTTTTTGATGAACTTCGCGAAATCGGATCTGGTCCACCAAAAAAGAACTAAAATCTGTACCTAGAAAAAAGGGGCATTCCAGACCAAAAAAAAACAACTAAAAAACACTTTGGAAACATTATTACAAAAACGCAATTGGCTCCAAAATAGACACACTACTCAATTACAGCATCAAAACTCAAAACAAATATCTGCTATGAAAATAACATAATTCGGCTGTTGGCGAACGAAGAGAAAACAATCGCAATAAAGCATTCTTCATGATTCACTTTGGAGATAAAAATTGCAGATTTTATCTCTGTTAGTAAAGTAGTGAGTATCCCAGGCTGTAACTCTGGAGACCGCGGTTCGATTCCCCAACTGAGAGAGCTTTTTGATGATTCTCCGCTAAATCAGATCTGGTCAACTTACGAACTAAAATCTAAAGCTAGAAAAAAGGGGGCATACTAAACAACTAAAAAAACAACACTTTGCAAACCTTATTACAGAAGACGCAAAATGCTCAATAATCGACTCGTTACTCAATTACAGCAACACAACTCAAAACAAAAATCTGTGATGGAAAAATCATAATTCATCTGTTGACGAACAAAGTGAAAATAATCGCAATAAAAGCATTCTTCTTGAGTCAGTTTGGAGATAAGAATCGCAGATACCATCTCCGATAGTTTAGTAATGAGTATCACAGACTGTCACTCTGGAGACCGGGGTTCGATTCCCTGACAGATAGAACTTTTCGATGAATTCGCTCAGTCGGATCTGGTCCAATTACAATGAACTAAAATCTGAACCTAGATAAAAGGGGCATTCTAAAAAAATAAAAAAAACAACAAAAAAAAAACACTTTGCAAACATTAATACCGAAGACGCAAAATGCTCAATAATTGACTCTTTACTCAATTACAGCATCAAAACTCAAAGCAAAAATCAGTTATGGAAAAATCATAATTCACCTGCTGACGAAGAAAGTGAAAATAATCACCCTGAAGGCATTCTTCTTGAGTCAGTCTGGAGATAAGAATCACAGATACCATCTCCGATAGTTTAGTAATTAGTATCGCAGACTGTCACTCTGGAGACCGGGTTTCGATTCCCCGACAGAGAGAACTTTTTGATGAACTTCGCTAAATCGGATCTGGTCCAATTAAAAAGAACTAAAATCTGAACCTAGAAAAAAGGGGCATTCTGGACAAATAAAAAACAACGAATAAAAAACACTTTGCAAACATTGATACCGAAGACGCAAAATGCTCAATAATTGACTCATTACTCAATTACAGCATCAACACTCAAAGCAAAAATATGTTATGGAAAAATCATAATTCACCTGCAGACGAAGAAAGTGAAAATAATCACCCTAAAGGCATTCTTCTTGAGTCACTTTGGAGATAAGAATCGCAGATAGCAACTCCGATAGTATAGAAATGAAAATTACAGACTGTCACTCTGGAGACCGGGGTTCGATTCCGTGACAGATAGAACTTTTCGATGAATTCGCTAAAGCGGATCTGGTCCACTTACAAAGAACTAAAATCTAAACTTATAAAAAAAAGGGGCATTCCAGACAAAAAAAGCACCTAATAAACACTTTGGAAACATTATTACAAATACGCAATTCGCTCAAAAAGGACACATTACTCAATTACAGCATCAAACACCTCAAAACAAATATCTGTTTTGGGAAAAACATAATTCGGCAGTTGGCGAACGAAGAAAAAATAATCGCCATAAAAGAATTCTTCTTGAGTCACTTTGGAGAAAAGAATTGCAGATATCATCTCTGCTAGTATAGTGGTCAGTATCCGAGACTGTCACTCTGAAGGACGGGGCTCGATTCCCCGACAGAGAGAACTTTTTGATGAACTTCGCGAAATCGGATCTGGTCAACTTACAAAGAACTAAAATCTAAACTTATAAAAAAAGGGGCATTCCAGACAAAAAAGCAACTAAAAAACACTTTGGAAACATTATTACAAATACGCAATTCGCTCAAAAAAATACACAAAACTCAATTACAGCATCAAACACCTCAAAACAAACATCTGCTATGGAAATAACATAATTCGGCAGTTGGCGAACGAAGAGAAAACAATCGCAATAAAGCATTCTTCTTGAGTCACTTTGGAGATAAGAATTCCAGATATTATCTCTGATAGTATAGTAGTGACTATCCCAGACTGTCACTCTGGAGGACGCGGTTCACTCTGGAGATCTGGTCCACTTACGAACTGAAATCTAAAGCTAGAAAAAGGGGGTATACTAAACAAATAAAAAACAACGAAAACAACACTTTGCAATTCTTATTACAGAAGACGCAAAATTCTCAATAATCGACTCATTACTCAATTACAGCAACACAACTCAAAGCAAAAATCTGCTATAGAAAAATCATAATTCACCTGTTGACGAACAAAGTGAAAATAATCGCCCTAAAAGTATTCTTCTTGAGTCACTTTGGAGCTAAGAATTGCAGACTTCATCTTTGTTACCATAGTGGTGAGTATCCCAGACTGTCACTCTGGAGACCGGGTTCCAATTTCCCGACAGAGTGAACTTTTTGATGAACTTCGCTAAACCGGATCTGGCCCATTTAAAAAGAACTAAAATCTAAACCTAAAAAAAGGGCATTCTAGACAAATAAAAAAACAACGAAAAAAACACTTTGCAATTTTTATTACCGAAGACGCAAAATGCTCAAAAATTGACTCATTACTCAATTACAGCAACAAAACTCAAAACATAACTGTGATGGAAAACCATAATTCGGCTGTTGGCGAACGAATCGAAAACAATAGCCATAAAAGCATTTTTCTTAGGTCACTTTGCAGATAAAAATGGCAGATTTCATCTTTGTTAGTATGGTGGTGAGTATCCCAGACTGTCACTCTGGAGACCGGGGTTCGATCCCCCGACAGATATAACTTTTTGAGGAACTTCGGTAAACAGGATCTGGTCCACTTACAAAGAACTGAAATCTAAACCTAAAAAAAGGGCATTCTAGACAAAGAAAACAACGAAAAAAAAGACTTTGCAAACATTATTACAAAAACGCAATTCGCTCGAAAATAGTCACGTTACTTAATTACAGCATCAAACCTCAAAACAAATATCTGCTTTGGAAAAAAAACCTAATTCGGCTGTTGGCGAACGAAGAGAAAACAATCGCCATAAAAACATTCTATCTGAGCCACTTTGAATTGCAGATATCAACTCTGCTAGTATAGTGGTGAGTATCCCAGACTGTCACTCTGGAGGACGCGGTTCCATGCTTCGACTGAGAAAGCTTTTTGATGATTCTCCGCTAGATCAGATCTGGTCCACTTACGAACTGAAATCTAAAGCTAGAAAAAGGGGGCATACTAAACAAATAAAAAACAACGAAAACAACACTTTGCAAACCTTATTACAGAAGACGCAAAATTCTCAATAATCGGCTCATTACTCAATTACAGCAACACAACTCAAAGCAAAAATCTGCTATAGAAAAATCATAATTCACCTGTTGACGAACAAAGTGAAAATAATCGCCCTAAAAGTATTCTTCTTGGGTCACTTTGGAGATAAGAATCGCAGATACCATCTCCGCTATTTTAGTATTGATTATCACAGACTGTCACTCTGGAGACCGGGTTTTGATTCCCCGACAGAGAGAACTTTTTGACGAACTTCGCTAAATCGGATCTGGTCTTCTTACAAAGAACTAAAATCTAAACCAAGAAAAAAAGGGGCATTCTAGAAAACAACAAAAAACACTTTGGAAACATTATTACAGCAAACGCAAAAATCCCACTAATCGACTCAATACTAAATTGCAGCAACAAAACTCAAAACAAATATTTGTAATGGAAAAACGTAATTCGACTGTTGGCGAACGAACCGAAAACAATAGCCATAAAAGCATTTTTCTTGGGTCACTTTGGAGCTAAGAATTGCAGACTTCATCTTTGTTAGCATAGTGGTGAGTATCCCAGACTGTCACTCTGGAGACCGGGTTCCAATTCCCCGACAGAGTGAACTTTTTGATGAACTTCGCTAAACCGGATCTGGCCCATTTAAAAAGAACTAAAATCTAAACCTAAAAAAAGGGCATTCTAGACAAATAAAAAAACAACGAAAAAAAACACTTCGCAAACTTTATTACCGAAGACGCAAAATGCTCAAAAATTGACTCATTACTCAATTACAGCAACAAAACTTAAAACATAACTGTGATGGAAAACCATAATTCGGCTGTTGCCGAACAAAGTGAAAATAATTGCCATAAAAGCATTCTTCTTGAGTCTCTTTGGAGTTACGAATTGCAGATATCATCTCTGTTCGCATAGCGATGAGTATCCCCGACTGTCACTCTGGAGACCGGGTTCCAATTCCCCGACAGAGTGAACTTTTTGATGAACTTCGCTAAACCGGATCTGGCCCACTTAAAAAGAACTAAAATCTAAACCTAAAAAAAGGGCATTCTAGACAAATAAAAAACAAAGAAAAAAACACTTTGCAAACTTTATTACCGAAGACGCAAAATGCTCAAAAAATGACTCATTACTCAATTACAGCAAAAAACTCAAAACATAACTGTGATGGAAAACCATAATTCGGCTGTTGGCGAACGAACCGAAAACAATAGCCATAAAAGCATTTTTCTTAGGTCACTTTGCAGATAAGAATGGCAGATTTCATCTTTGTTAGTATGGTGGTGAGTATCCCAGACTGTCACTCTGGAGACCGGGGTTCGATCCCCCGACAGATATAACTTTTTGAGGAACTTCGGTAAATCGGATCTGGTCCACTTACAAAGAACTGAAATCTAAACTTATAAAAAAAGGGGCATTCCAGACAAAAAAAAACAACTAAAAAAACACTTTACAAACATTATTACAAAACGCAATTTGCTCGAAAATATTCACGTTACTTAATTACAGCATCAAACCTCAAAACAAATATCTGCTTTGGAAAAAACCTAATTCGGCTGTTGGCGAACGAAGAGAAAACAATCGCCATAAAAGCATTCTATTTGAGCCACTTTGAATTGCAGATATCAACTCTGCTAGTATAGTGGTGAGTGTCCCAGATGACACTCTGAAGACCGGAGTTCGATTCCCGACAGAGAGAACTTTTGATGAATTTCGTTAAATCGGATCTGGTCCACTTGCAAAGACCTAAAATCTAAACCTAGAAAAAAGGCCATTCTAGACGAAAAACAACGAAAAAAACACTTTGGAAACATTATTACAAAAGCGCAATTTGCTCCAAAATAGACACATTACACAATTACGGCATCAAAACTCAAAACAAATATCTGCTATGGAAAAAAACATAATTCGGCTAATGGCGAACGAAGCGAAAACAATAGCAATAAAAGCACTCTTCTTGAGTCACTTTGGAGTTAAGAATTGCTGATATCATCTCTGTTAGCATAGCGGTGAGTATCCCCGAGGGTCACTCTGGAGACCGGGGTTCGATCCCCCGACAGATATAACTTTTTGAGGAACTTCGGTAAACAGGATCTGGTCCACTTACAAAGAACTGAAATCTAAACCTAAAAAAAGGGCATTCTAGACAAAGAAAACAACGAAAAAAAAGACTTTGCAAACATTATTACAAAAACGCAATTCGCTCGAAAATAGTCACGTTACTTAATTACAGCATCAAACCTCAAAACAAATATCTGCTTTGGAAAAAAGACCTAATTCGGCTGTTGGCGAACGAAGAGAAAACAATCGCCATAAAAACATTCTATCTGAGCCACTTTGAATTGCAGATATCAACTCTGCTAGTATAGTGGTGAGTATCCCAGACTGTCACTCTGGAGGACGCGGTTCCATGCTTCGACTGAGAAAGCTTTTTGATGATTCTCCGCTAGATCAGATCTGGTCCACTTACGAACTGAAATCTAAAGCTAGAAAAAGGGGGCATACTAAACAAATAAAAAACAACGAAAACAACACTTTGCAAACCTTATTACAGAAGACGCAAAATTCTCAATAATCGGCTCATTACTCAATTACAGCAACACAACTCAAAGCAAAAATCTGCTATAGAAAAATCATAATTCACCTGTTGACGAACAAAGTGAAAATAATCGCCCTAAAAGTATTCTTCTTGGGTCACTTTGGAGATAAGAATCGCAGATACCATCTCCGCTATTTTAGTATTGATTATCACAGACTGTCACTCTGGAGACCGGGTTTTGATTCCCCGACAGAGAGAACTTTTTGACGAACTTCGCTAAATCGGATCTGGTCTTCTTACAAAGAACTAAAATCTAAACCAAGAAAAAAAGGGGCATTCTAGAAAACAACAAAAAACACTTTGGAAACATTATTACAGCAAACGCAAAAATCCCACTAATCGACTCAATACTAAATTGCAGCAACAAAACTCAAAACAAATATTTGTAATGGAAAAACGTAATTCGACTGTTGGCGAACGAACCGAAAACAATAGCCATAAAAGCATTTTTCTTGGGTCACTTTGGAGCTAAGAATTGCAGACTTCATCTTTGTTAGCATAGTGGTGAGTATCCCAGACTGTCACTCTGGAGACCGGGTTCCAATTCCCCGACAGAGTGAACTTTTTGATGAACTTCGCTAAACCGGATCTGGCCCATTTAAAAAGAACTAAAATCTAAACCTAAAAAAAGGGCATTCTAGACAAATAAAAAAACAACGAAAAAAAAACACTTCGCAAACTTTATTACCGAAGACGCAAAATGCTCAAAAATTGACTCATTACTCAATTACAGCAACAAAACTTAAAACATAACTGTGATGGAAAACCATAATTCGGCTGTTGCCGAACAAAGTGAAAATAATTGCCATAAAAGCATTCTTCTTGAGTCTCTTTGGAGTTACGAATTGCAGATATCATCTCTGTTCGCATAGCGATGAGTATCCCCGACTGTCACTCTGGAGACCGGGTTCCAATTCCCCGACAGAGTGAACTTTTTGATGAACTTCGCTAAACCGGATCTGGCCCACTTAAAAAGAACTAAAATCTAAACCTAAAAAAAGGGCATTCTAGACAAATAAAAAACAAAGAAAAAAACACTTTGCAAACTTTATTACCGAAGACGCAAAATGCTCAAAAAATGACTCATTACTCAATTACAGCAAAAAAACTCAAAACATAACTGTGATGGAAAACCATAATTCGGCTGTTGGCGAACGAACCGAAAACAATAGCCATAAAAGCATTTTTCTTAGGTCACTTTGCAGATAAGAATGGCAGATTTCATCTTTGTTAGTATGGTGGTGAGTATCCCAGACTGTCACTCTGGAGACCGGGGTTCGATCCCCCGACAGATATAACTTTTTGAGGAACTTCGGTAAATCGGATCTGGTCCACTTACAAAGAACTGAAATCTAAACTTATAAAAAAAGGGGCATTCCAGACAAAAAAAACAACTAAAAAAACACTTTACAAACATTATTACAAAACGCAATTTGCTCGAAAATAGTCACGTTACTTAATTACAGCATCAAACCTCAAAACAAATATCTGCTTTGGAAAAAACCTAATTCGGCTGTTGGCGAACGAAGAGAAAACAATCGCCATAAAAGCATTCTATTTGAGCCACTTTGAATTGCAGATATCAACTCTGCTAGTATAGTGGTGAGTGTCCCAGATGACACTCTGAAGACCGGAGTTCGATTCCCGACAGAGAGAACTTTTGATGAATTTCGTTAAATCGGATCTGGTCCACTTGCAAAGACCTAAAATCTAAACCTAGAAAAAAGGCCATTCTAGACGAAAAACAACGAAAAAAACACTTTGGAAACATTATTACAAAAGCGCAATTTGCTCCAAAATAGACACATTACACAATTACGGCATCAAAACTCAAAACAAATATCTGCTATGGAAAAAAACATAATTCGGCTAATGGCGAACGAAGCGAAAACAATAGCAATAAAAGCACTCTTCTTGAGTCACTTTGGAGTTAAGAATTGCTGATATCATCTCTGTTAGCATAGCGGTGAGTATCCCCGAGGGTCACTCTGGAGACCGGGTTTCCATTCCCCGACAGAGAGAACTTTTTGATGAACTTCGCTAAACCGGATCTGGCCCATTTAAAAAGAACTAAAATCTAAACCTAAAAAAAGGGCATTCTAGACAAATAAAAAAACAACGAAAAAAAACACTTGGCAAACTTTATTACCGACGACGCAAAATGCTCAAAAATTGACTCATTACTCAATTACAGCAACAAAACTCAAAACATAACTGTGATGGAAAACAATAATTCGGCTGTTGCCGAGCAAAGTGAAAATAATTGCCATAAAAGCATTCTTCTTGAGTCACTTTGGAGTTAAGAATTGCAGATATCATCTCTGTTCGCATAGCGATGAGTATCCCCGACTGTCACTCTGGAGACCGGGTTCCAATTCCCCGACAGAGTGAACTTTTTGATGAACTTCGCTAAACCGGATCTGGCCCACTTAAAAAGAACTAAAATCTAAACCTAAAAAAAAGGCATTCTAGACAAATAAAAAACAAAGAAAAAAACACTTTGCAAACTTTATTACCGAAGACGCAAAATGCTCAAAAAATGACTCATTACTCAATTACAGCAAAAAACTCAAAACATAACTGTGATGAAAAACCATAATTCGGCTGTTGGCGAACGAACCGAAAACAATAGCCATAAAAGCATTTTTCTTAGGTCACTTTGCAGATAAGAATGGCAGATTTCATCTTTGTTAGTATGGTGGTGAGTATCCCAGACTGTCACTCTGGAGACCGGGGTTCGATCCCCCGACAGATATAACTTTTTGAGGAACTTCGGTAAATCGGATCTGGTCCACTTACAAAGAACTGAAATCTAAACTTATAAAAAAAGGGGCATTCCAGACAAAAAAAAACAACTAAAAAAACACTTTACAAACATTATTACAAAACGCAATTCGCTCGAAAATAGTCACGTTACTTAATTACAGCATCAAACCTCAAAACAAATATCTGCTTTGGAAAAAACCTAATTCGGCTGTTGGCGAACGAAGAGAAAACAATCGCCATAAAAGCATTCTATTTGAGCCACTTTGAATTGCAGATATCAACTCTGCTAGTATAGTGGTGAGTGTCCCAGATGACACTCTGAAGACCGGAGTTCGATTCCCGACAGAGAGAACTTTTGATGAATTTCGTTAAATCGGATCTGGTCCACTTGCAAAGACCTAAAATCTAAACCTAGAAAAAAGGCCATTCTAGACGAAAAACAACGAAAAAAACACTTTGGAAACATTATTACAAAAGCGCAATTTGCTCCAAAATAGACACATTACACAATTACGGCATCAAAACTCAAAACAAATATCTGCTATGGAAAAAAACATAATTCGGCTAATGGCGAACGAAGCGAAAACAATAGCAATAAAAGCACTCTTCTTGAGTCACTTTGGAGTTAAGAATTGCTGATATCATCTCTGTTAGCATAGCGGTGAGTATCCCCGAGGGTCACCCTGGAGACAGGGTTTTCATTCCCCGACAGAGAGAACTTTTTGATGAACTTCGCTAAACCGGATCTGGCCCATTTAAAAAGAACTAAAATCTAAACCTAAAAAAAGGGCATTCTAGACAAATGAAAAAAAACAACGAAAAAAAAAAACACTTGGCAAACTTTATTACCGACGACGCAAAATGCTCAAAAATTGACTCATTACTCAATTACAGCAACAAAACTTAAAACATAACTGTGATGGAAAACAATAATTCGGCTGTTGCCGAGCAAAGTGAAAATAATTGCCATAAAAGCATTCTTCTTGAGTCACTTTGGAGTTAAGAATTGCAGATATCATCTCTGTTCGCATAGCGATGAGTATCCCCGACTGTCACTCTGGAGACCGGGTTCCAATTCCCCGACAGAGTGAACTTTTTGATGAACTTCGCTAAACCGGATCTGGCCCACTTAAAAAGAACTAAAATCTAAACCTAAAAAAAAGGCATTCTAGACAAATAAAAAACAAAGAAAAAAACACTTTGCAAACTTTATTACCGAAGACGCAAAATGCTCAAAAAATGACTCATTACTCAATTACAGCAAAAAACTCAAAACATAACTGTGATGGAAAACCATAATTCGGCTGTTGGCGAACGAACCGAAAACAATAGCCATAAAAGCATTTTTCTTAGGTCACTTTGCAGATAAGAATGGCAGATTTCATCTTTGTAAGTATGGTGGTGAGTATCCCAGACTGTCACTCTGGAGACCGGGGTTCAATCCCCCGACAGATATAACTTTTTGAGGAATTTCGGTAAATCGGATCTGGTCCACTTACAAAGAACTGAACTCTAAACCTAGAAAAAGGGCATTCTAGACAAAGAAAACAACAAAAAAAAAGACTTTGCAAACATTATTACAAAAACGCAATTCGCTCGAAAATAGTCACGTTACTTAATTACAGCATCAAACCTCAAAACAATTATCTGCTTTGGAAAAAAACCTAATTCGGCTGTTGGGGAACGAAGAGAAAACAATCGCCATAAAAGCATTCTATCTGAGCCACTTTGAATTGCAGATATCAACTCTGCTAGTATAGTGGTGAGTGTCCCAGATGACACTCTGAAGACCGGAGTTCGATTCCCGACAGAGAGAACTTTTGATGAATTTCGTTAAATCGGATCTGGTCAACTTGCAAAGAACTAAAATCTAAACCTAGAAAAAAGGCCATTCTAGACAAAAAAGCAACTAAAAAACACTTTGGAAACATTATTACAACAGCGCAATTTATTCCAAATAGACACATTACACAATTACGGCATCAAAACTCAAAACAAATATCTGCTATGGAAAAAAACATAATTCGGCTAATGGCGAACGAAGCGAAAACAATCGCCATAAAAGCATTCTATCTGAGCCACTTTGAATTGCAGATATCAACTCTGCTAGTATAGTGGTGAGTGTCCCAGATGACACTCTGAAGACCGGAGTTCGATTCCCGACAGAGAGAACTTTTGATGAATTTCGTTAAATCGGATATGGTCCACTTGCAAAGAACTAAAATCTAAACCTAGAAAAAAGGCCATTCTAGACAAAAAAGCAACTAAAAAACACTTTGGAAACATTATTACAAAAGCGCAATTTGCTCCAAAATAGACACATTACACAATTACGGCATCAAAACTCAAAGCAAATATCTGCTATGGAAAAAAAACATAATTCGGCTAATGGCGAACGAAGCGAAAACAATAGCAATAAAAGCACTCTTCTTGAGTCACTTTGGAGTTAAGAATTGCTGATATCATTTCTGTTAGCATAGCGGTGAATATCCCCGAGGGTCACTCTGGAGACCGGGTTTCCATTCCCCGACAGAGAGAACTTTTTGATGAACTTCGCTAAATCGGATCTGGTCCACTTAAATAGAACTAAAATCTAAACCTAAAAAAGAGCATTTTAGACAAAAAAACAACAAAAAAAGACACTTTGGAAACATTATTACAGCAAACACAAAGAGCTCACTAATCGACTCATTACTAAACTGCAGCAACAAAAGTCAAAACAAATATTTGTTATGGAAAAACGTAATTCGGCTGTTGGCGAACCAACCGAAAACAATAGCCTTAAAAGCATTTTTCTTGGGTCACTTTGGAGCTAAGAATTGCAGCCTTCGTCTTTGTTAGCATAGTGGTGAGTATCCCTGACTGTCACTCTGGAGACCGGGGTTCGATTACCCGACAGAGAGAACTTTTTTGATGAAATTCGCTAAATCGGATCTGGTTCGCTTACAAAGAACTAAAATCTTAAGCTCAAAAAAAGGGACAATTTAGACAAATAAAAAACAACGAAAAAAACACGTTGAAAACCTTATTACAGACGACGCAAAGTGCTCACTAATCGACTCATTGCTCAATTGCAGCAAGAAAACTCAAAACAAATACCTGTAAAGTAAAAACATGGTTCGGCGCTTGGCGATCAAAATGAAAATAATTGCCATAAAAGCATTCTTCTAGAGACAATTTGGAGATAAAAATTGCAGATACCATTTCTGGTAGTAATGTGGTAAGTATCGCAGACTGTCACCCTGGAGACCGCGGTTCGATCCCCCGACAGATATAACTTTTTGAGGAACTTCGGTAAATCGGATCTGGTCCATTTACAAAGAACTGAAATCTAAACCTAGAAAAAGGGCATTCTAGACAAAGAAAACAACGAAAAAAAAAGACTTTGCAAACATTATTAAAAAAACGCAATTCGCTCGAAAATAGTCACGTTTCTTAATTACAGCATCAAACCTCAAAACAAATATCTGCTTTGGAAAAAAACGTAATTCGGCTGTTGGCGAACGAAGAGAAAACAATCGCCATAAAAGCATTCTATCTGAGCCACTTTGAATTGCAGATATCAACTCTGCTAGTATAGTGGTGAGTGTCCCAGATGACACTCTGAAGACCGGAGTTCGATTCCCGACAGAGAGAAGTTTTGATGAATTTCGTTAAATAGGATCTGGTCCACTTGCAAAGAACTAAAATCTAAACCTAGAAAAAAGGCCATTCTAGACGAAAAACAACGAAAAAAACACTTTGGAAACATTATTACAAAAGCGCAATTTGCTCCAAAATAGACACATTACACAATTACGGCATCAAAACTCAAAACAAATATCTGCTATGGAAAAAAACATAATTCGGCTAATGGCGAACGAAGCGAAAACAATAGCAATAAAAGCACTCTTCTTGAGTCACTTTGGAGTTAAGAATTGCTGATATCATCTCTGTTAGCATAGCGGTGAGTATCCCCGAGGGTCACTCTGGAGACCGGGTTTCCATTCCCCGACAGAGAGAACTTTTTGATGAACTTCGCTAAATCGGATCTGGTCCACTTAAATAGAACTAAAATCTAAACCTAAAAAAGAGCATTTTAGACAAAAAAAAAACAACAAAAAAAAGACACTTTGGAAACATTATTACAGCAAACACAAAGAGCTCACTAATCGACTCATTACTAAACTGCAGCAACAAAAATCAAAACAAATATTTGTTATGGAAAAACGTAATTCGGCAGTTGGCGAACCAACCGAAAACAATAGCCTAAAAAGCATTTTTCTTGGGTCACTTTGGAGCTAAGAATTGCAGACTTCATCTTTGTTAGCATAGTGATGAGTATCCCTGACTGTCACTCTGGAGACCGGGGTTCGATTACCCGCCAGAGAGAACTTTTTTGATGAAATTCGCTAAATCGGATCTGGTTCGCTTACAAAGAACTAAAATCTTAAGCTCAAAAAAAGGAACAATTTAGACAAATAAAAAACAACGAAAAAAACACGTTGAAAACCTTATTACAGAAGACGCAAAGTGCTCACTAATCGACTCATTGCTCAATTGCAGCAAGAAAACTCAAAACAAATACCTGTAAAGTAAAAACATGGTTCGGCGCTTGGCGATCAAAATGAAAATAATTGCCGTTAAAGCATTCTTCTTGAGACAATTTGGAGATAAAAATTGCAGATACCATTTCTGGTAGTAATGTGGTAAGTATCGCAGACTGTCACCCTGGAGACCGCGGTTTGATACCCCGACAGTGTGAACTTTTTGATGAACTTCGCTCAAACGGATCTGGCCCACTTAAAAAGAACGAAAATTTAAACCTAAAAAAAGGGGCATTCTAGACAAAAAGACAACGAAAAAAACATGCTGCAAACATTATTACTAAAACACAATTCGCTCCAAAAGAGACATATTACTCAATTACAGCATCAAAACTCAAACGAAATATCTGCTATGGAAAAAACATAATTTGGAAACATTATTACAGCAAACGCAAAAAGCCCACTAATCGACTCAATACAAATTGCAGCAACAAAACTCAACACAAATATTTATTGGAAAAACGTAATTCGGCTGTTGGCGAACCAAGCGAAAACAATAGCCATAAAGAATTCTTCTTGAGTCAATTTGGAGATAAGAATTGCAGATAACATCTCTGGTAGTAAAGTGGTGAGTATCGCAGACTGTCACTCTGGAGACCGTGGTTTGATACCCCGACAGAGAGAAAATTTTTTGATGAACTTCGCTAAATCGGATCAGGTCCGCTTACAAAGAACTAATATCTTAAGCTCAAAAAAAGGGACAATTTAGACAAATAAAAAACAACGAAAACAACGCGTTGAAAACCTTATTACAGAAGACTCAAAATGCTCAAAAATCAACTCATTACTCAATTGCAGCAATAAAACCGAAAACAAATATCTGTAATGAAAAATAATAATTCAGCTCTTGGCGAACAAAGTGAAAATATTTGCCGTAAAAGCATTCTTCTTGAGACAATTTGGAGATAAAACTTGCAGATATCATCTCTGTAAGCATAGTGGTGAGTATCCTAGACTGTCACTCTGGAGACCGGGGTTCAATCCCCCAACAGATATAACTTTTTGAGGAACTTCGCTAAATCGGATCTGGTCCACGTACAAAGAACTAAAATCTAAACCTAGAAAAAAGGGGCATTCTAGACAAAGAAAACAACGAAAAAAAAGACTTTGCAAACATTATTACAAAATCGCAATTCGCTCAGAAATAGACACGTTACTCAATTACAGCATCAAACCTCAAAACAAATATCTGCTTTGGAAAAAAACCTAATTCAGCTGTTGGCGAACGAAGCGAAAACAAAAGCAATAAAGAATTCCTCTTGAGTCACTTTGGAGATAAGAATTGCATATATCATCTCTGTAAGCATAGTGGTGAGTATCCTAGACTGTCACTCTGGAAACCGGGTTTCAATTCCCCGACAGAAAGAAATTTTTGGTAAATTCGCTCAATCGGATCTGGTCCACTTAATTAGAACTAAAATTGAAACCTAAAAAAGAGCATTTTAGACAAAAAAAACAACGAAAAAAACACTTTGGAAACATTATTACAGCAACCGCAAAGAGCTCACTAATCGACTCATTACTAAACTGCAGCAACAAAACTCTAAACAAAAAACATGTTGCAAACATTATTACAAACACACAATTCGCTCCAAAAGAGACATATTACTCAATTACAGCATCTCTGGAGACCGATTTCAATCCCCTGACAGAGAGAACTTTTGGATGATTCTTCGCTAAATGGGATCAGGTCCACTAACAAAGAACTAAAATCTAAAGCTAGAAAAAAGTGGGCACACTAAACCAATAAAAAACAACATTTGCAAACAATATTACAGAAGACGCAAAATGCTCAATAATCGACATTACTCAATTACAGCGACACAACTCAAAGCAAAAATCTGTTATGGAAAAATCATAATTCAGCTGTTGACGAACAAAGTGAAAATAATCGCCATAATAGCATTCTTCTTGAGTTACTTTGGAGATAGGAATCGCAGATAAAATCTGCGATAGTACAGTAATGAGTATCACAGACTGTCACTCTGGAGGCCGGGGTTCGATTCCCGACAGAGAGAATTTTGATGAATTTCGCTATATCGGATCGGGTCCACTTACAAAGAACTAAAATCTAAACCTAGAAAAAAGGGGGCATTCTAGACAAAAAAAAACAACTAAAAACACTTTGGAAACTTTATTACAAAAACGCAATTTGCTCCAAAAAAGACACATTACTCAATTACAGCAACAAAACTCAAAAAAATATCTGCTATGGAAAAAATATAATTCGGTTGTTGGCGAACGAAGAGAAAACAATCGCCATAAAAGCATTCTTGTTGAGTCACTTTGAATTGCAGATATCAACTCTGCTAGTATAGTGGTGAGTATCCCAGATGACACTCTGAAGACCGGAGTTCGATTCCCGACAGACAGAACTTTGATGAATTTCGTTAAATCAGATCTGGTCCCCTTGCAAAAAAAAATCCAAACCTAGAAAAAAGGGGGCATTCTAGACAAAAAAAACAACTAAAAACACTTTGAAAACTTTATTACAAAAACGCAATTTGCTCCAAAAAAGACACATTACTCAATTACAGCAACAAAACTCAAAAAAATATCTGCTGTGGAAAAAATACAATTCGGCTGTTGGCGAACGAAGAGAAAACAATCGCCATAAAAGCATTCTATCTGAGCCACTTTGAATTGCAGATATCAACTCTGCTAGTATAGTGGTGAGTGTCCCAGATGACACTCTGGAGACCGGAGTTCGATTCCCGACAGAGAGAACTTTTGATGAATTTCGTTAAATCAGATCTGGTCCCCTTGCAAAAAAAATAAAATCCAAACCTAGAAAAAAGGGGGCATTCTAGACAAAAAAAACAACTAAAAACACTTTGAAAACTTTATTACAAAAACGCAATTTGCTCCAAAAAAGACACATTACTCAATTACAGCAACAAAACTCAAAAAAAATATCTGCTATGGAAAAAATACAATTCGGCTGTTGGCGAACGAAGAGAAAACAATCGCCATAAAAGCATTCTATCTGAGCCACTTTGAATTGCAGATATCAACTCTGCTAGTATAGTGGTGAGTGTCCCAGACTGTCACACTGGAGACCGGGGTTCGATTCCCGACAGAGGGAATTTTGATGAATTTCGCTAAATCGGATCGGGTCCATTTACAAAGAACTAAAATCTAAACCTAGAAAAAAGGGGCATTCTAGACAAAAAACAACTAAAAACACTTTGAAAACTTTATTACAAAAACGCTATTCGCTCCAAAACAGACGCATTACTCAATTACAGCATCAAAACTCAAAACAAATATCTGTTTTGGAAAAAAACATAATTCGGCTGTTGGCGAACGAAGAGAAAACAATCGCCATAAAAGCATTCTTGTTGAGTCACTTTGAATTGCAGATATCAACTCTGCTAGTATAGTGGTGAGTATCCCAGATGACACTCTTAAGACCGGAGTTCGATTCCCGACAGAGAGAACTTTTGATGAATTTCGTTAAATCAGATCTGGTCCCCTTGCAAAAAAAATAAAATCCAAACCTAGAAAAAGGGGCATTCTAGACAAAAAACAACTAAAAACACTTTGAAAACTTTATTACAAAAACGCTATTCGCTCCGAAACAGACGCATTACTCACTTACAGCATCAAAACTCATAACAAATATCTGCTATGGAAAAACATATAATTTGGCTGTTGGCGTACGAAGAAAACAATCGCCATAAAAGCATTCTTCTTGAGACACTTTGTAGATAAGACTGGCAGATACCATCTCCGTTAGTATTGTAGTGAGTATACCAGATGACACTCTGAGGACCGAAGTTCGATTCCCGACAGAAAGAACTTTTGATGAATTTCGCTAAATCGGATCGGATCCACTTACAAAGAACTAAAATCAAAACCTAGAAAAAAGGGGGGCATTCTAGACAAAAAAAAACAACTAAAAAAAGACTTTGAAAACTTTATTACAAAAACTCAATTCGCTCCAAAACAGACGCATTACTCAATTACAGCATCAAAACTCAAAACAAATATCTGTTTTGGAAAAAAACATAATTCGGCTGTTGGCGAACGAAGAAAAAACATGCGCCATAAAAGCATTCTTCTTGAGACACTTTGGAGATTAGACTGGCAGATACCATCTCCGTTAGTATTGTGGTGAGTATCCCAGACTGTCACTCTGGAGATCGGGGTTCGATTCCCCGACAGAGAGAACGTTTTGATGAACTTCGCTAAATCGGGTCTGGTCCGCTTACAAAAAACTAAAATCTAAACCTAGAAAAGAGGGGGCATTCTAGACAAAAAACAACGAAAAAAGACTTTGGAAACATAATTACAGCAAGCGCAAAAAGATCACTAATCGACTCAGCACTAAATTGCAGCAACAAAACTGATAACAAACATTTGTAATGGAAAACCGTAATTCGGCTGTTGGCGAACGAAGCGAAAACAATAGCCATAAAAGCATTTTTCTTGGGTCACTTTGGAAATAATAATTGCAGATTTCATCTTTGTTAGTATAGTGTTGACTATCCCAGACTGTCACCCTAGAGACCGGGGTTCCATTCCCGAAAGAGAGAACTTTTGATGAATTTCGCCAAATCGGATCGGGTCCACTTACAGAGAACTAAAATCTAAACCTAGAAAAAAGGGGGGCATTCTAGACAAAAAAAAACAACTAAAAAAACACTTTGGAAACTTTATTACAAAAACGCAATTCGCTCCAAAACAGGCGCATTACTCAATTACAGCATCAAAACTCAAAACAAATATCTGTTTTGGAAAAAAATAATTCGGCTGTTGGCGAACGAAGAAAAAACAAGCGCCATGAAAGCATTCTTCTTGAGACAATTTGGAGATAAGACTGGCAGATACCATCTCCGTAATTATTGTGGTGAGTATCCCAGACTGCCACTCTGGAGATCGGGGTTCGATTCCCCAACAGAGAGAACGTTTCGATGAACTTCGCTAAATCGGATCGGGTCCACTTACAAAGAACTAAAATCTAAACCTAGAAAAAACGGGTCACTGTAGACAAAAAAAACAACTAAAAAACACTTTGAAAACTTTATTGCAAAAACGCAATTCGCTCCAAAACAGACGCATTACTCAATTACAGCATCAAAACTCAAAACAAATACCTGTAATGGAAAAACATAATTCAGCGCCAGGCGAACAAAGTGAAAATAATTGCCATAAAAGCATTCTTATTGAGACACTTTGGAGATAAAAATTGCAGATACCATCTCTGTTAGAATAGTGTTGACTATCCCAGACTGTCACACTGGAGACCGGGGTTCGATTCCCGACAGAGGGAATTTTGATGAATTTCGCTAAATCGGATCGGGTCCATTTACAAAGAACTAAAATCTAAACCTAGAAAAAAGGGGGCATTCTAGACAAAAAAAAACAACTAAAAAACACTTTGGAAACTTTATTACAAAAACGCAATTCACTCCAAAACAGACGCATTACTCAATTACATCATCAAAACTCAAAGCAAATATCTGTTTTTGAAAAAAATATTTCGGCTGTTGGCGAACGAAGAAAAAACAAGAGCCATGGAAGCATTCTTCTTGAGACACTTTGGAGATAAGACTGGCAGATACCATCTCCGTTAGTATTGTGGAGAGTATCCCAGATGACACTCTGAGGACCGAAGTTCGATTCCCGACAGAAAGAACTTTTGATGAATTTCGTTAAATCATATCTGGTCCACTTGCAAAGAACTAAAATCTAAACCTAGAAAAAAGGGCATTCTAGACAAAAAAAAACAACTAAAAAAACACTTTAAAACTTTATTAAAAATTGCAATTCGCTCCAAAACAGACGCATTACTCAATTACAGCATCAAAACTCAAAACAAATATCTGCTATGGAAAAATACAATTTGGCTGTTGGCGTACAAAGAGAAAACAATCGCCATAAAAAAAATCTACTGAGACATTTTGGAGATAAGACTGGCAGATACCATCTCCGTAAGTATTGTGATGAGTATCCAAGACTGACACTCTGGAGATCGGGGTTCGATTCCCCAACAGAGAGAACGTTTTGATGAACTTCGCTAAATCGGATAGGGTTCACTTACAAAGAACTAAAATCTAAACCTAGAAAAAAGGGGGCAGTGTAGAAAAAAAAACAACTAAAAAAACACTTTGAAAACTTTATTACAAAAACGCAATTTGCTCCAAAACAGATGCATTACTCAATTACAGCATCAAAACTCAAATTAAATACCTGTAATGGAAACATAATTCGGCGCCTGGCGAACAAAGTGAAAATAATTGCCATAAAAGCATTCTTATTGAGACACTTTAGAGATAAAAATTGCAGATACCATCTCTGTTAGAGTAGTGTTGACTATCCCAGACTGTCACACTGGAGACCGGGGTTCGATTCCCGACAGAGAGAACGTTTTGATGAACTTCGCTAAATCGGATCGGGTTCACTTACCAAGAACTAACATCTAAACCTAGAAAAAAGGGGGCACTCCAGACAAAAAAAAACCTAAAAAAAACACTTTGAAAACTTTATTACAAAAAAAGCAATTTGCTCCAAAACAGACGCATTACTCAATTACAGCATCAAAACTCAAGACAAATATCTGCTATGGAAAAAATAAAATTTGGCTGTTGGCGTACGAAGAGAAAACAATCGCCATAAAAGCATTCTTCTTGAGACACTTTGCAGATAAGACTGGCAGATACCATCTCCGTTAGTATTGTGGTGAGTATCCCAGACTTTCACTCTGCAGATCGGGGTTCGATTCCCTGACAGAGAGAACGTTTTGAAAAACTTCGCTGAATCGGGTCTGGTCCGCTCACAAAAAACTAAAATCTAAACCTAGAAAAGAGGGGGCATTCTAGACATAAAACAACAAAAAAACAATTTGGAAACATTATTACAGCAAACACAAAAAGCTCCCTAATCGACTCATCACTAAATTGCAGCATTAAAACTGATAACAAATATCTGTCATGGAAAAACATACTTCGGCTGTTGGCGAACAAAGTGAAAAAAAATGATATACAACCACTCCTCTGGAGTCACTTTGGAGATAAGAATTGCAGATACCATCTCTGTTAGTGTACTGGTGAGTATCCCAGACTGTCATTCTGGGGAGCACGGTTTGATGCCCCGACAGAGAGAACTTTTTCGATCATCTTCGCTAAATCGTGTCTGGTCCGCCTACAAAAAACTAAAATCTCAAGCTCGAAAAAAGGGGCACTCTAGATAAACACAAAACAACACGTTGAAAACATTATTACAGAAGACGCAAAATGCTCACAAATCAACTCATTAACCAATTGCATCGACAAAACTCAAAACAAAAATCAGTAATGGAAAAACGCAATTCGGCTGTTGGCGAGCGAAGCGAAAACAATAGCCATGAAAGCATTTTTCTTGGGTCATTTTGGAAATAGGAATTGCAGATTTCACCTTTGTTAGTATAGTGCTGACTATCCCAGACTGTCACACTGGAGACCGGGGTTCGATTCCTCGACAGAGAGAACTTGTTCATGAACTTCGCTAAATCGGATCTGGTTCACTTACAAAGAACTAAAATCTCAACCTAGAAAAAAGGGGCATTATAGACAAAAAAACAACTAAAAAAACACTTTGAAAACTTTATTACAAAAACGCAATTCGCTCCAAAACAGACGCATTACTCAATTACAGCATCAAAACTAAAAACACATATCTGTTTTGGCAAAAACATAATTCGGCTGTTGGCGAACGAAGAAAAAACAATCGCCATAAAAGCATTCTTCTTGAGTCACTTTGGAGATAAGAATGGCAGATATCATCTCTGTTAGAATAGTGATGAGTATCCCAGACTGTCAGTCTGAAGACCGGCGTTCGATTCCCTGACAGAGAGAACTTGTTCATGAATTTCACTAAATCGGATAGGATCCACTTACAGAGAACTAAAATCTAAACCTAGAAAAAAGGGGGTCATTCTAGACAAAAAAAAACAACTAAAAAAACACTTTGAAAACTTTATTACAAAAACGCAATTCGCTCCAAAACAGACGCATTAATCAATTACAGCATCAAAACTAAAAACAAATATCTGTTTTGGCAAAAACATAATTCGGCTGTTGGCGAACGAAGAAAAAACAATCGCCATAAAAGCATTCTTCTTGAGTCACTTTGGAGATAAGAATTGCAGATATCATCTCTGTTAGAATAGTAATGAGTATCCCAGACTGTCAGTCTGAAGACCGGCGTTCGATTCCCTGACAGAGAGAACTTGTTCATGAATTTCGCTAATTCGGATCGGGTCCACTTACAGAGAACTGAAATCTAAACCTAGAAAAAAGGGGGGCATTCCAGACAAAAAAAGACAACTAAAAAAACACTTTGAAAACTTTATTACAAAGACGCAATTCGCTCCAAAACAGACGCATTACTCAATTACAGCATCAAAACTAAAAACAAATATCTGTTTTGGCAAAAACATAAATCGGCTGTTGGCGAACGAAGAAAAAACAATCGCCATAAAAGCATTCGTCTTGAGTCACTTTGGAGATAAGAATTGCAGATATCATCTCTGTTAGAATAGTGATGAGTATCCCAGACTGTCAGTCTGAAGACCGGCGTTCGATTCCCTGACAGAGAGAACTTGTTCATGAATTTCGCTAAATCGGATCGGGTGCACTTACAGAGAACTGAAATCTAAACCTAGAAAAAAGGGGGCATTCTAGACAAAAAAAACAACTAAAAAAACACTTTGAAAACTTTATTACAAAAACGCAATTCGCTCCAAAACAGACGCATTACTCAATTACAGCATCAAAACTAAAAACAAATATCTGTTTTGGCGAAAACATAATTCGGCTGTTGGCGAACGAAGAAAAAACAATCGCCATAAAAGCATTCTTCTTGAGTCACTTTGGAGATAAGAATTGCAGATATCATCTCTGTTAGAATAGTGATGAGTATCCCAGACTATCAGTCTGAACACCGGCGTTCGATTCCCTGACAGAGAGAACTTGTTCATGAACTTCGCTAAATCGGATCTGGTCTACTTACAAAGAACTAAAATCTCAACCTAGAAAAAAGGGGCATTCTAGACAAATAAAAAAAACAAAAAGACACATTTGCTCCAAAAAAGACACATTACTCAATTACAGCAACAAAACTCAAAACAAATATCTGCTATGGAAAAAACGTAATTCGGCTGTTGGCGAACGAAGAGAAAACAATCGCCATAAAAGAATTCTATCTGAGTCACTTTGAATTGCAGATATCATCTCTGCTAGTATAGTGGTGCGTATCCCAGATGACACCCTGGAGATCGGGGTTCGATTCCGGACAGAGAGAACTTTTGATGAATTTCGCTAAATCGGATTGGGTCCACTTACAAAGAACTAAAATCTAAACCTAGAAAAAAGGGGACATTCTAGACAAAAAAAAACAACTAAAAAACACATTGGAAACTTTATTACAAAAACGCATTTCGACCAAAACAGACGCATAGCTCAATTACAGCATCAAAACTCAAAACAAATATCTGCTATGGAAAAAACATATTTTGGCTGTTGGCGTATGAAGAGAAAAGAATCGCCATAAAAGCATTCCTCTTGAGACACTTTGGAGATAAGACTGGCAGATACCATCTCCGTTAGTATTGTGGTGAGTATCCCAGACTGTCACTCTGGAGATCGGGGTTCGATTCACCGACAGAGAAAACGTTTTGATGAACTTCGCTGAATCAGGTCTGGTCCGCTCACAAAAAACTAAAATCTAAACCTAGAAAAGAGGGGGCATTCTAGACATAAAACAACAAAAAAAAACAATTTGGAAACATTATTACAGCAAACACAAAAAGCTCACTAATCGACTCATCACTAAATTGCAGCAACAAAACTGATAACAAATATTTGTAATGAAAAAACGTAATTCGGCTGTTGGCGAACGAAGCGAAAACAACAGCCATAAAAGCATTTTTCTTGGGTCACTTTGGAGATAAGAATTGCAGATTTCATCTCTGTTAGAATAGTGATGAGTATCCCAGACTATCAGTCTGAACACCGGCGTTCGATTCCCTGACAGAGAGAATTTGTTCATGAACTTCGCTAAATCGGATCTGGTCTACTTACAAAGAACTAAAATCTCAACCTAGAAAAAAGGGGCATTCTAGACAAATAAAAAAAACAAAAAGACACATTTGCTCCAAAAAAGACACATTACTCAATTACAGCAACAAAACTCAAAACAAATATCTGCTATGGAAAAAACATAATTCGGCTGTTGGCGAACGAAGAGAAAACAATCGCCATAAAAGCATTCTTGTTGAGTCACTTTGAATTGCAGATATCATCTCTGCTAGTATAGTGGTGCGTATCCCAGATGACACCCTGGAGATCGGGGTTCGATTCCGGACAGAGAGAACTTTTGATGAATTTCGCTAAATCGGATTGGGTCCACTTACAAAGAACTAAAATCTAAACCTAGAAAAAAGGGGACATTCTAGACAAAAAAAAACAACTAAAAAACACATTGGAAACTTTATTACAAAAACGCATTTCGACCAAAACAGACGCATAGCTCAATTACAGCATCAAAACTCAAAACAAATATCTGCTATGGAAAAAACATATTTTGGCTGTTGGCGTATGAAGAGAAAACAATCGCCATAAAAGCATTCCTCTTGAGACACTTTGGAGATAAGACTGGCAGATACCATCTCCGTTAGTATTGTGGTGAGTATCCCAGACTGTCACTCTGGAGATCGGGGTTCGATTCACCGACAGAGAAAACGTTTTGATGAACTTCGCTGATTCAGGTCTGGTCCGCTCACAAAAAACTAAAATCTAAACCTAGAAAAGAGGGGGCATTCTAGACATAAAACAACAACAAAAAAAACAATTTGGAAACATTATTACAGCAAACACAAAAAGCTCACTAATCGACTCATCACTAAATTGCAGCAACAAAACTGATAACAAATATTTGTAATGAAAAAACGTAATTTGGCTGTTGGCGAACGAAGCGAAAAGAACAGCCATAAAAGCATTTTTCTTGGGTCACTTTGGAGATAAGAATTGCAGATTTCATCTTTGTTAATATAGTGTTGACTATCCCGGACTGTCACCCTGAAGACCGGGTTTCGATTCCGGACAGAGAGAACTTTTGATGAATTTCGCTAAATCGGATCGGGTCCACTTACAGAGAACTAAAATCTAAGCCTAGAAAAAAGGGTCAATCTAGACAAAAAAAATAAAAAAACACATTGGAAACTTTATTACAAAAATGCAATTCGCTCCAAATTAGACGCATTAATCAATTACAGCATCAAAACGCAAAACAAATATCTGCTATGGAAAAAAATATAATTTGGCTGTTGGCGTATGAAGAGAAAACAATCGCCATAAAAGCATTCTTCTTGAGACCTTTTGGAGATAAGACTGGCAGATACCATCTCCGTTAACATTGTGGTGAGTATCCCCCAGAGAAAACGTTTTGATGAACTTCGCTGAATCGGGTGTTGCGGCTGCTCAAGAATCTCAGCGGAACCGATATATCACAGCCTGGTTCTCGAGTTTTACGCCGGCCTGGTTCTTCACTGGGTTCGATTGACTAACGATCTCGCAGAAATAATCAGTCGCTCGGACGTATTAAAGGACTGTAACTTTAATTTTGTTGATTGAAGTTAAGAAAATCCTAAGTGATAATCTATGTTCAATCTCGTGCTGAAGTTTGTAAGGCTTCAGCCAGTAGCTAGTATTGTTGCAAACTTCTCGTTAAGTGAGCTCAACTAACTTATAACCCGCAAGATCTTAAGATCTAGCAAAACTTAACGAAAAGACTAAAGTTGTTAAAGAATCAAATTTTAGTCAATCTGAGAGCCAACTGCTCTTGGTAACAGTTTCTAATGGTTCTAAATACAATACGGTTTCACTAATCAAACAATTGGGTTAAAGTAAATAATCAAATATTTATCATTTATAACATCATCATTACTTGTTTCTGATTGGTTAATCAAGAAAATGATTTAGGTTATTGTTTACATAGTAAATGTCAAATTACTGCAATATTTACTTTTGTTGACATAAGCACGGATGGTTATTACGTGGCTCTAAATGCCTCGAATGTACGGTATTTGACCTTTAATGGTCATCTAGAGAATCATAAATAAACAACTTAAGAAATTTAACAATAAATAACAAAATATCAAAAAATGCCAATTTTGCACCTTATAAGTGCTAATAGCCACACTTGTGGGTCTGATGCAATAATGTTCGTTGGGTCCATGAGTAGCTTAGAGTTAACCCTAACCGTCTGCCATAACCTCGGGTTGCTCGGGTTTTGGCTTCCCAAAATCGGGGGGGGGGGTGTACAGATTTTCGGTCCCAACTTGTAAAATTTTTCATTTTTGACCATTTTTGAGTTTTGAGAATTTCTAAGTTTTTTCAATTTCAAAAGTTATTTCTTGCTGCCTGATGGCTTTTCTAGCTGATTTGAAGTGGCGCCAACATCGCCGGCCCTGTTTTCGATCTCGGAAACACCATCGTAGAATACTGGCGCTAACTTCACGACTGGCCGGTTTAGTTCTCCATGTGCCATTTTGACTCTCGCTGATCTCACAACTCCATCGTTGCCAGTGAAAATCTCAATGATTCGTCCAAGCTTGTATTCACAGCGTTTCACAGAGTCATCTACTAGCCACACTAACTCGCCTTCTTTCAGATTTCGCACATGTTCTTTTGACCACTTCGATCTCTGGTTCCATTGTGGAAGATATTCGCGAGTCCATCTTTTCCAGATCATGTCGGCATATGCTTGAGCCGTTTTGAATGATTTTCTCAAGTCGTGGTAGCGTTCACTGGATGGCATGAATGGTGCACTCGCGTTCTCTCGTCCTAGCAAGAAATGATTAGGTGTGAGTGCTGTCAAATCTTCAGGGTCGTCACTTACTGCTGTCAGGGGTCTTGCGTTGAGAGTCTGCTCTACAAGACACATTGTTGTGCTGAGTACCTCGTCTGTGAGGCTTCTGTTGTCCAAGATTGCAATCATAACCTTCTTGCAACTTTGAACCAGTCTTTCCCAGATTCCACCAAAGTGAGGAGCTCCGGGAGGATTGAATTTCCAAACAATCTTTTTCTGTGCTAAGTCACTCTCGATCTTAGCTTTGTCCCACTCGTTCATGAATGCTTTGAGCTCATTGGCTGCTCCAACAAAGTTTGTTCCGTTGTCACTAATGATGGTATTCGGGTAGCCACGTCTTGCAATGAATCTTGCCACTGCAGCTAGACATGACTCGGTGTCCAATGACTGAGCAACTTCGATGTGTACTGCTCTCGTTGTCAGGCAAGTGAAGAGACAGCACCATCTCTTCATGGTACGTCGTAGGAACTTGACTTCGAAGGGTCCGAAGTAGTCAACTCCGGTATGGGTGAATGGGAACACATGTTCATCAAGTCGTTCTCTTGGTAGATCTGCCATCGGTGGGTGAATGGGGTTGGCGTTCCTGTGTCTGCATTTGATGCATCTCGACTTGATTTTCCTGAATGCATTTCTCAGCCCGATGATCCAGTATTCTTGTTGGAGCGTGTTTCTCACATATTCTGTGCCCTCATGTAGGTTGTCTCGATGTGCTTTCTCCAACAGAAGTTGTACAACTGGATGTTTCGCGGTTAACAATATTGGATGTTTTGCATTGTAGTCAAGGTTTGAATGTTTCAGTCGGCCTTTCACTCTAATTGTTCCATCCTCCTCTATGAAGGGTGACAATTTGGCAATGTTTAAAGTTTTGGAGATTTCTTTGCTGTTGGCTATAGACTTCGAAACATTCGGGAAGCTTTCGTTTTGAACAAATCGAAACAGTATTTGCTCGGCTTGATGAATTTCGTCTGCTTTGAGGGGACCCTTCTGTTTCGTCCTGAACCTCATGCAGTAGGCAATGAAATTTCTAATTCGATTGAAGGAACTGTATCGTCTCCAGTCAAATAGTTGTTCTATTTTTGTTTCTGTTGCTACAGTACTCGTAACTTGCTCAGGTTCGAGTTCGTTCACTTGGCACCACGGCTTTGGCCACTTTTCTTCATCTGCTTGGAGCCATGCCGGCCCGTTTAGCCATACGGACTCCTTGAGGCCTTCGATGGACATTCCTCGGGTTCCGATGTCGGCAGGGTTTTCGACACCTTTGACGTGTCTCCATTGATCCATCGATGAGTTTTCCAGTATTTCCGCTGCTCTGTTCGCAACGAATACTTGTTGTTTCTTGTGCGCTGCCTGTAGCCACTGTAGCACTGTTGATGAGTCGGTCCAATGATAGATTTTGTCAATTTTGACATCATGTTCATTGAGTATCTGCTTTCTGAGACGAACTCCGTAGACTGCGGCTTGAAGTTCTAATTTCGGTACCGTCATATGTCTGATGGGTGCCACACGACATTTCCCTATCACATATGTCAGTTTTAGAGTTGCTTCATCCTGCAGATATGCCACAATGCACATTGCTTCCTCTGATGCATCTGTAAAGATGTGTAGTCTCAATTTTGTGCATCCGTTTTCAAAATAAAGTCGATTTATTGACATTGTCCTTATTTCTCTCAACTCAGAGCACCAATCACTGAATAGCTTTGAGTGTTCTGCTGACAAATCTTTGTCCCATGCTTGGCCCATCGCTGCCCAGATGCTTTTGAGTAGAAACCGCATTCGTATGGTGAATGGTGAACATATCCCAAGTGGGTCGAACACTGCTGAGACAAAGGATAGGACAATTCTCTGAGTTATTTTTGCTGGAACTTCTTGCTCAGTTCCTCGACAGACTATGAGACTGTCTGTGTCCACATTCCAGTTGAGTCCTAGGATTGAGGATGATTGTGGTTCTGCTTCGAAAGTTTTCACAACTTTCGTTGATCTGTCTGTCCCTGGAATGTGTGACTTGACTTCTTCGTCACTTGTTATCCATTTCGTCAAGTTGAATCCACCTTTGATGAGGATGTCTCTGACTTTCTGATAAATTTCAATCGCTTCTTGAGGTGTTCTGACTGACTTGAGGAAGTCGTCCATGTAGAAGTTTCGCTGAACCACTTTGACAAGATTTTCGTCTTCTTTCGCGTTATCTTTCGCCACTTGATGCAAAGCGTAATTTGCACAAGTCGGCGAGCTTTTCGCCCCAAAAACGTGTCGTGTGTACTCGTAGACGTCTATTCTCTGCTCTGGATCTTCTCTCCAGAGGAATCGTAAACAGCGGCTGTCATCCTTTGGGACAGCTACTTGAAGAAACATTGCTTCTATATCGGCTGATAAAGCTATTTGGTGTTCTCGGAAGCGAAATATGATTCCAATCAAACTCTGCAGCAGGTCTGGCCCAGGTAGAAGTTTGTCGTTTAGGGCTACACCTTGATACTTCGCTGCTGCGTTGCACACTCTTCTGACTTTTTCGGGTTTGTGCGGGTTTATGACGGGATGATGTGGTAAATACCATTGCAGTTTGTCTTTGGTTTCATTCAGTTCAGCTTGATCTACTTTCCGAACGTATCCAGCGTTGACATCTGTGTCGATGGTTTCTTGGTAGCGCTTCTTTAGCGCCTCGTCTTTCTGTAGGCGTCGTTCTAAGGACTTGAGTTGCCCCATTGCAGAGTAGAAGTTGTTTGGTAACTTCACTTCGTCCTCTCGCCACAGAAGTCCAACTTCGTATCTTTCACCGTTGAATCGGGTCGTTTGTTCCAACGTCTTGATTGCTCGTTGTTCTTCCTTTGAATGTCCAGTGACATCGCAGTTTGAAGCGTAGGACTCGATATCCCACCACTTACTCAACTGGGTTGCTAATTTGTCGTCTGCAATTGATGTTGCTGTGGTCGCAAGAGTTGCTGCTTGCTTCGCTGGTAGGGGTCCACTTAAAGCCCAACCAATCTTTGATTTCACTGCCCATGGTGCAGCTTTGTCTTCTGACTTCTTGAATTCAAAAGGATGATGAATGTCGTAGCAATCTTGTCCAAGAATCACCTGAACATCGTTTAGATTGTAGCTCTGATCTGGCAAGTTCCTCAGATGTGGGTAACGGTCTTTCAATTCTTGCAACTCTACAATCTGGTCACCCAATTTCAGTTTTTCGTGTACGTAGAACTGCACTGTTGTCAATGGTCGAGACTTCTCATGCGCTGAAACAGCTATTGGCACTATTTCAGTCTTTACATCCTGTGATCCATGGATCCCTGCTACTGATAGAGATGCTTTTCTGCCTTGGAGTTGGAGTTTTGACACCACTGATTTGTCTACAAATGAGATTGAGGATCCCGAATCACACATCGCTAATACATTTAGGCTTAAGTCTCTGTTGGTCAGCTTGATTCGTACCACTGGAAGTCCTCCTTGGGTGATGTTAGTTGCTATTGCCGTTGTAGCATCTGAGACATTCCTTGTAGTCTCCTTCTTCGGTAGTTCGCTGTGCAAAAGCCTGTTGTGCCGCCTTCCACAGCTGGGTACGCTGCAGGTCCTGCTTCTGCAGTCCTTCGACATATGACCTGGTTTCAAGCAATTGAAACACAGTTTGAACTTCTGGACATGCTCTCGTCGTTCATTTACTTTCAGTGACTTAAACTTTTCACACGTCCAAATAGGATGTTGCCCGTCTTTGAAGGGACATTCGAAATTTTTGGGTTTGCTTGACTCTTCAGCGTTTGAAGCGAAAGTACTCGTCTTCGGTTTATCACGGCTTTGAAATTTGTTTCTGTCAAACGACGAGTTTGTCTGTGCTAACAAGTCCTCATGAATTGCAGCTTTTGAGGCAAGCCACTCCTTGAAAATAATCAGGTTACCTCTCAGTGGTCGGCGATCTCGCATATACTGCAACCACTGTTCTCTCAGTTGCGGAGAAAGTTTTCTGGTTGTTGAGCTAAGCCCTGCTTCTGCTTCTAGATCTGATGTGTATCCAAGTTGAGTCAAGGTGTTCACCACATTTGTAACCACATTTGCGAATTTGACAATGCTCGTAGAATCGTCATGCCGAACTGGAGGATGAGTATATATTTTCTTGAATTGCGCGTTGACTATGAAATCTGATCTGCCATACTTCTCACAGAGTATGTCCCAAGCGTGATAGTATGATTGCGAGCTGAATCCCATTCCCGATATTGCTGCCTTTGCTTGACCCGTAAGACTGGTCTTGAGGTATTGCATCTTTTCTGTATCGCTGATTGGCTTTTGATGAACAACAACATCAAAAAGACCTGACCACTCTGGCCACTCCAGAGGATCTCCTGAAAACTCAGTCAGTTTTAGTTTTGGCAAGCCACTGGCACCACTGCTTGGTACTGGTTGGTAAATTACTTGGGGAGTGGTGTGATTCATTGTGCTCTTGTTTCTGCTCTCGGCAGACCTGTTCCGAAAGTTGTTAATGGGACTCTGACTCCTGTTTCTGTCTTGAACTGCTGACGTTCGCTGCTGCTGAAACGTCGTCCTTGTCAACGGCGGTGCTGGTGGGTCCGTTACTCTAATTGGTTTACGGACTTCTGGTTTCTTGAGAATGCTCGGTTCAGCCAGTTGCGTTGAGAAAAGCCTTTCGCCTGGTTGGAACAGCGGGGTAGTTTTCGGGTAGGTGCTGAAGCGTTTGTCAGCTCTGTCCTGTGTGGTATTCGTTGGAGGGTCGATAACAACATTTGGAGATAGTGGCCGTTGAGGGGCAGACTGTTGAGCGCCTGCTTCTGCCCACCTTGCTGTCCTTTCTTGATTTCGTTTTGATCCAACACTTTCTATCTCATCTGCCACTGATCCGGATGCTCTTGAGCTTCCTTTGGTCAGCTCAAGTTTCATACGTCTTTGTTCTTCTTCTTCCTCTGCTTTCCTTCTTTCGTTTTCGAGAGCTCGCTCATGCTGTCGAAAACGCAGTTCATCTTCTTGTTGTTGCATCCTTAGACGTAACTCCTGTTCTTGTTGTTGCTGTTGTAAGCGTAACTCTTGTTCTCGTTGTTGCTGTTGTAAGCGTAACTCTTGTTCTCGTTGTTGTTGTTGTTGTTGCTGTTGTAAACGTAACTCTTCTTGCTGGCGACGAAGTTCTATTTCTTCACGCTCCTGCTCTAACTCCAACTGGCGCTCTCGCAGTCGTTGCTCTGTTTCTTTCTTTGCTTTTAGGTTTTCGAGCTCCATTTCTTCGATCTGTCGCCTTCTCGATAATCGCGAGTTGGCGATACTGGGTTCCTTTCTACTTCCATGTGTAGCAGAATGCTTGGAAGAGACCTCGGCGTTCTCCTCAACATTTTCTATAGCTCCATTTCCTGTATCAATTACAGTTTCGTCGTTTGGGTCTTTGTCACCAGCCGATGTAGTGGACACTAAAGATGTTTGATTTCCACAATCCTTGCTGAACCTATACTGTTTCAGCAAGTCTTCATAGTGACTCCTAAGATTACTGAAATTCGCCAACCCTTGGTGACAGTGTTCGGTCTTCATCATTGGAAAAGCTTTTGCGCAAATTTCATCTAGCTTTACTTTTAACCGTTCAACCTGATCACACAGTATCTGTCTTTCGGAGTCGCTTAAATTTTCTGCTTTCAATTTCTTTTCGAGTTCTAACCTTTCGTCCTCGATTTGATCAGAATCTTCCCATAATTGGTACAATCGCAATGTGTCTTTCCGGTAGTCGACAACTACTGCGCGAAAATCTTCAATATCCTGGAGATCTGGTATTTTGTCAACTACCCATCGCAAAACCTTCCTCTTTTCTTCTAACATACGCTTGGTGTCATTATCAAAGCTTTCAAAATACTTTGGTTTTAAAAGTAACCTTTGCTGTTGTCGGTTGTCTTCCAAGTCGTCGTACGTCTCGAAGAAACATCGATAAGCACTTTCGGCTGTCATTGTTTTGTTATGTGTCAGGTAGCCTTCTAGCTCGTTGAGGTGTCTGGAGAAGGACTTGAGTAGGTCAGCTTGCTCTTTCTCTAACGTCTTGAGTTGACCACTCGCCTTCCAATCAGCTGTCTTCCAGTGTCTGTTGGGACTTTTGCTGGCCATCGTCGCTGATTTTGTTTTGGTCCACCAGGTTGAATCGAAGATTCGTTTCTGTTCGTGTCACTGCTGTTGATGTGGTCCGGGTCGGCGGACCAAATGTTGCGGCTGCTCAAGAATCTCAGCGGAACCGATATATCACAGCCTGGTTCTCGAGTTTTACGCCGGCCTGGTTCTTCACTGGGTTCGATTGACTAACGATCTCGCAGAAATAATCAGTCGCTCGGACGTATTAAAGGACTGTAACTTTAATTTTGTTGATTGAAGTTAAGAAAATCCTAAGTGATAATCTATGTTCAATCTCGTGCTGAAGTTTGTAAGGCTTCAGCCAGTAGCTAGTATTGTTGCAAACTTCTCGTTAAGTGAGCTCAACTAACTTATAACCCGCAAGATCTTAAGATCTAGCAAAACTTAACGAAAAGACTAAAGTTGTTAAAGAATCAAATTTTAGTCAATCTGAGAGCCAACTGCTCTTGGTAACAGTTTCTAATGGTTCTAAATACAATACGGTTTCACTAATCAAACAATTGGGTTAAAGTAAATAATCAAATATTTATCATTTATAACATCATCATTACTTGTTTCTGATTGGTTAATCAAGAAAATGATTTAGGTTATTGTTTACATAGTAAATGTCAAATTACTGCAATATTTACTTTTGTTGACATAAGCACGGATGGTTATTACGTGGCTCTAAATGCCTCGAATGTACGGTATTTGACCTTTAATGGTCATCTAGAGAATCATAAATAAACAACTTAAGAAATTTAACAATAAATAACAAAATATCAAAAAATGCCAATTTTGCACCTTATAAGTGCTAATAGCCACACTTGTGGGTCTGATGCAATAATGTTCGTTGGGTCCATGAGTAGCTTAGAGTTAACCCTAACCGTCTGCCATAACCTCGGGTTGCTCGGGTTTTGGCTTCCCAAAATCGGGGGGGGGTGTACAGATTTTCGGTCCCAACTTGTAAAATTTTTCATTTTTGACCATTTTTGAGTTTTGAGAATTTCTAAGTTTTTTCAATTTCAAAAGTTATTTCTTGCTGCCTGATGGCTTTTCTAGCTGATTTGAAGTGGCGCCAACATCGGGTCTGGTCCGCTTACAAAAAAACTAAAATCTAAACCTAGAAGAGAGGTTCTAGACAAAAAAAACAACGAAAAAACACTTTGGAAACATTATTACAGCAAACGCAAAAAGCTCACTACTCGACTCATCACAAAATTGCAGCAACAAAACTGATAACAAATATTTGTAGTGGAAAAAAGTAATTCGGCTGTTGGCGAACGAAGCGAAAACAATAGCCATAAAAGCATTCTTCTTGAGACACTTTGGAGATAAGAATTTCAGATACCATCTCTGTTAGTATAGTGGTGAGTACCCCAGACTACCACTATGGAGACCGGGGTTCGATTCCCCGACAGAGAGAACTTTTTTGATGAAATTCGCTAAATCGGATCTGGTTCGCTTACAAAGAACTAAAATCTTAAGCCCTAAAACAGGGGCAATCTAGACAAATAAGAAACAACAAAAACACCACGTTGAAAAGCTTATTAGAGGAGACGCAAAATGCTCACTAATCGACTCAAAACTCAATTTCAGCAACAAAACTCAAAACAAATACCCGTAAAGGAAAAACATGGTTCGGCGCTTGGCGAACAAAATGAAAATAATTGCCATAAAAGCATTCTTCTTGAGACACTTTGGAGATAAGAATTTCAGATACCAGCTCTGTTAGTATAGTGGTGAGTACCCCAGACTACCACTATGGAGACCGGGGTTCGATTCCCCGACAGAGCGAACTTTTTTGATGAACTTCGCTAAATCGGATCTGGTTCGCCTACAAAGAACTAAAACCTTAAGCTCAAAAAAAGGGTCAATCTAGACAAATAAAAAACAACGAAAACAACACGCTGAAAACATTATTACAGAAGAAGCAAATTGCTTACTAATCGACTCATTACTCAATTGCAGTAATAAAACTCAAAACAAATATCTGTGATCGAAAAACATAAATCTGTAATGGAAAGACAACATTCGGCTCTTGGCGAACAATAAGAAAAAATTTGCTATAAAACAATTCTTCTGGAGTCACATTGGAGATATGAATAGCAGATACAATCGCTGGTAGTATAGTGGAGAGTATCCCAGACTGGCACGCTGGCGACCAGGGTTCGATTCCCCCAGAGAGAGAAGTTTTTGACAAACTTCGCTAAACGGATTTGGTCCGCTTACAAAGAACTAAAATCTCAAGCTAGAATGCATTCTAGTCAAATAAAAAACAACCAAAACAACACTTTGAAAACCTTATTCACGAAAACGCAAAAAACTCACTAATTGACTCATTACTCGATTGCAGCAACAAAACTGGAAACAAATATCTGTTATGGAAAAAATCATAATTCAGCTGCTGGCAAACAAAGTGAAAATAGTCGTCAAAAAAGCATTCATCTTGAGTCACTTTGGAGATAAGACAAATAGTTGCCACCTCTGTTAGAATAGAGGGGAGTATCCCATACTGTCCAACTGGAGAGCGGGGTTTGATACACGACAGAGACGACTTTTTTGATGAACTTCGCCAAATCGGGTCTGGTCCGCTTACAAAGAGCTAAAATCTTAAGCTCGAAAAAAGGGTCAATCTAGACAAATAAAAAACAACGAAAACAACACGTTGAAAACCTTATTACAGAAGACGCAAAGTGCTCACTAATCGACTCATTACTCATTTGCAGCAACAAAAGTCAAAACAAATACCTGTAAAGGAAAAACATGGTTCGTCACATGGCGAACAAAATGAAAAAACTGCCATAAAAGCATTCTTCTTGAGACACTTTGGAGATAAAAAATGCAGATACCATCTCTGTTAGTAAAGTGGTGAGTATCGCGGACTGTCACTCTGGAGGCCGCGGTTTGATACCCCAACAGAGAGAAGTTTTTTGATGAACTTCGCTAAATCGGATCTGGTCCGCTTACAAAAAACTTAAATCCTGAGCTCGAAGAAAGGGAAAATTTAGACAAATAAAAAACAACGAAAAAAACACGTTGAAAACCTTGTTACAGAAGAGACAAAATGCTCACTAATCGACTCATTACTCAATTGCAGCAACAAAACTCAAAACAAATATCTGTAATGAAAAATCATAATTCGGCTCTTGGCGAACACAGTGAAAATAATTGCCGTAAAAGCTTTCTTCTTGAGACACTTTGGAGATAAGAATTGCAGATACCATCTCTTTAAGTAAAGTGGTGAGTATCGCAGACTGTCACTCTGGAGACCGCGGTTTGATACCCCGACAGAGGAAAGTTTTTTGATGAACTTCGCTAAATCGGATCAGGTCCGCTTACAAAAAACTTAAATCTTAAGCTCGAAAAAAGGGACAATTTAGACAAATAAAAAAACAACGAAAAAAACACGTTGAAAACCTTATTACAGAAGACGCAAAGTGCTCACTAATCGACTCATTACTCATTTGCAGCAACAAAAGTCAAAACAAATACCTGTGAAGGAAAAACATGGTTCGTCACATGGCGAACAAAATGAAAAAACTGCCAAAAAAGCATTCTTCTTGAGACACTTTGGAGATAAAAAATGCAGATACCATCTCTGTTAGTAAAGTGGTGAGTATCGCAGACTGTCACTCTGGAGACCGCGGTTTGATACCCCGACAGAGAGAAGTTTTTTGATGAACTTCGCTAAATCGGATCTGGTCCGCTTACAAAAAACTTAAATCCTGAGCTCGAAAAAAAGGAAAATTTAGACAAATAAAAAACAACGAAAAAAACACCTTGAAAACCTTGTTACAGAAGAGGCAAAATGCTCACTAATCGACTCATTACTCAATTGCAGCAACAAAACTCAGAACAAATATCTGTAATGAAAAATCATAATTCGGGTTTTGGCGAACACAGTGAAAATAATCGCCGTAAAAGCATTCTTCTTGAGACACTTTGGAGATAAGAATTGCAGATACCAACTCTGTTAGTAAAGTGGTGAGTATCGCAGACTGTCACTCTGCAGACCGCGGTTTGATACCCCGACAGAGGAAAGTTTTTTGATGAACTTCGCTAAATCGGATCTGGTCCGCTTACAAAAAACTTAAATCTTAAGGTCGAAAAAAGGGACAATTTAGACAAAAAAAAACAAAGAAAAAAACACGTTGAAAACCTTGTTACAGAAGAGGCAAAATGCTCACTAATCAACTCATTACTCAATTGCAGCAACAAAACTCAGAAGAAAAACCTGTAAAGGAAAAACATGGTTCGTCGCATGGCGAACAAAACGAAAAAAACTGCCATAAAAGCATTCTTCTTGAGAAAATTTGGAGATAAAAAAATGCAGACACCATCTCTGTTAGTAAAGTGGTAAGTATCGCAGACTGTCACTCTGGAGACCGCGGTTTGATACCCCGACAGAGAGAACTTTTTTGATGAACTTCGCTAAATTGGATCTGGTCCGCATACAAAAAACTTAAATCTTAAGCTCGAAAAAAGGGACAATTTAGACAAATAAAAAACAACGAAAAAAACACGTTGAAAACCTTATTACAGAAGACGCAAAGTGCTCACTAATCGACTCATTACTCATTTGCAGCAACAAAAGTCACAACAAATACCTGTAAAGGAAAAACATGGTTCGTCGCATGGCGAACAAAATGAAAAAAACTGCCATAAAAGCATTCTTCTTGAGACACTTTGGAGATAAAAAATGCAGATACCATCTCTGTTAGTAAAGTGGTGAGTATCGCAGACTGTCACTCTGGAGACCGCGGTTTGATATCCCGACAGAGGAAAGTTTTTTGATGAACTTCGCTAAATCGGATCTGGTCCGATTACACTAAACTTAAATCTTTAGCTCGAAAAATGGGACAATTTAGACAAATAAAAAACCACGAAAAAAAAGACGTTGAAAACATTATTACAGAAGACGCAAAGCGCTCACTAATCGACTCATTACTCATTTGCAGCAACAAAAGTCAAAACAAATACTTGTAAAGGAAAAACATGGTTCGTCGCATGGCGAACAAAATGAAAAAAAACCTGCCATAAAAGCATTCTTCTTGAGACACTTTGGAGATATGAATTGCAGATACCATCTCTGTTAGTAAAGTGGTGAGTATCGCAGACTGTCACTCTGGAGACCGCGGTTTGATACCCCGACAGAGGAAAGTTTTTTGATGAATTTCGCTAAATCGGATCTGGTCCGCTTACAAAAAACTTAAATCTTAAGGTCGAAAAAAGGGACAATTTAGACAAATAAAAAACAACGAAAAAAAACACGTTGAAAACCTTATTACAGAAGACACAAAGTGCTCTCTAATCGACTCATTACTCATTTGCAGCAACAAAACTCAAAACAAATACCTGTGAAGGAAAAACATGGTTCGGCGCTTGGCGATCAAAATGAAAATAATTGACATAAAAGCATTCTTCTTGAGACACTTTGGAGATAAGAATTGCAGATACCATCTCTGTTAGTAAAGTGGTGAGTATCGCAGACTGTCACTCTGGAGACCGCGGTTTGATACCCCGACAGAGAGAACTTTTTTGATGAACTTCGCTAAATCGGATCTGGTCCGCATACAAAAAACTTAAATCTTGAGCTCGAAAAAAGGGACAATTTAGACAAAGAAAAACAACGAAAAAAACACGATGAAAACCTTATTACAGAAGACGCAAAATGCTCACTAATCGACTAATTACAAAATTGCAGCAACAACACTCAAAACAAATAATTGTAATGCAAAAACATAATTCGGCGCTTGGCGAACAAGTGAAAATAATTGCCATAAAAGCATTCTTCTTGAGACACTTTGGAGATAAGAATTGCAGATAACTTCTCTGGTAGTAAAGTGGCGAGTATCGCAGACTGTCACTCTGGAGACCGCGGTTTGATACACCGACAGAGAGAACTTTTTTGATGAACTCCGATAAATCGGATCTTGTCCGCTTACAAAAAACTTAAATCTAGAGCTCGAAAAAAGGGACAATTTAGACAAATAAAAAACAACGAAAAAAAAACACGTGGAAAACCTTATTACAGAAGACGCAAAATGCTCACTAATCGACTCGTTACAAAATTGCAGCAACAACACTCAAAACAAATACCTGTAATGGAAAAACATAATTCGGCGCTTGGCGAACAAAGTGAAGATAATTGCCATAAAAGCATTCTTCTTGAGACACTTGGGAGATAAAAATTGCAGATTTCATCTCTGTTAGTATAGTGGTGAGTATCCCAGACTGTCACTCGGGAGACCGGGGTTCGATTCCCCGACAAAGAGAATTTTTTGATGAAATTCGCTAAATCGGATCTGGTTCGCTTACAAAGAACTAAAATCTTAAAGCTCTAAATCAGGGGCGATCTAGACAAATAAAAAACCAACAAAAACACCACGTTGAAAAGCTTATTAGAGGAGACGAAAAGTGCTCACTAGTCGACTCATTACTCAATTGCAGCAACAAAACTCAAAACAAGTACCTGTAAAGGAAAAACATGGTTCGGCGCTTCGCGAACAAAATGAAAATAATTGCCATAAAAGCATTCTTCTTGAGACACTTTGGAGATAAGAATTGCAGATACCGTCTCTGTTAGTATAGTGGTGAGTATCCCAGACTGTCACTATGGAGACCGGGGTTCGATTCCCCGACAGAGAGAACTTTTCTGATGAACTTCGCTAAATCGGATCTGGTTCGCCTACAAAGAACTAAAACCTTAAGCTCGAAAAAAAGGCAGTCTAGACAAATAAAAAACAACAAAAACAACACGCTGAAAACCTTATTACAGAAGAAACAAACTGCTCACTAATCGACTCATTACTCAATTGCAGTAATAAAACTCAAAACAAATATCTGTGACGGAAAAACATAATTGAGCTGTTGTCACAAAAAGAAAAATTTTGCTATAAAACTATTCTTCTGGAGTCACATTGGATATAAGAATAGCAGATACCATCTCTATTAGTATAGTGGTGAGTATCCCAGACTGTCACTAAGGATACCGGGGTTCGATTCCCCGACAGAGAGAACTTTTCTGATGAACTTCGCTAAATCGGATCTGGTTCGCCTACGAAGAACTAAAACCTTAAGCTCGAAAAAAGGGACAATTTAGACAAACAAAAAACAACAAAAAAACACGTTGAAAACCTTATTAGAGAAGACACAAAGTGCTCACTAATCGACTCATTACTCATTTGCAGCAACAAAAGTCAAAAAAACAAATACCATTAAAGGAAAAACATGGTTCCTCGCATGAAGAACAAAATGAAAAAAATGCCATGAAAGCTTTCTTCTTGAGACACTTTGGAGATGAAAAATGCAGATACCATCTCTGTAAGTAAAGTAGTGAGTATCCCAGACTGTCACTATGGAGACCGGGGTTCGATTCCCCGACAGAGAGAACTTTTCTGATGAACTTCGCTAAATCGGATCTGGTTCGCCTACAAAGAACTAAAACCTTAAGCTCGAAAAAAGGGACATTTTAGACAAATAAAAAACAACGAAAAAAAACACGTTGAAAACCTTATTACAGAAGAAGCAAAATGCTCACTAATCGACTCATTACAGAATTGCAGCAACAACACTCAAAACAAATACCTGTAATGGAAAAACATAATTCGGCGCTTGGCGAACAAAGTGAAAATAATTGCCATAAAAGCATTCTTCTTGAGACACTTTGGAGATAAGAATTGCAGATAATATCTCTGGTAGTAAAGTGGTGAGTATCACAGGCTGCCACTCTGGAGACCGCGGTTTGATACCCCGACAGAGAGAACTTTTTTGATGAACTCCGATAAATCGGATCTTGTCCGCTTACAAAAAACTTAAATCTTAAGCTCGAAAAAAGGGAAAATTTAGACAAATAAAAAACAACGAAAGAAACACGTTGAAAACCTTATTACAGAGGACGGAAAACGCTCACTAACCAACTCATTACTCAATTGCAGCAACAACACTCAAAACAAAAACCTGTAATGGAAAAACATAATTCGGCGTTTGGCGAACAAGGTGAAAATAATTGCCATAAAAGCATTCTTCTTGAGAGACTTTGGAGATAAAAATTGCAGATACCATCTCTGGTAGTAAAGTGGTGAGTATTGCAGACTGTCACTCCGGTGACCGCGGTTTGATTCCCCGACAGAGCGAAATTTTTTGATGAACTTCGCTAAATCGGATCTGGTCCGCTTACAAAGAACTAAAATCTTAAGCTCTAAAACAGGGGCAATCTAGACAAATAAAAAACAACAAAAACACCACGTTGAAAAGCTTATTAGAGGAGACGCAAAATGCTCACTAATCGACTCAATACTCAATTGCAGCAAGAAAACTCAAAACAAATACCTGTAAAGGAAAAACCATGCTCGGCGCTTGGCGAACAAAATGAAAATAATTGCCATGATAGCATTCTTCTTGAGACACTTTGGGGATAAGAATTGCAGATACCATCTCTGTTAGTATAGTGATGAGTTGCCCAGACTGTCACTCTGGAGACCGGGGTTCGATTCCCCGACAAAGAGAATTTTTTTGATGAACTTCGCTAAATCGGATCTGGTCCGCTTACAAAGAACTAAAATCTTTAGCTCTAAAACGGGGGCAATCTAGACAAAAGAAAAACAACAAAAACACCACGTTGAAAAGCTTATTAGAGGAGACGCTAAATGCTCACTAATCGACTCAATACTCAATTGCAGCAACAAAACTCAAAACAAATACCTGTAAAGGAAAAACATGGTTCGGTGCTTGGCGAACAAAATGAAAATAATTGCCATAAAAGCATTCTTCTTGAGACACTTTGGAGATAAGAATTGCAGATACCATCTCTGTTAGTATAGTGATGAGTATCCCAGACTGTCACTCTGGCCGCGGTTCGATTCCCCGACAGAGAGAACTTTTTTGATGAACTTCGCTAAATCGGATTTGGTCCGCTTACAAAGAACTAAAATCTTAAGCTCGAAAAAAGGGACAATTTAGACAAAAAAAACAAAAAAAACACCACGTTGAAAAACTTATTAGAGGAGAAGCAAAATGATCACTAATCGACTCATTACTCAATTGCAGCAACAACACCCAACACGAATACCTGTAATGGAAAAACATAATTCGGCGCTTGGCGAACAAAGTGAAAATAATTGCCATAAAAGCATTCTTCTTGAGACACTTTGCGAACAAAGTGAAAATAATTGCCATGAAAGCATTCTTCTTGAGACACTTTGGAGATAAAAATTGCAGATACCATCTCTGTTAGTATAGTGGTGAGTATCCCAGACTGGCACTCTGGAGACCGGGGTTCGATTCCCCGACAGAGAGAACTTTTCTGATGAACTTCGCTAAATCGGATCTGGTTCACCTACAAAGAACTAAAACCTTAAGCTCGAAAAAAGGGACATTTTAGACAAATAAAAAACAATGAAAAAAAACACGTTGAAAACCTTATTACAGAAGAAGCAAAATGCTCACTAATCGACTCATTACAGAATTGCAGCAACAACACTCAAAACAAATACCTGTAATGGAAAAACATAATTCGGCGCTTGGCGAACAAAGTGAAAATAATTGCCATAAAAGCATTCTTCTTGAGACACTTTGGAGATAAGAATTGCAGATAACATCTCTGGTAGTAAAGTGGTGAGTATCACAGGCTGCCACTCTGGAGACCGCGGTTTGATACCCCGACAGAGAGAACTTTTTTGATGAACTCCGATAAATCGGATCTTGTCCGCTTACAAAAAACTTAAATCTTAAGCTCGAAAAAAGGGAAAATTTAGACAAATAAAAAACAACGAAAGAAACACGTTGAAAACCTTATTACAGAGGACGGAAAACGCTCACTAACCAACTCATTACTCAATTGCAGCAACAACACTCAAAACAAATACCTGTAATGGAAAAACATAATTCGGCGTTTGGCGAACAAAGTGAAAATAATTGCCATAAAAGCATTCTTCTTGAGACACTTTGGAGATAAGAATTGCAGATAACATCTCTGGTAGTAAAGTGGTGAGTATCGCAGACTGTCACTCTGGAGACCGTGGTTTGATACCCCGACAGAGAGAACTTTTTTGATGAACTCCGATAAATCGGATCTTGTCCGCTTACAAAAAACTTAAATCTTAAGCTCGAAAAAAGGGAAAATTTAAACAAATAAAAAACAATGAAAGAAACACGTTGAAAAACTTATTACTGAGGACGCAAAAAGCTCACTAATCGACTCATTACTCAATTGCAGCAACAAAACTCAGAACAAATATCTGTAATGAAAAATCATAATTCGGCTCTTGGCGAACACAGTGAAAATAATAGCCATAAAAGCATTCTTCTTGAGACACTTTGGAGATAAAAATTGCAGAAATCATCTCTGTTAGTATTGTGGTGAGTATCCCAGACTGTCACTTTGGAGACCGGGGTGCAATTTCCAGACATAGAGAATTTTTTGATGAAATTCGCTAAATCGGATCTGTTTCGCTTACAAAGAACTAAAATCTTAAGCTCTAAAACAGGGGCTATCTAGACAAATAAAAAACAAAAACACCACGTTGAAAAGCTTATCAGAGGAGACGAAAAATGCTCACTAATCGACTCATTACTCAATTGCAGCAACAAAACTCAAAAGAAATACCTGTAAAGGAAAAACATGGTTCGGCGCTTCGCGAACAAAATGAAAATAATTGCCATAAAAGCATTCTTCTTGAGAGACTTTGGAGATAAGAATTGCAGATACCATCTCTGTTAGTATAGTGATGAGTATCCCAGACTGTCACTCTGGCCGCGGTTCGATTCCCCGACAGAGAGAACTTTTTTGATGAACTTCGCTAAATCGGATTTGGTCCGCTTACAAAGAACTAAAATCTTAAGCTCGAAAAAAGGGACAATTTAGACAAAAAAAAAACAAAAAAAACACCACGTTGAAAAACTTATTAGAGGAGACACAAAAAAACTCACTAATCGACTCAATACTCAATTGCAGCAAGAAAACTCAAAACAAATACCTGTAAAGGAAAAACATGGTTCGGCGCTTGGCGAACAAAATGAAAAAAATTGCCATAAAAGCATTCTTCTTGAGACACTTTGGAGATAAGAATTGCAGATACCATCTCTGTTAGTATAGTGATGAGTAGCCCACACTGTCACTCTGGAGACCGGGGTTCGATACCCCGACAAAGAGAACTTTTTTGATGAACTTCGCTAAATCGGATCTGGTCCGCTTACAAAGAACTAAAATCTTAAGCTCGAAAAAAGGGACAATTTAGACAAAAAAAACAACAAAAACAAAACGTTGAAAACTTATTAGAGGAGAAGCAAAATGATCACTAATCGACTCATTACTCAATTGCAGCAGCAACACTCAAAACGAATACCTGTAATGGAAAAACATAATTCGGCGCTTGGCGAACAAAGTGAAAATAATTGCCATAAAAGCATTCTTCTTGAGACACTTTGCGAACAAAGTGAAAATAATTGCCATAAAAGCATTCTTCTTGAGACACTTAGGAGATAAAAATTGCAGATACCATCTCTGTTAGTATAGTGGTGAGTATCGCAGTCTGGCACTCTGGAGACCGGGGTTTGATTCCCCGACAGGGAGAACTTTTTTGATGAAATTCGCTACATAGGATCTGGTTCGCTTACAAAGAACTGAAATCTTAAGCTCTAAAACAGGGGTTATCTAGACAAATAAAAAACAACAAAAACATCACGTTTAAAAGCTTATTAGAGGAGACGCAAAATGCTCTATGATCGACTCAATACTCAATTGCAGCAACAAAACTCAAAACAAATACCGGTAAAGGAAAAACATGGTTCGGCGCTTGGCGAACAAAATGAAAACAATTGCCATAAAAGCATTCTTCTTGAGACACTTTGGAGATAAGAATTGCAGATACCATCTCTGTTAGTATAGTGATGAGTATCCCAGATTGTCACTCTGGAGACCGCGGTTCGATTCCCCGACAGAGAGAACTTTTTTGATGATTTTCGCTAAATCGGATCTGGGCCGCTTACAAAGAACTAAAATCTTAAGCTCGAAAAAAGGGACAATTTAGACAAAAAAACAACAAAAACACCACGTTGAAAAGCATATTAGAGGAGACGCAAAATGCTCACTGATCGACTCAATACTCAATTGCAGCAACAAAACTCAAAACGAATACCTGTAATGGAAAAACATAATTCGGCGCTTGGCGAACAAAGTGAAAATAATTGCCATAAAAGCATTCTTCTTGAGACACTTTGGAGATAAGAATTGCAGATACCATCTCTGTTAGTATAGTGATGAGTATCCCAGACTGTCACTCTGGCCGCGGTTCGATTCCCCGACAGAGAGAACTTTTTTGATGAACTTCGCTAAATCGGATTTGGTCCGCTTACAAAGAACTAAAATCTTAAGCTCGAAAAAAGGGACAATTTAGACAAATAAAAAACAACAAAAACACCACGTTGAAAAGCTTATTAGAGGAGACGCAAAATGCTCACTAATCGACTCATTTCTCAATTGCAGCAACAAAACTCAAAACAAATACCTGTAAAGGAAAAACATGGTTCGGTGCTTGGCGAACAAAATGAAAATAATTGCCATAAAAGCATTCTTCTTGAGACACTTTGGAGATAAGAATTGCAGATACCATCTCTGTTAGTATAGTGATGAGTATCCCAGACTGTCACTCTGGCCGCGGTTCGATTCCCCGACAGAGAGAACTCTTTTGATGAACTTCGCTAAATCGGATTTGGTCCGCTTACAAAGAACTAAAATCTTAAGCTCGAAAAAAGGGACAATTTAGACAAATAAAAAACAACAAAAACACCACGTTGAAAAGCTTATTAGAGGAGACGCAAAATGCTCACTAATCGACTCATTTCTCAATTGCAGCAACAAAACTCAAAACAAATACCTGTAAAGGAAAAACATGGTTCGGTGCTTGGCGAACAAAATGAAAATAATTGCCATAAAAGCATTCTTCTTGAGACACTTTGGAGATAAGAATTGCAGATACCATCTCTGTTAGTATAGTGATGAGTATCCCAGATTGTCACTCTGGAGACCGCGGTTCGATTCCCCGACAGAGAGAACTTTTTTGATGATTTTCGCTAAATCGGATCTGGGCCGCTTACAAAGAACTAAAATCTTAAGCTCGAAAAAAGGGACAATTTAGACAAAAAAACAACAAAAACACCACGTTGAAAAGCATATTAGAGGAGACGCAAAATGCTCACTGATCGACTCAATACTCAATTGCAGCAACAAAACTCAAAACAAATACCGGTAAAGGAAAAACATGGTTCGGCGCTTGGCGAACAAAGTGAAAATAAAAGCATTCTTCTTGAGACACTTTGCGAACAAAGTGAAAAAATTGCCATAAAAGCATTCTTCTTGAGACACTTTGGAGATGAAAATTGCAGATACCATCTATGTTAGTATAGTGATGAACAGCCCAGACTGTCACTCTGGAGACCGGGGTTCGATTCCCCGACAAAGAGAACTTTTTTGATGAACTTCGCTAAATCGGATCTGGGCCGCTTACAAAGAACTAAAATCTTAAGCTCTGAAACAGGGGCATTCTAGACAAATGAAGAACAACAAAAACACCACGTTGAAAAGCTTATTAGAGGAGACGCAAAATGCTCACTGATCGACTCAATACTCAATTGCAGCAACAAAACTCAAAACAAATACCTGTAAAGGAAAAACATGGTTCGGTGCTTGGCAAACAAAATGAAAATAATTGCCATAAAAGCATTCTTCTTGAGACATTTTGGAGATAAGAATTGGACATCCCATCTCTGTTAGTATAGTGATGAGTATCCCAGACTATCACTCTGGAGACCGCGGTTCGATTCCCCGACAGGGAGAAATTTTTTGATGAAATTCGCTACATCGGATCTGGTTCGCTTGCAAAGAACTAAAATCTTAAGCTCTAAAACAGGGGCAATCTAGACAAATAAAAAACAACAAACACACCACGTTTAAAAGCTTATTAGAGGAGACGCAAAATGCTCACTAATCGACTCAATACTCAATTGCAGCAACAAAACTCAAAACAAATACCTGTAAAGGAAAAACATGGTTCGGTGCTTGGCGAACAAAATGAAAACAATTGCCATAAAAGCATTCTTCCTGAGACACTTTGCGAACAAAGTGAAAATAATTGCCATAAAAGCATTCTTCTTGAGACACTTAGGAGATAAAAATTGCAGATACCATCTCTGTTAGTATAGTGGTGAGTATCCCAGTCTGGCACTCTGGAGACCGGGGTTTGATTCCCCGACAGGGAGAACTTTTTTGATGAAATTCGCTACATAGGATCTGGTTCGCTTACAAAGAACTAAAATCTTAAGCTCTAAAACAGGGGTTATCTAGACAAATAAAAAACAACAAAAACACCACGTTTAAAAGCTTATTAGAGGAGACGCAAAATGCTCACTAATCGACTCAATACTCAATTGCAGCAACAAAACTCAAAACAAATACCTGTAATGGAAAAACATAATTCGGCGCTTGGCGAACAAAGTGAAAATAATTGCCATAAAAGCATTCTTCTTGAGACACTTTGCGAACAAAGTGAAAATAATTGCCATAAAAGCATTCTTCTTGAGACACTTAGGAGATAAAAATTGCAGATACCATCTCTGTTAGTATAGTGGTGAGTATCCCAGTCTGGCACTCTGGAGACCGGGGTTTGATTCCCCGACAAGGAGAACTTTTTTGATGAAATTCGCTACATAGGATCTGGTTCGCTTACAAAGAACTAAAATCTTAAGCTCTAAAACAGGGGTTATCTAGACAAATAAAAAACAACAAAAACACCACGTTTAAAAGCTTATTAGAGGAGACGCAAAATGCTCACTAATCGACTCAATAGTCAATTGCAGCAACAAAACTCAAAACAAATACCTGTAAAGGAAAAACATGGATCGGTGCTTGGCGAACAAAATGAAAACAATTGCCATAAAAGCATTCTTCTTGAGACACTTTGGAGATAAGAATTGCAGATACCATCTCTGTTAGTATAGTGATGAGTATCCCAGATTGTCACTCTGGAGACCGCATTTCGATTCCCCGACAGAGAGAATTTTTTTGATGATTTTCGCTAAATCGGATTTGGTCCGCTTACAAAGAACTAAAATCTTAAGCTCGAAAAAAGGGACAATTTAGACAAAAAAAAACAACAAAAACACCACGTTGAAAAGCATATTAGAGGAGACGCAAAATGCTCAATAATCGACTCATTACTCAATTGCAGCAACAAAATTCAAAACAAATACCGGTAAAGGAAAAACATGGTTCGGCGCTTGGCGAACAAAGTGAAAATAAAAGCATTCTTCTTGAGACACTTTGGAGATAAAAATTGCAGATACCATCTCTGTTAGTATAGTGATGAACAGCCCAGACTGTCACTCTGGAGACCGGGGTTCGATTCCCCGACAAAGAGAACTTTTTTGATGAACTTCGCTAAATCGGATCTGGGCCGCTTACAAAGAACTAAAATCTTAAGCTCTGAAACAGGGGCATTCTAGACAAATGAAGAACAACAAAAACACCACGTTGAAAAGCTTATTAGAGGAGACGCTAAATGCTCACTGACCGACTCAATACTCAATTGCAGCAACAAAACTCAAAACAAATACCTGTAAAGGAAAAACATGGTTCGGTGCTTGGCAAACAAAATGAAAATAATTGCCATAAAAGCATTCTTCTTGAGACATTTTGGAGATAAGAATTGGACATACCATCTCTGTTAGCATAGTGATGAGTATCCCAGACTATCACTCTGGAGACCGCGGTTCGATTCCCCGACAGGGAGAAATTTTTTGATGAAATTCGCTACATCGGATCTGGTTCGCTTGCAAAGAACTAAAATCTTAAGCTCTAAAACAGGGGCAATCTAGACAAATAAAAAACAACAAACACACCACGTTTAAAAGCTTATTAGAGGAGACGCAAAATGCTCACTAATCGACTCAATACTCAATTGCAGCAACAAAACTCAAAACAAATACCTGTAAAGGAAAAACATGGTTCGGTGCTTGGTGAACAAAATGAAAACAATTGCCATAAAAGCATTCTTCCTGAGACACTTTGCGAACAAAGTGAAAATAATTGCCATAAAAGCATTCTTCTTGAGACACTTTTGAGATAAAAATTGCAGATAACATCTCTGTTAGTATAGTGGTGAGTATCCCAGACTGTCACTCTGGCGACGGGGGTTTGATTCCCCGACAGGGAGAACTTTTTTGATGAAATTCGCTACATCGGATCTGGTTCGCTTACAAAGAACTAAAATCTTAAGCTCTAAAACAGGGGCAATCTAGACAAATAAAAAACAACAAACACACCACGTTTAAAAGCTTATTAGAGGAGACGCAAAATGCTCACTAATCGACTCAATACTCAATTGCAGCAACAAAACTCAAAACAAATACCTGTAAAGGAAAAACATGGTTCGGTGCATGGCGAACAAAATGAAAACAATTGCCATAAAAGCATTCTTCTTGAGACACTTTGGAGATAAGAATTGCAGATACCATCTCTGTTAGTATAGTGATGAGTATCCCAGACTGTCACTCTGGAGACCGCGGTTCGATTCCCCGAAAGAGAGAGCTTTTTTGATGAACTTCGCCAAATCGGATTTGGTCCACTTACAAGGAACTAAAATCTAAGCTCGAAAAAAGGGACAATTTAGACAAAAAAACAACAAAAACACCACGTTGAAAAGCTTATTAGACGATACGCAAAATGCTCACTAATCGACTCATTACTCAATTGCAGCAACAAAATTCAAAACAAATACCGGTAAAGGAAAAACATGGTTCGGCGCTTGGCGAACAAAGTGAAAATAATTGCCATAAAAGCATTCTTCTTGAGACACTTTGCGAACGAAGTGAAAAAAATTGCCATAAAAGCATTCTTCTTGAGACACTTTGGAGATAAGAATTGCAGATACCATCTCTGTTAGTATAGTGGTGAGTATCCCAGATTGTCACTCTGGAGACCGGGTTTTGATTCCCCGACAGAGAGAACTGTTTTGATGAAATTCGCTACATCGGATCTGGTTCGCTTACAAAGAACTAAAATCTTAAGCTCTAAAACAGGGGCAATTTAGACAAGTAAAAAACAACAAAAACACCACGTTGAAAAGCTTATTAGAGGAGACGCAAAATGCTCAATAATCGACTCAATACTCAATTGCAGCAACAAAATTTTAAAAAAATACCTGTAAAGGAAAAAACATGGTCCGGCGCTTGGCGAACAAAATGAAAGGAATTGCCATAAAAACATTCTTCTTGTGACACTTTCGAGATAAGAATTGCAGATTCCATCGCTGTTAGTATAGTGGTGAGTATCGCAGACTGTCACTCTGGAGACCGCGGTTTGATACCCCGACAGAGAGAGCTTTTTCGATGAACTTCGCTAAATCGGATCTTGTCCGCCTACAAAGAACTAAAATCTTAAGCTCTAAAACAGGGAAGATCTAGACAAATAAAAAACAACAAAAACACCACGTTGAAAAGCTTATAAGAGGTGACGCAAAATGCTCAATAATCGACTCAATACTCAATTGCAGCAACAAAATTCAAAAAAACACCTGTAAAGGAAAAACATGGTTCGGCGCTGGGCGAACAAAATGAAAACAACTGCCATAAAAGCATTCTTCTTGGGACACTTTTGAGATAAGAATTGCAGATTCCATCGCTGTTAGTATAGTGGTGAGTATCCCAGACTGTCACTCTGGAGACCGCGGTTCGATTCCTCGAAAGAGAGCTTTTTTGATGAACTTCGCCAAATCGGATTTGGTCCACTTACAAAGAACTAAAATCTTAAGCTCTAAAACAGGGGAAATCTAGACAAATAAAAAACAACAAAAACACCACGTTGAAAAGCTTATTAGAGGAGACGCAAAATGCTCACTAATCGACTCATTGCTCAATTGCAGCAACAAAATTCAAAACAAATACCGGTAAAGGAAAAACATGGTTCGGCGCTTGGCGAACAAAGTGAAAATAATTGCCATAAAAGCATTCTTCTTGAGACACTTTGCGATCAAAGTGAAAAAAATTGCCATAAAAGCATTCTTCTTGAGACACTTTGGAGATAAAAATTGCAGATACCATCTCTGTTAGTATAGTGGTGAGTATCCCAGACTGTCACTCTGGAGACCGGGGTTTGATTCCCCGACAGAGAGAACTGTTTTGATGAAATTCGCTACATCGGATCTGGTTCGCTTACAAAGAACTAAAATCTTAAGCTCTAAAACAGGGGCAATCTAGACAAATAAAAAACAACAAAAACACCACGTTTAAAAGCTTATTAGAGGAGACGCAAAATGCTCACTAATCGACTCAATACTCAATTGCAGCAACAAAACTCAAAACGAATACCTGTAAAGGAAAAACATAATTCGGCGCTTGGAGAACAAAGTGAAAATAATTGCCATAAAAGCATTCTTCTTGAGACACTTTACGAACAAAGTGAAAATAATTGCCAAAAAAGCATTCTTCTTGAGACACTTTGGCGATAAAAATTGCAGATACCATCTTTGTTAGTATAGTGGTGAGTATCCCAGACTGTCACTCTGGAGACCGGGGTTCGATTCCCCGACAGAGAAAACTTTTCTGATGAACTTCGCTAAATCGGATCTGGTCCGCTTACAAAGAACTAAAATCTTAAGCTCTAAAACAGGGGCAATCTAGACAAATAAAAAACAACCAAACACCAGGTTGAAAAGCTTATTAGAGGAGACGCAAAATGCCCAATAATCGACTCAATACTCAATTGCAGCAACAAAATTCAAAAAAACACCTGTAAAGGAAAAGCATGGTTCGGCGCTGGGCGAACAAAATCAAAATAATTGCCATAAAAGCATTCTTCTTCGGACACTTTCGAGATAAGAATTGCAGATTCCATCGCTGTTAGTCTAGTGGTGAGTATCCCAGACTGTCACTCTGGAGACCGCGGTTCGATTCCCCGAAAGAGAGAGCTTTTTTGATGAACTTCGCCAAATCGGATTTGGTCCACTTACGAGGAACTAAAATCTAAGCTTGAAAAAAGGGACAATTTAGACAAAAAAACAACAAAAACACCACGTTGAAAAACTTATTAGAGGAGACGCAAAATGCCCAATAATCGACTCAATACTCAATTGCAGCAACAAAATTCAAAACAAATACCGGTAAAGGAAAAACATGGTTCGGCGCTTGGCGAACAAAGTGAAAATAATTGCCATAAAAGCATTCTTCTTGAGACACTTTGCGATCAAAGTGAAAAAAATTGCCATAAAAGCATTCTTCTTGAGACACTTTGGAGATAAAAATTGCAGATACCATCTCTGTTAGTATAGTGGTGAGTATCCCAGACTGTCACTCTGGAGACCGGGGTTTGATTCCCCGACAGAGAGAACTGTTTTGATGAAATTCGCTACATCGGATCTGGTTCGCTTACAAAGAACTAAAATCTTAAGCTCTAAAACAGGGGCAATCTAGACAAATAAAAAACAACAAAAACACCACGTTGAAAAGCTTATTAGAGGAGACGCAAAATGCTCAATAATCGACTCAATACTCAATTGCAGCAACAAAATTTTAAAAAAATACCTGTAAAGTAAAAAACATGTTTCGGCGCTTGGCGAACAAAATGAAAAGACTTGCCATAAAAGCATTCTTCTTGTGACACTTTCGAGATAAGAATTGCAGATTCCATCGCTGTTAGTATAGTGGTGAGTATCGCAGACTGTCACTCTGGAGACCGCGGTTTGATACCCCGACAGAGAAAGCTTTTTCGATGAACTTCGCTAAATCGGATCTTGTCCGCCTACAAAGAACTAAAATCTTAAGCTCTAAAACAAGGGGAATCTAGACAAATAAAAAACAACAAAAACACCACGTTGAAAAGCTTATAAGAGGAGACGCAAAATGCTCAATAATCGACTCAATACTCAATTGCAGCAACAAAATTCAAAACAAATACCTGTAAAGGAAAAACATGGTTCGGAGCTTGGCGAACAAAATGAAAATAATTGCCATAAAAGCATTCTTCTGGGACACTTTCGAGATAAGAATTGCAGATTCCATCGCTGTTAGTATAGTGGTGAGTATCGCAGACTGTCACTCTGGAGACCGAAGTTTGATACCCCGACAGAGAGAACTTTTTCGATGAACTTCGCTAAATCGGATCTGGTCCGCCTACAAAGAACTAAAATCTTAAGCTCTAAAACAGGAACAATCTAGACAAATAAAAAACAACAAAAACACCAGGTTGAAAAGCTTATTAGAGGAGACGCAAAATGCTCAATAATCGACTCAATACTCAATTGCAGCAACAAAATTGAAAAAAAAACACCTGTAAAGGAAAAACATGGTTCGGCGCTTGGCGAACAAAATGAAAATAATTGCCATAAAAGCATTCTTCTGGGACACTTTCGAGATAAGAATTGCAGATTCCATCGCTGTTAGTATAGTGGCTAGTATCGCAGACTGTCACTCTGACGACCGAAGTTTGATACCCCGACAGAGAGAACTTTTTCGATGAACTTCGCTAAATCGGATCTGGTCCGCCTACAAAGAACTAAAATCTTAAGCTCTAAAACAGGGGCAATCTAGACAAATAAAAAACAACAAAAACACCAGGTTGAAAAGCTTATTAGAGGAGACGCAAAATGCTCAATAATCGACTCAATACTCAATTGCAGCAACAAAATTCAAAACAAATACCTGTAAAGGAAAAACATGGTTCGGCGCTTGGCGAACAAAATGAAAATAATTGCCATTAAAGCATTCTTCTGGGACACTTTCGAGATAAGAATTGCAGATTCCATCGCTGTTAGTATAGTGGTGAGTATCGCAGACTGTCACTCTGGAGACCGAAGTTTGATACCCCGACAGAGAGAACTTTTTCGATGAACTTCGCTAAATCGGATCTGGTCCGCCTACAAAGAACTAAAATCTTAAGCTCTAAAACAGGGGCAATCTAGACAAATAAAAAACAACAAAAACACCAGGTTGAAAAGCTTATTAGAGTAGACGCAAAATACTCAATAATCGACTCAATACTCAATTGCAGCAACAAAATTCAAAAAAAAACACCTGTAAAGGAAAAACATGGTTCGGCGCTTGGCGAACAAAATGAAAATAATTGCCATAAAAGCATTCTTCTGGGACACTTTCGAGATAAGAATTGCAGATTCCATCGCTGTTAGCATAGTGGTGAGTATCGCAGACTGTCACTCTGAAGACCGAAGTTTGATACCCCGACAGAGAGAACTTTTTCGATGAAATTCGCTAAATCGGATCTGGTCCGCCTGCAAAGAACTAAAATCTTCAGCTCTAAAACAGGGGCAATCTAGACAAATAAAAACCAACAAAAACACCACGTTGAAAAGCTTATAAGAGGAGACGCAAAATGCTCAATAATCGACTCAATACTCAATTGCAGCAACAAAATTTTAAAAAAAATACCTGTAAAGGAAAAAACATGGTTCGGCGCTTGGCGAACAAAATGAAAAGACTTGCCATAAAAGCATTCTTCTTGTGACACTTTAGAGATAAGAATTGCAGATTCCATCGCTGTTAGTATAGTGGTGAGTATCGCAGACTGTCACTCTGGAGACCGCGGTTTGATACCCCGACAGAGAAAGCTTTTTCGATGAACTTCGCTAAATCGGATCTTGTCCGCCTACAAAGAACTAAAATCTTAAGCACTAAAACAAGGGCAATCTAGACAAATAAAAAACAACAAAAACACCAGGTTGGAAAGCTTAATAGAGGAGACGCAAAATGCTCAATAATCGACTCAATACTCAATTGCAGCAACAAAATTCAAAAAAAACACCTGTAAAGGAAAAACATGGTTCGGCGCTTGGCGAACAAAATGAAAATAATTGCCATAAAAGCATTCTTCTGGGACACTTTCGAGATAAGAATTGCAGATTCCATCGCTGTTAGTATAGTGGTTAGTATCGCAGACTGTCACTCTGACGACCGAAGTTTGATACCCCGACAGAGAAAACTTTTTCGATGAACTTCGCTAAATCGGATCTGGTCCGCCTACAAAGAACTAAAATCTTAAGCACTAAAACAAGGGCAATCTAGACAAATAAAAAACAACAAAAACACCAGGTTGGAAAGCTTAATAGAGGAGACGCAAAATGCTCAATAATCGACTTAATACTCAATTGCAGCAACAAAATTCAAAAAAAACACCTGTAAAGGAAAAACATGGTTCGGCGCTTGGCGAACAAAATGAAAATAATTGCCATAAAAGCATTCTTCTGGGACACTTTCGAGATAAGAATTGCAGATTCCATCGCTGTTAGTATAGTGGTTAGTATCGCAGACTGTCACTCTGACGACCGAAGTTTGATACCCCGACAGAGAAAACTTTTTCGATGAACTTCGCTAAATCGGATCTGGTCCGCCTACAAAGAACTAAAATCTTAAGCTCTAAAACAGGGGCAATCTAGACAAATAAAAAACAACAAAAACACCAGGTTGAAAAGCTTATTAGAGGAGACGCAAAATGCTCAATAATCGACTCAATACTCAATTGCAGCAACAAAATTCAAAACAAATACCTGTAAAGGAAAAACATGGTTCGGCGCTTGGCGAACAAAATGAAAATAATTGCCATAAAAGCATTCTTCTGGGACACTTTCGAGATAAGAATTGCAGATTCCATCGCTGTTAGCATAGTGGTGAGTATCGCAGACTGTCACTCTGGAGACCGAAGTTTGATACACCGACAGAGAGAACTTTTTCGATGAACTTCGCTAAATCGGATCTGGTCCGCCTACAAAGAACTAAAATCTTAAGCTCTAAAACAGGGGCAATCTAGACAAATAAAAAACAACAAAAACACCAGGTTGAAAAGCTTATTAGAGCAGACGCAAAATACTCAATAATCGACTCAATACTCAATTGCAGCAACAAAATTAAAAAAAAAACACCTGTAAAGGAAAAACATGGTTCGGCGCTTGGCGAACAAAATGAAAATAATTGCCATAAAAGCATTCTTCTGGGACACTTTCGAGATAAGAATTGCAGATTCCATCGCTGTTAGCATAGTGGTGAGTATCGCAGACTGTCACTCTGGAGACCGCGGTTTGATACCCCGACAGAGAGAAAATTTTGATGAACTTCGCTAAATCGGATCAGGTCCGCTTACAAAGAACTAAAATCTTAAGCTCAAAAAAAGGGACAAGTTAGACAAATAAAAACAACAAAAACAACACGTTGAAAACCTTATTACAGAAGACGCAAAATGCTCACTAATCGACTCATTACTCAATTCCAGCAATAAAACCGAAAACGAATATCTGTAATGAAAAATCATAATTCGGCTCTTGGCGAACAAAGTGAAAACATTTGCCGTAAAAGCATTCTTCTTGAGACACTTTGGAGATAAGAATTAAAGATACCATCTCTGTTAGTATAGTGGTGAGTATCCCAGACTGTCAGTCTGAAGACCGGCGTTCGATTCCCTGACAGAGAGAACTTGTTCATGAATTTCACTAAATCGGATAGGGTCCACTTACAGAGAACTAAAATCTAAACCTAGAAAAAAGGGGGTCATTCTAGACAAAAAAAAACTTCATTACAAAAACTCAATTCACTCCAAAATAGACACATTACTAAATTACAGCATCAAAACTCAAAACTAATATCTGCTATGGAAAAACCTATTTCGGCCGTTGGCGAACGAAGACAAAAATAATTGTATTAAAATCATTCTTCTTGAGTCACTTTGGAGAATTGCTGATATCATCGCTGGTAGTATAGTGATGAGTATCCCAGATTGTCACTCTGGAGACCGCGGTTTGATACCCCGACAGAGATTTTTTTTCGATGAATTTCGCTAAATTGGATCTGGTCCACCTACAAAGATCTAAAATCTTAAGCTATAAAAAAACAGGGACAATCTAGACAAATGAAAAACAACAAAAACACCACGCTGAAAAGCTTATTAGAGGAGACGTAAAATGCTCAATAATCGACTCAAAACTCAATTGCAGCAACAAAACTCAAAACAAATACCTGTAAAGGAAAGACATGGTTCGGCGCTTGGCGAACAAAATGAAAATAATTGCCATAAAAGCATTCTTCTTGAGACACGTTGGAGATAAAAATTTCGGATACCATCTCTGGTAGTAAAGTGGTGAGTATCGCAGACTGTCACTCTGGAGACCGCGGTTTGATACCCCGACAGAGAGAAATTTTTTTGATGAACTTCGCTAAATCGGATCTGGTCCGCTTACAAAGAACTAAAATCTTAAGCTCTAAAACAGGGGAAATCTAGACAAATAAAAAACAACAAAAACACCACGTTGAAAAGCTTATTAGAGGAGACGCAAAATGCTCACTAATCGACTCATTGCTCAATTGCAGCAACAAAACTTAAAACGAATACCTGTAAAGGAAAAACATGGTTCGGTGCTTGGCGAACAAAATGACAACAATTGCCATAAAAGCATTCTTCTTGAGACATTTTGGAGATAAGAATTGCAGATACAATCTCTGTTAGTAAAGTGGTGAGTATCGCAGACTGTCACTCTGGAGACCGCGGTTTGATACCCCGACAGAGAGAAATTTTTTTGATGAACTTCTCTATATCGGATCTGGTCCGCTTACAAAGAACTAAAATCTTAAGCTCTAAAACAGGGGAAATCTAGACAAATAAAAAACAACAAAAACACCACGTTGAAAAGCTTATTAGAGGAGACGCAAAATGCTCACTAATCGACTCATTGCTCAATTGCAGCAACAAAACTTAAAACGAATACCTGTAAAGGAAAATAAATAATTCGGCGCTTGCTGAACAAAGTGAAAATAATTGCCATAAAAGCATTCTTCTTGAGACACTTTGCGCACAAAGTTAAAACAATTGCCAAAAAAGCATTCTTCCTGAGACACTTTGGCGATAAAAATTGAAGATACCATCTTTGTTAGTATAGTGGTGAGTATCCCAGACTGTCACTCTGGAGACGGGGTTCGATTCCCCGACAGAGAAAACTTTTCTGATGAACTTCGCTAAATCGGATCTGGTCCGCTTACAAAGAACTAAAATCTTAAGCTCTAAAACAGGGGAAATCTAGACAAATAAAAAACAACAAAAACACCACGTTGAAAAGCTTATTAGAGGAGACGCAAAATGCTCACTAATCGACTCATTGCTCAATTGCAGCAACAAAACTTAAAACGAATACCTGTAAAGGAAAATAAATAATTCGGCGCTTGCTGAACAAAGTGAAAATAATTGCCATAAAAGCATTCTTCTTGAGACACTTTGCGCACAAAGTTAAAACAATTGCCAAAAAAGCATTCTTCCTGAGACACTTTGGCGATAAAAATTGAAGATACCATCTTTGTTAGTATAGTGGTGAGTATCCCAGACTGTCACTCTGGAGACGGGGTTCGATTCCCCGACAGAGAAAACTTTTCTGATGAACTTCGCTAAATCGGATCTGGTCCGCTTACAAAGAACAAAAATCTTAAGCTCTAAAACAGGGGCAATCTAGACAAATAAAAAACAACAAAAACACCACGTTGAAAAACTTATTAGAGGAGACGCAAAATGCTCACTAATCGACTCATTGCTCAATTGCAGCAACAAAACTTAAAACGAATACCTGTGAAGGAAAAACATAATTCGGCGCTTGGCGAACAAAGTGAAAAAAATTGCCATAAAAGCATTCTTCTCGAGACACTTTGCGAACAAAATGAAAATAATTGCCATAAAAGCATTCTTCTTGAGACACTTTGGAGATAAAAATTGCAGATACCATCTCTGGTAGTAAAGTGGTGAGTATCGCAGACTTCCACCCTGGAGACCGCGGTTTGATACCCCGACAGGGAGAACTTTTTCGATGAACTTCGCTAAATCGGATCTGGTCTGCCTACAACGAACTAAAATCTTAAGCTCTAAAACAGGGGCAATCTAGACAAATAAAAAACAACAAAAACACCACGTTGAAAAGGTTATTAGAGGAGACGCAAGATGCTCAATAATCGACTCAATACTCAATTGCAGCAACAAAACTCAAAACAAATACCTGTAAAGGAAAAACATGGGTCGGCGCTTGGCGAACAAAATGAAAATAATTGCCATGAAAGCATTCTTCTTGGGACACTTTCGAGATAAGAATTGCAGATTCCATCGCTGTTAGTATAGTGGTGAGTATTCCAGACTGTCACTCTGGAGGCCGGGGTTCGATTCCCCGACAAAGAGAACTTTTTTGATGAACTTCGCTAAATCGGATCTGGTCCGCTTACAAAGAACAAAAATCTTAAGCTTTAAAACAGGGGCAATCTAGACAAATAAAAAACAACAAAAACACCACGTTGAAAAACTTATTAGAGGAGACGCAAAATGCTCACTAATCGACTCATTGCTCAATTGCAGCAACAAAACTTAAAACGAATACCTGTGAAGGAAAAACATAATTCGGCGCTTGGCGAACAAAGTGAAAAAAATTGCCATAAAAGCATTCTTCTCGAGACACTTTGCGAACAAAATGAAAATAATTGCCATAAAAGCATTCTTCTTGAGACACTTTGGAGATAAAAATTGCAGATACCATCTCTGGTAGTAAAGTGGTGAGTATCGCAGACTTCCACCCTGGAGACCGCGGTTTGATACCCCGACAGGGAGAACTTTTTCGATGAACTTCGCTAAATCGGATCTGGTCTGCCTACAAAGAACTAAAATCTTAAGCTCTAAAACAGGGGCAATCTAGACAAATAAAAAACAACAAAAACACCACGTTGAAAAGGTTATTAGAGGAGACGCAAGATGCTCAATAATCGACTCAATACTCAATTGCAGCAACAAAACTCAAAACAAATACCTGTAAAGGAAAAACATGGGTCGGCGCTTGGCGAACAAAATGAAAATAATTGCCATGAAAGCATTCTTCTTGGGACACTTTCGAGATAAGAATTGCAGATTCCATCGCTGTTAGTATAGTGGTGAGTATTCCAGACTGTCACTCTGGAGGCCGGGGTTCGATTCCCCGACAAAGAGAACTTTTTTGATGAACTTCGCTAAATCGAATTTGGTCCGCTTACAAAGAACTAAAATCTTAAGCTCGAAAAAAGGGACAATTTAGACAAATAAAAAACAACAAAAACACCACAATGAAAAACTTATTAGAGGAGACGCAAAATGCTCACTAATCGACTCATTACTCAATTGCAGCAACAAAACTCAAAACAAATAACTGTAAAGGAAAAACATGGTTCGGCGCTTCGCGAACAAAATGAAAATAATTGCCATAAAAGCATTCTTCTTGAGACACTTTGGAGATAAATATTGCAGATACCATCTCTGGTAGTAAAGTGGTGAGTATCGCAGACTGTCACTCTGGAGACCGCGGTTTGATACCCCGACAGAGAGATTTTTTTCGATGAACTTCGCTAAATCGGATCTGGTCCACCTACAAAGAACTAAAATCTTAAGCTATAAAAAACAGGGGCAATCTAGACAAATGAAAAACAACAAAAACACCACGTTGAAAAGCTTATTAGAGGAGACGCAAAATGCTCAATAATCGACTCAAAACTCAATTGCAGCAACAAAACTCAAAACAAATACCTGTAAAGGAAAAACATGGTTCGGCGCTTGGCGAACAAAATGAAAATAATTGCCATAAAAGCATTCTTCTGGGACACTTTCGAGATAAGAATTGCAGATTCCATCGCTGTTAGTATAGTGGTGAGTATCGCAGACTGTCAGTCTGAAGACCGGCGTTCGATTCCCTGACAGAGAGAACTTGTTCATGAATTTCACTAAATCGGATAGGGTCCACTTACAGAGAACTAAAATCTAAACCTAGAAAAAAGGGGGTCATTCTAGACAAAAAAAACAACTAAAAAAACACTTTGAAAACTTTATTACAAAAACTCAATTCACTCCAAAATAGACACATTACTAAATTACAGCATCAAAACTCAAAACTAATATCTGCTATGGAAAAACCTATTTCGGCCGTTGGCGAACGAAGACAAAAATAATTGTATTAAAATCATTCTTCTTGAGTCACTTTGGAGATAAGAATTGCTGATATCATCGCTGGTAGTATAGTGATGAGTATCCCAGATTGTCACTCTGGAGACCGCGGTTTGATACCCCGACAGAGATTTTTTTTCGATGAACTTCGCTAAATCGGATCTGGTCCACCTACAAAGAACTAAAATCTTAACCTATAAAAAAACAGGGACAATCTAGACAAATGAAAAACAACAAAAACACCACGTTGAAAAGCTTATTAGAGGAGACGCAAAATGCTCAATAATCGACTCAAAACTCAATTGCAGCAACAAAACTCAAAACAAATACCTGTAAAGGAAAGACATGGTTCGGCGCTTGGCGAACAAAATGAAAATAATTGCCATAAAAGCATTCTTCTTGAGACACGTTGGAGATAAAAATTTCGGATACCATCTCTGGTAGTAAAGTGGTGAGTATCGCAGACTGTCACTCTGGAGACCGCGGTTTGATACCCCGACAGAGAGAAATTTTTTTGATGAACTTCGCTAAATCGGATCTGGTCCGCTTACAAAGAACTAAAATCTTAAGCTCTAAAAGAGGGGAAATCTAGACAAATAAAAAACAACAAAAACACCACGTTGAAAAGCTTATTAGAGGAGAAGCAAAATGCTCACTAATCGACTCATTGCTCAATTGCAGCAACAAAACTTAAAACGAATACCTGTAAAGGAAAAACATGGTTCGGTGCTTGGCGAACAAAATGAAAAAAATTGCCATAAAAGCATTCTTCTTGAGACACTTTGGAGATAAAAATTTCGGATACCATCTCTGGTAGTAAAGTGGTGAGTATCGCAGACTGTCACTCTGGAGACCGCGGTTTGATACCCCGACAGAGAGAAATTTTTTTGATGAACTTCGCTAAATCGGATCTGGTCCGCTTACAAAAGAACTAAAATCTTAAGCTCTAAAAGAGGGGAAATCTAGACAAATAAAAAACAACAAAAACACCACGTTGAAAAGCTTATTAGAGGAGAAGCAAAATGCTCACTAATCGACTCATTGCTCAATTGCAGCAACAAAACTTAAAACGAATACCTGTAAAGGAAAAACATGGTTCGGTGCTTGGCGAACAAAATGAAAACAATTGCCATAAAAGCATTCTTCTTGAGACACTTTGGAGATAAGAATTGCAGATACAATCTCTGTTAGTAAAGTGGTGAGTATCGCAGACTGTCACTCTGGAGACCACGGTTTGATACCCCGACAGAGAGAAATTTTTTTGATGAACTTCTCTATATCGGATCTGGTCCGTTTACAAAGAACTAAAATCTTAAGCTCTAAAACAGGGGAAATCTAGACAAATAAAAAACAACAAAAACACCACGTTGAAAAGCTTATTAGAGGAGACGCAAAATGCTCACTAATCGACTCATTGCTCAATTGCAGCAACAAAACTTAAAACGAATACCTGTAAAGGAAAAAAAATAATTCGGCGCTTGCTGAACAAAGTAAAAATAATTGCCATAAAAGCATTCTTCTTGAGACACTTTGCGCACAAAGTGAAAATAATTGCCAAAAAAGCATTCTTCCTGAGAGACTTTGGCGATAAAAATTGAAGATACCATCTTTGTTAGTATAGTGGTGAGTATCCCAGACTGTCACTCTGGAGACCGGGGTTCGATTCCCCGACAGAGAAAACTTTTCTGATGAACTTCGCTAAATCGGATCTGATCCGCTTACAAAGAATTAAAATTTTAAGCTCTAAAACAGGGGCAATCTAGACAAATAAAAAACAACAAAAACACCACGTTGAAAAACTTATTAGAGGAGACGCAAAATGCTCACTAATCGACTCATTGCTCAATTGCAGCAACAAAACTTAAAACGAATACCTGTAAAGGAAAAACATAATTCGGCGCTTGGCGAACAAAGTGAAAATAATTGCCATAAAAGCAATCTTCTTGAGACACTTTGCGAACAAAGTGAAAATAATTGCCAAAAAATCATTCTTCTTGAGACACTTTGGCGATAAAAATTGCAGATACCATCTTTGTTAGTATAGTGGTGAGTATCCCAGACTGTCACTCTGGAGACCGGGGTTCGATTCCCGGACAGAGAAAACTTTTCTGATGAACTTCGCTATATCGGATCTGGTCCGCTTACAAAGAATTAAAATTTTAAGCTCTAAAACAGGGGCAATCTAGACAAATAAAAAACAACAAAAACACCACGTTGAAAAACTTATTAGAGGAGACGCAAAATGCTCACTAATCGACTCATTGCTCAATTGCAGCAATAAAACTTAAAACGAATACCTGTGAAGGAAAAACATAATTCGGCGCTTGGCGAACAAAGTGAAAAAAATTGCCATAAAAGCAATCTTCTCGAGACACTTTGCGAACAAAATGAAAATAATTGCCATAAAAGCATTCTTCTTGAGACACTTTGCGAACAAAGTGAAAATAATTGCCAAAAAATCATTCTTCTTGAGACACTTTGGCGATAAAAATTGCAGATACCATCTTTGTTAGTATAGTGGTGAGTATCCCAGACTGTCACTCTGGAGACCGGGGTTTGATTCCCGGACAGAGAAAACTTTTCTGATGAACTTCGCTATATCGGATCTGGTCCGCTTACAAAGAATTAAAATTTTAAGCTCTAAAACAGGGGCAATCTAGACAAATAAAAAACAACAAAAACACCACGTTGAAAAACTTATTAGAGGAGACGCAAGATGCTCAATAATCGACTCAATACTCAATTGCAGCAACAAAACTCAAAACAAATACCTGTAAAGGAAAGACATGGGTCGGCGCTTGGCGAACAAAATGAAAATAATTGCCATGAAAGCATTCTTCTTGGGACACTTTCGAGATAAGAATTGCAGATTCCATCGCTGTTAGTATAGTGGTGAGTATGGCAGACTGTCACCCTGGAGACCGCGGTTTGATACCCCGACAGGGAGAACTTTTTCGATGAACTTCGCTAAATCGGATCTGGTCTGCCTACAAAGAACTAAAATCTTAAGCTCTAAAACAGGGGCAATCTAGACAAATAAAAAACAACAAAAACACCACGTTGAAAAGGTTATTAGAGGAGACGCAAGATGCTCAATAATCGACTCAATACTCAATTGCAGCAACAAAACTCAAAACAAATACCTGTAAAGGAAAAACATGGGTCGGCGCTTGGCGAACAAAATGAAAATAATTGCCATGAAAGCATTCTTCTTGGGACACTTTCGAGATAAGAATTGCAGATTCCATCGATGTTAGTATAGTGGTGAGTATTCCAGACTGTCACTCTGGAGGCCGGGGTTCGATTCCCCGACAAAGAGAACTTTTTTGATGAACTTCGCTAAATCGAATTTGGTCCGCTTACAAAGAACTAAAATCTTAAGCTCGAAAAAAGGGACAATTTAGACAAATAAAAAACAACAAAAACACCACGTTGAAAAACTTATTAGAGGAGACGCAAAATGCTCACTAATCGACTCATTACTCAATTGCAGCAACAAAACTCAAAGCAAATAACTGTAAAGGAAAAACATGGTTCGGCGCTTCGCGAACAAAATGAAAATAATTGCCATAAAAGCATTCTTCTTGAGACACTTTGGAGATAAATATTGCAGATACCATCTCTGGTAGTAAAGTGGTGAGTATCGCAGACTGTCACTCTGGAGACCGGGGTTCGATTCCCCGACAGAGAGGACTTTTTTGATGAAATTCGCTAAATCGGATCTGGTTCGCTTACAAAGAACTAAAATCTTAAGCCCTAAAACAGGAACAATCTAGAAAAATGAAAAACAACAAAAACACCACGTTGAAAAGCTTATTAAAGGAGACGCAAAATGCTCACTAATCGACTCATTACTCAATTGCAGCAACAAAACTTAAAACGAATACCTGTGAAGGAAAAACATAATTCGGCGCTTGGCGAACAAAGTGAAAAAAATTGCCATAAAAGCATTCTTCTCGAGACACTTTGCGAACAAAATGAAAATCATTGCCATAAAAGCATTCTTCTTGAGACACTTTGGAGATAAAAATTGCAGATACCATCTCTGGTAGTAAAGTGGTGAGTATCGCAGACTTCCACCCTGTAGACCGCGGTTTGATACCCCGACAGGGAGAACTTTTTCGATGAACTTCGCTAAATCGGATCTGGTCCACTTACAAAGAACTAAAATCTTAAGCTATAAAAAAACAGGGGCAATCTAGACAAATGAAAAACAACAAAAACACCACGTTGAAAAGCTTATTAGAGGAGACGCAAAATGCTCAATAATCGACTCAAAACTCAATTGCAGCAACAAAACTCAAAACAAATAACTGTAAAGGAAAAACATGGTTCGGCGCTTCGCGAACAAAATGAAAATAATTGCCATAAAATCATTCTTCTTGAGACACTTTGGAGATAAATATTGCAGATACCATCTCTGGTAGTAAAGTTGTGAGTATCGCAGACTGTCACTCTGGAGACCGCGGTTTGATACCCCGACAGAGAGATTTTTTTCGATGAACTTCGCTAAATCGGATCTGGTCCACCTACAAAGAACTAAAATCTTAAGCTCTAAAAAAACAGGGGCAATCTAGACAAATAAAAAACAACAAAAACACCACGTTGAAAAGCTTATTAAAGGAGACGCAAAATGCTCACTAATCGACTCATTACTCAATTGCAGCAACAAAACTTAAAACGAATACCTGTGAAGGAAAAACATAATTCGGCGCTTGGCGAACAAAGTGAAAAAAATTGCCATAAAAGCATTCTTCTCGAGACACTTTGCGAACAAAATGAAAATCATTGCCATAAAAGCATTCTTCTTGAGACACTTTGGAGATAAAAATTGCAGATACCATCTCTGGTAGTAAAGTGGTGAGTATCGCAGACTTCCACCCTGGAGACCGCGGTTTGATACCCCGACAGGGAGAACTTTTTCGATGAACTTCGCTAAATCGGATCTGGTCCACTTACAAAGAACTAAAATCTTAAGCTATAAAAAAACAGGGGCAATCTAGACAAATGAAAAACAACAAAAACACCACGTTGAAAAGCTTATTAGAGGAGACGCAAAATGCTCAATAATCGACTCAAAACTCAATTGCAGCAACAAAACTCAAAACAAATAACTGTAAAGGAAAAACATGGTTCGGCGCTTCGCGAACAAAATGAAAATAATTGCCATAAAATCATTCTTCTTGAGACACTTTGGAGATAAATATTGCAGATACCATCTCTGGTAGTAAAGTTGTGAGTATCGCAGACTGTCACTCTGGAGACCGCGGTTTGATACCCCGACAGAGAGATTTTTTTCGATGAACTTCGCTAAATCGGATCTGGTCCACCTACAAAGAACTAAAATCTTAAGCTATAAAAAAACAGGGGCAATCTAGACAAATGAAAAACAACAAAAACACCACGTTGAAAAGCTTATTAGAGGAGACGCAAAATGCTCAATAATCGACTCAAAACTCAATTGCAGCAACAAAACTCAAAACAAATACCTGTAAAGGAAAAACATGGTTCGGCGCTTGGCGAACAAAATGAAAATAATTGCCATAAAAGCATTCTTCTTGAGACACTTTGGAGATAAAAATTTCGGATACCATCTCTGGTAGTAAAGTGGTGAGTATCGCAGACTGTCACTCTGGAGACCGCGGTATGATACCCCGACAGAGAGAAATTTTTTTGATGAACTTCGCTAAATCGGAGCTGGTCCGCTTACAAAGAACTAAAATCTTAAGCTCTAAAACTGGGGAAATCTAGACAAATAAAAAACAACAAAAACACCACGTTGAAAAGCTTATTAGAGGAGACGCAAAATGCTCACTAATCGACTCATTGCTCAATTGCAGCAACAAATTTTAAAACGAATACCTGTAAAGGAAAAACATGGTTCGGCGCTTGGCGAACAAAATGAAAATAATTGCCATAAAAGCATTCTTCTTGAGACACTTTGGAGATAAAAATTTCGCATACCATCTCTGGTAGTAAAGTGGTGAGTATCGCAGACTGTCACTCTGGAGACCGCGGTATGATACCCCGACAGAGAGAAATTTTTTTGATGAACTTCGCTAAATCGGATCTGGTCCGCTTACAAAGAACTAAAATCTTAAGCTCTAAAACAGGGGGAAATCTAGACAAATAAAAAACAACAAAAACACCATGTTGAAAAGCTTATTGGAGGAGACGCAAAATGCTCACTAATCGACTCATTGCTCAATTGCAGCCACAAAACTTAAAACGAATACCTGTAAAGGAAAAACATAATTCGGCGCTTGGCGAACAAAGTGAAAATAATTGCCATAAAAGCATTCTTCTTGAGACACTTTGCGAACAAAGTGAAAATAATTGCCAAAAAAGCATTCTTCTTGAGACACTTTGGCGATAAAAATTGCAGCTACCATCTTTGTTAGTATAGTGGTGAGTATCCCAGACTGTCACTCTGGAGACTGGGGTTCGATTCCCCGACAGAGAAATTTTTTCTGATGAACTTCGCTAAATCGGATCTGGTCCTCTTACAAAGAACAAAAATCTTAAGCTCTAAAACAGGGGCAATCTAGACAAATAAAAAACAACAAAAACACCACGTTGAAAAACTTATTAGAGGAGACGCAAAATGCTCACTAATCGACTCATTGCTCAATTGCAGCAACAAAACTTAAAACGAATACCTGTGAAGGAAAAACATAATTCGGCACTTGGCGAACAAAGTGAAAAAAATTGCCATAAAAAGCATTCTTCTTGAGACACTTTGCGAACAAAATGAAAATAATTGCCATAAAAGCATTCTTCTTGAGACACTTTGGAGATAAAAATTGAAGATACCATCTCTGGTAGTAAAGTGGTGAGTATCGCACACTTCCACCCTGGAGACCGCGGTTTGATACCCCGACAGGGAGAACTTTTTCGATGAACTTCGCTAAATCGGATCTGGTCTGCCTACAAAGAAATAAAATCTTAAGCTCTAAAACAGGGGCAATCTAGACAAATAAAAAACAACAAAAACACCACGTTGAAAAGCTTATTAGAGGAGACGCAAAATGCTCACTAATCGACTCATTACTCAATTGCAGCATCAAAACTCAAAACAAACACCTGTAAAGGAAAAACATGGTTCGGCGCTTGGCGAACAAAATGAAAATAATTGCCATAAAAGCATTCTTCTTGGGACACTTTCGAGATAAGAATTGCAGATTCCATCGCTGTTAGTATAGTGGTGAGTATCCCAGACTGTCACTCCGGAGACCGGGGTTCGATTCCCCGACAGAGAGAACTTTTTTGATGAACTTCGCTAAATCGGATTTGGTCCGCTTACAAAGAACTAAAATCTTAAGCTCGAAAAAAGGGACAATTTAGACAAATAAAAAACAACAAAAACACCACGTTGAAAAGCTTATTAGAGGAGACGCAAAATGCTCACTAATCGACTCATTTCTCAATTGCAGCAACAAAACTCAAAACAAATACCTGTAAAGGAAAAACATGGTTCGGCGCTTGGCGATCAAAATCAAAATAATTGCCACAAAAGCATTCTTCTTGAGACAATTTGGAGATAAAATTGCAGATACCATCTCTGGTAGTAAAGTGGTGAGTATCGCAGACTGCCACTCTGGAGACCGCGGTTTGATACCCCAACAGAGAGAACTTTTTCGATGAACTTCGCTAAATCGGATCTGGTCCGCCTACAAAGAACTAAAATCTTAAGCTCTAAAACAGGGGCAATCTAGACAAATAAAAAACAACAAAAACACCACGTTGAAAAGCTTATTAGAGGAGACGCAAAATGCTCAATAATCGACTCAATACTCAATTGCAGCAACAAAACTCAAAACAAATACCTGTAAAGGAAAAACATGGTTCGGCGATTGGCTAACAAAATGAAAATAATTGCCATAAAGGCATTCTTCTTGGGACACTTTCGAGATAAGAATTGCAGATTCCATCGCTGTTAGTATAGTGGTAAGTATCCCAGACTGTCACTCTGGAGACCGGGATTCGATTCCCCGACAGAGAGAACTTTTTTGATGAACTTCGCTAAATCGGATTTGGTCCGCTTACAAAGAACTAAAATCTTAAGCTCGAAAAAAGGGGACAATTTAGACAAATAAAAAACAACAAAAACACCACGTTGAAAAGCTTATTAGAGGAGACGCAAAATGCTCACTAATCGACTCATTACTCAATTGCAGCAACAAAACTCAAAACAAATACCTGTAAAGGAAAAATATGGTTCGGCGCTTGGCGAACAAAATGAAAATAATTGCCATAAAAGCATTCTTCTTGAGACACTTTGGCGATAAAAATTGCGGATACCATCTCTGGTAGTAAAGTGGTGAGTATCGCAGACTGTCAATCTAGAGACCGCGGTTTGACACCCCGACAGAGAGATTTTTTCGATGAACTTCGCTAAATCGGATCTGGTCCGCTTAAAAAGAACTAAAATCTTAAGCTCTAAAACAGGGGCAATCTACACAAATAAAAAACAACAAAAACACGACGTTGAAAAGCTCATTAGAGGAGACGCAAAAAGCACACTAGTCGACTCAATACTCAATTGCAGCAACAAAACTCAAAACAAAAACCTGTAAAGGAAAAACATGGTTCGGCGCTTGCTGAACAAAATGAAAAAAATTGCCATAAAAGCATTCTTCTTTGAGACACTTTGGAGATGAGAATTGCAGATACAATCTATGTTAGTATAGTGGTGAGTATCCCAGACTGTCACTCTGGCGATCGGGGTTCGATTCCCCGACAGAGCGAAATTTTTTGATGAACTTCGCTAAATCGGATCAGGTACGCTCACAAAGAACTAAAATCTTAAGCTCAAAAAAGGGGACAATTTAGACAAATAAAAAACAACGAAAACAACACGTTGAAAACCTTATTACGGAAGACTCAAAATGCTCACTAATCGACTCATTAATCAATTGCAGCAATAAAACCGAAAACAAATATCTGTAATGAAAAATAATAATTCGGCTCTTGGCGAACAAAGTGAAAATATTTGCCGTAAAAGCATTCTTCTTGAGACATTTTGGAGATAAAACTTGCAGATACCATCTCTGGTAGTAGAGTGGTGAGTATCGCAGAGTGTCACTCTGCAGACCGGGGTTCGATTCCCCGACAGAGAGAACTTTTTTGATGAAATTCGCTAAATCGGATCTGGTTCGCTTACAAAGAACTAAAATCTTAAGCCCTAAAACAGGGGCAATCTAGACAAATAAGAAACAACAAAAACACTACGTTGAAAAGCTTATTAGAGGAGACGCAAAATGCTCACTAATCGACTCATTACTCAATTCCAGCAACAAAACTCAAAACAAATACCTGTAAAGGAAAAACATGGTTCGGCGCTTGGCGATCAAAATGAAAATAATTGCCATAAAAGCATTCTTCTTGAGACAATTTGGAGATAAAAATTGCAGATACCTTCTCTGGTAGTAAAGTGGTGAGTATCGCAGACTGTCACTCTGGAGACCGGAGTCCGATTCCCCGACAGAGAGAACTTTTTTGATGAAATTCGCCAAATCGGATCTGGTTCGCTTACAAAGAACTAAAATCTTAAGCCCTAAAACAGGTGCAATCTAGACAAATAAAAAACAACAAAAACACTACGTTGAAAAGCTTATTAGGGGAGATGCAAAATGCTCACTAATCGACTCATTACTCAATTCCAGCAACAAAACTCAAAACAAATACCTGTAAAGGAAAAACATGGTTCGGCTCTTGGCGAACAAAATGAAAATAATTGCCATAAAAATCATTCTTCTTGAGACATTTTGGAGATAAAAATTGAAGATACCATCTCTGTTAGTATAGTGGTGAGTATCCCAGACTGTCACTCTGGAGACCGGGGTTCGATTCCCCGACAGAGAGAAATTTTTGATGAAATTCGCCAAATCGGATCTGGTTCGCTTACAAAGAACTAAAATCTTAAGCCCTTAAACAGGGGCAATCTAGACAAATAAAAAACAACAAAAACACTACGTTGAAAAGCTTATTAGAGGAGATGCAAAATGCTCACTAATCGACTCATTACTCAATTCCAGCAACAAAACTCAAAACAGATACCTGTGAAGGAAAAACATGGTTCGGCGCTTGGCGATCAAAATGAAAATAATTGCCACAAAAGCATTATTCTTGAGACAATTTGGAGATAAAAATTGCAGATACCTTCTCTGGTAGTAAAGTGGTGAGTATCGCAGACTGTCACTCTGGAGACCGGAGTCCGATTCCCCGACAGAGACAACTTTTTTGATGAGATTCGCCAAATCGGATCTGGTTCGCTTAAAAAGAACTAAAATCTTAAACCCTAAAACAGGGGCAATCTAGACAAATAAAAAACAACAAAAACACTACGTTGAAAAGCTTATTAGAGGAGATGCAAAATGCTCACTAATCGACTCATTACTCAATTCCAGCAACAAAACTCAAAACAAATACCTGTAAAGGAAAAACATGGTTCGGCGCTTGGCGAACAAAATGAAAATAATTGCCATAAAAATCATTCTTCTTGAGACATTGTGGAGATAAAAATTGAAGATACCATCTCTGTTAGTATAGTGGTGAGTATCCCAGACTGTCACTCTGGAGACCGGGGTTCGATTCCCCGACAGAGAGAAGTTTTTTGATGAAATTCGCCAAATCGGATCTGGTTCGCTTACAAAGAACTAAAATCTTAAGCCCTAAAACAGGGGCAATCTAGACAAATAAAAAACAACAAAAACACTACGTTGAAAAGCTTATTAGAGGAGATGCAAAATGCTCACTAATCGACTCATTACTCAATTCCAGCAACAAAACTCAAAACAGATACCTGTAAAGGAAAAACATGGTTCGGCGCTTGGCGATCAAAATGAAAATAATTGCCACAAAAGCATTCTTCTTGAGACAATTTGGAGATAAAAATTGCAGATACCTTCTCTGGTAGTAAAGTGGTGAGTATCGCAGACTGTCACTCTGGAGACCGATGTCCGATTCCCCGACAGAGAGAACTTTTTTGATGAAATTCGCCAAATCGGATCTGGTTCGCTTAAAAAGAACTAAAATCTTAAGCCCTAAAACAGGGGCAATCTAGACAAATAAAAAACAACAAAAACACTACGTCGAAAAGCTTATTAGAGGAGATACAAAATGCTCACTAATCGACTCATTACTCAATTCCAGCAAAAAAACTCAAAACAAATACCTGTAAGGGAAAAACATGTTTCGGCGCTTGGCGATCAAAATGAAGATAATTGCCACAAAAGCATTCTTCTTGAGATAATTTGGAGATAAAAATTGCAGATACCTTCTCTGGTAGTAAAGTGGTGAGTATCGCAGACTGTCACTCTGGAGACCGATGTCCGATTCCCCGACAGAGAGAACTTTTTTGATGAAATTCGCCAAATCGGATCTGGTTCGCTTAAAAAGAACTAAAATCTTAAGCCCTAAAACAGGGGCAATCTAGACAAATAAAAAACAACAAAAACACTACGTCGAAAAGCTTATTAGAGGAGATGCAAAATGCTCACTAATCGACTCATTACTCAATTCCAGCAACAAAACTCAAAACAGATACCTGTAAAGGAAAAACATGGTTCGGCGCTTGGCGATCAAAATGAAAATAATTGCCACAAAAGCATTCTTCTTGAGACAATTTGGAGATAAAAATTGCAGATACCTTCTCTGGTAGTAAAGTGGTGAGTATCGCAGACTGTCACTCTGGAGACCGATGTCCGATTCCCCGACAGAGAGAACTTTTTTGATGAAATTCGCCAAATCGGATCTGGTTCGCTTAAAAAGAACTAAAATCTTAAGCCCTAAAACAGGGGCAATCTAGACAAATAAAAAACAACAAAAACACTACGTCGAAAAGCTTATTAGAGGAGATACAAAATGCTCACTAATCGACTCATTACTCAATTCCAGCAAAAAAACTCAAAACAAATACCTGTAAGGGAAAAACATGTTTCGGCGCTTGGCGATCAAAATGAAGATAATTGCCACAAAAGCATTCTTCTTGAGATAATTTGGAGATAAAAATTGCAGATACCATCTCTGGTAGTAAAGTGGTGAGTATCGCAGACTGTCACCCTGGAGACCACGGTTTGATACCCCGACAGAGAGAAATTTGTTGATGAACTTCGCTAAATCGGATTTGGTCCGCTTACAAAGAACTAAAATCTTAAGCTCGAAAAACGGGACAATTTAGACAAAAAAAAACACCACGTTGAAAAACTTATTAGAGGAGACACAAAAAACTCACTAATCGACTCAATACTCAATTGCAGCAACAAAACTCAAAACAAATACCTGTAAAGGAAAAACATGGTTCGGCTCTTGGCGAACAAAATGAAAATAATTGCCATAAAAATCATTCTTCTTGAGACATTTTGGAGATAAAAATTGAAGATACCATCTCTGTTAGTATAGTGGTGAGTATCCCAGACTGTCACTCTGGAGACCGGAGTCCGATTCCCCGACAGAGACAACTTTTTTGATGAGATTCGCCAAATCGGATCTGGTTCGCTTAAAAAGAACTAAAATCTTAAACCCTAAAACAGGGGCAATCTAGACAAATAAAAAACAACCAAAAAACACTACGTTGAAAAGCTTATTAGAGGAGATGCAAAATGCTCACTAATCGACTCATTACTCAATTCCAGCAACAAAACTCAAAACAAATACCTGTAAAGGAAAAACATGGTTCGGCGCTTGGCGAACAAAATGAAAATAATTGCCATAAAAATCATTCTTCTTGAGACATTGTGGAGATAAAAATTGAAGATACCATCTCTGTTAGTATAGTGGTGAGTATCCCAGACTGTCACTCTGGAGACCGGGCTTCGATTCCCCGACAGAGAGAAGTTTTTTGATGAAATTCGCCAAATCGGATCTGGTTCGCTTACAAAGAACTAAAATCTTAAGCCCTAAAACAGGGGCAATCTAGACAAATAAAAAACAACAAAAACACTACGTTGAAAAGCTTATTAGAGGAGATGCAAAATGCTCACTAATCGACTCATTACTCAATTCCAGCAACAAAACTCAAAACAGATACCTGTAAAGGAAAAACATGGTTCGGCGCTTGGCGATCAAAATGAAAATAATTGCCACAAAAGCATTCTTCTTGAGACAATTTGGAGATAAAAATTGCAGATACCTTCTCTGGTAGTAAAGTGGTGAGTATCGCAGACTGTCACTCTGGAGACCGATGTCCGATTCCCCGACAGAGAGAACTTTTTTGATGAAATTCGCCAAATCGGATCTGGTTCGCTTAAAAAGAACTAAAATCTTAAGCCCTAAAACAGGGGCAATCTAGACAAATAAAAAACAACAAAAACACTACGTCGAAAAGCTTATTAGAGGAGATACAAAATGCTCACTAATCGACTCATTACTCAATTCCAGCAAAAAAACTCAAAACAAATACCTGTAAGGGAAAAACATGTTTCGGCGCTTGGCGATCAAAATGAAGATAATTGCCACAAAAGCATTCTTCTTGAGAGAATTTGGAGATAAAAATTGCAGATACCATCTCTGGTAGTAAAGTGGTGAGTATCGCAGACTGTCACCCTGGAGACCACGGTTTGATACCCCGACAGAGAGAAATTTGTTGATGAACTTCGCTAAATCGGATTTGGTCCGCTTACAAAGAACTAAAATCTTAAGCTCGAAAAACGGGACAATTTAGACAAAAAAAACACCACGTTGAAAAACTTATTAAAGGAGACACAAAAAACTCACTAATCGACTCAATACTCAATTGCAGCAACAAAACTCAAAACAAAAACCTGTAAAGGAAAAACATGGTTCGGCGCTTGGCGAACAAAATGAAAATAATTGCCATAAAAGCATTCTTCTTGAGACACTTTGGAGATAAGAATTGCAGATACCATCTATGTTAGTATAGTGGAGAGTATCCCAGACTGTCACTCTGGAGACCGGGATTCGATTCACCGACAGAAAGAACTTTTTTGATGAAAATAACTAAATCGGATCTGGTTCGCTTACAAAGAACTAAAATCTTATGCTCTAAAACAGGGGCAATCTAGACAAATAAAAAACAAAAAAAAACACCACGTTGAAAAGCTTATTAGAGGAGACGCAAAATGCTCATTAATCGACTCATTGCTCAATTGCAGCCAGAAAACTCAAAACAAATACCTGTAAAGGAAAAACATGGTTCGGCGCTTGGCGATCAAAATGAAAATAATTGCCATAAAAGCATTCTTCTTGAGACAATTTGGAGATAAAAATTGCAGATACCATCTCCGGTAGTAAAGTGGTGAGTATCGCAGACTGTCAATCTGGAGACCGGGGTTCGATTCCCCGACAGAGAAAAATTTGTTGATGAACTTCGCTAAATCGGATCAGGTCCGCTTACAAAGAACTAAAATCTTAAGCTCAAAAAAAGGGAAAGTTTAGACAAATAAAAAACAACGAAAACAACGCGTTGAAAACCTTATTACAGAAGACTCAGAATGCTCACTAATCGACTCATTACTCAATTGCAGCAATAAAACCGAAAACAAATATCTGTAATGAAAAATAATAATTCAGCTCTTGGCGAACAAAGTGAAAATATTTGCCGTAAAAGCATTCTTCTTGAGACAATTTGGAGATAAAACTTGCAGATACCATCTCTGGTAGTAAAGTGGTGAGTATCGCAGACTGTCAATCTGGAGACCGGGGTTCGATTCCCCGACACAGTGAACTTTTTTGATGAAATTCGCTAAATCGGATCTGGTTCGCTTACACAGAACTAAAATCTTAAGCCCTAAAACAGGGGCAATCTAGACAAATAAGAAACAACAAAAACACTACGTTGAAAAGCTTAATAGAGGAGACGCAAAATGCTCACTAATCGACTCATTACTCAATTCCAGCAACAAAACTCAAAACAAATACCTGTAAAGGAAAAACATGGTTCGGCGCTTGGCGATCAAAATGAAAATAATTGCCATAAAAGCATTTTTCTTGAGACAATTTGGAGATAAAAATTGCAGATACCATCTCTGGTAGTAACGTGGTGAGTATCACCGACTGTCACTCTGGAGACCGGGGTCCGATTCCCCGACAGAGAGCACTTTTTTGATGAAATTCGCTAAATCGGATCTGGTTCGCTTACAAAGAACTAAAATCTTAAGCCCTAAAACAGGGGCAATCTAGACAAATAAGAAACAACAAAAACACTACGTTGAAAAGCTTATTAGAGGAGACGCAAAATGCTCACTAATCGACTCATTACTCAATTCCAGCAACAAAACTCAAAACAAATACCTGTAAAGGAAAAACATGGTTCGGCGCTTGGCGAACAAAATGAAAATAATTGCCATGAAATCATTCTTCTTGAGACAATTTGGAGATAAATTTGGACATCTTTGTTAGTATAGTGGTGAGTATCCCAGACTGTCACTCTGGAGACCGGGGTTCGATTCACCGACAGAGAGAACTTTTTTGATGAAATTCGCTAAATCGGATCAGGTCCGCTTACAAAGAACTAAAATCTTAAGCTCAAAAAAGGGACAATTAAGACAAATAAAAAACAACGAAAACAACACGTTGAAAACCTTATTACAGAAGACTCAAAATGCTCACTAATCGACTCATTACTGAATTGCAGCAATAAAACCGAAAACAAATATCTGTAATGAAAAATAATAATTCGGCTCTTGGCGAACAAGGTGAAAATATTTGCCGTAAAAGCATTCTTCTTGAGACAATTTGGAGATAAAACTTGCAGATACCATCTCTGGTAGTAAAGTGGTGAGTATCGCAGACTGTCACCCTGGAGACAACGGTTTGATACCCCGGCAGAGAGAAATTTTTTGATGAACTTCGCTAAATCGGATCTGGTTCGCTTACAAAGAACTAAAATCTTATGCTCTAAAACAGGGGCAATCTAGACAAATAAAAAACAACAAAAACACCACGTTGAAAAGCTTATTAGAGGAGACGCAAAATGCTCACTAATCGACTCATTTCTCAATTGCAGCAACAAAACTCAAAACAAATAACTGTAAAGGAAAAACATGGTTCGGCGCTTGGCGATCAAAATGAAAATAATTGCCACAAAAGCATTCTTCTTGAGACAATTTGGAGATAAAAATTGCAGATACCATCTCTGGTAGTAAAGTGGTGAGTATCGCAGACTGTCACCCTGGAGACCACGGTTTGATACCCCGACAGAGAGAAATTTTTTGATGAATTTCGCTAAATCGGATCTGGTTCGCTTACAAAGAACTAAAATCTTATGCTCTAAAACAGGGGCAATCTAGACAAATAAAAAACAACAAAAACACCACGTTGAAAAGCTTATTAGAGGAGACGCAAAATGCTCACTAATCGACTCATTTCTCAATTGCAGCAACAAAACTCAAAACAAATAATTGTAAAGGAAAAACATGGTTCGGCGCTTGGCGATCAAAATGAAAATAATTGCCACAAAAGCATTCTTCTTGAGACAATTTGGAGATAAAAATTGCAGATACCATCTCTGTTAGTATAGTGGTGAGTATCCCAGACTGTCACTCTGGAGACCAGGGTTCGATTCCCCGACAGAGAGAAATTTTTTGATGAAATTCGCTAAATCGAATCAGGTCCGCTTACAAAGAACTAAAATCTTAAGCTCAAAAAAGGGACAATTTAGACAAATAAAAAACAACGAAAACAACACGTTGAAAACCTTATTACAGAAGACTCAAAATCCTCACTAATCGACTCATTACTCAATTGCAGCAATAAAACCGAAAACAAATATCTGTAATGAAAAATAATAATTCGGCTCTTGGCGAACAAAGTGAAAATATTTGCCGTAAAAGCATTCTTCTTGAGACAATTTGGAGATAAAACTTGCAGATGCCATCTCTGGTAGTAAAGTGGTGAGTATCGCAGACTGTCACCCTGGAGACCACGGTTTGATACCCCGACAGAGAGAAAATTTTTTGATGAAATTCGCTAAATCGGATCAGGTCCGCTTACAAAGAACTAAAATCTTAAGATCAAAAAAGGGACAATTTAGACAAATAAAAAACAACGATAACAACACGTTGAAAACCTTATTACAGAAGACGCAAAATGCTCACTAATCGACTCGTTACACAATTGCAGCAATAAAACCGAAAACAAATCTCTGTAATGAAAAATAATAATTCGGCTCTTGGCGAACAAAGTGAAAATATTTGCCGTAAAAGCATTCTTCTTGACATATTTTGGAGATAAGAATTGAAGACACCATCTCTGTTAGTATAGTGGTGAGTATCCCAGACTGTCACTCTGGAGACCGGGGTTCGATTCCCCGACAGAGAGAACTTTTTTGATGAAATTCGCTAAATCGGATCTGGTTCGCTTACAAAGAACTAAAATCTTAAGCCCTAAAACAGGGGCAATCTAGACAAATAAAAAACAACAAAAACACCACGTTGAAAAGCTTATTAGAGGAGACGCAAAATGCTCACTAATCGACTCATTACTCAATTCCAGCAACAAAACTCAAAACAAAAACCTGTAAAGGAAAAACATGGTTCGGCGCTTGGCGAACAAAATGAAAATAATTGCCATAAAAGCATTCTTCTTGAGACACTTTGGAGATAAGAATAGCAGCTACCATCTAGGTTAGTATAGTGGTGAGTATCCCAGACTGTCACACTGGAGACCGGGGTTCGATTCCCCGACTGAGAGAACTTTTTTGATGAAATTCGCTAAATCGGATCTGGTTCGCTTACAAAGAACTAAAATCTTAAGCCCTAAAACAGGGGCAATCTAGACAAATAAAAAAACAACAAACACACCACGTTGGCAAGCTTATTAAAGGAGACGCAAAATGCTCACTAATCGACTCATTACTCAATTCCAGCAATAAAACCGAAAACGAATATCTGTAATGAAAAATCATAATTCGGCTCTTGGCGAACAAAGTGAAAACATTTGCCGTAAAAGCATTCTTCTTGAGACACTTTGGAGATAAGAATTAAAGATACCATCTCTGTTAGTATAGTGGTGAGTATCCCAGACTGTCACTCTGGAGACCGGGGTTCGATTCCCCGACAGAGAGAACTTTTTTGATGAAATTCGCTAAATCGGATCTGGTTCGCTAACAAAGAACTAAAATCTTAAGCCCTAAAACAGGGGCAATCTAGACAAATAAAAAACACCACGTTGAAAAGCTTATTAAAGGAGACGCAAAATGCTCACTAATCGACTCATTACTCAATTGCAGCAACAAAACTCAAAACAAATACCTGTGAAGGAAAAACATGGTTGGGCGCTTGGCGATCAAAATGAAAATAATTGACATAAAAGCATTCTTCTTGAGACAATTTGGAGATAAAAATTGCAGATACCATCTCTGGTAGTAAAGTGGTGAGTATCGCAGACTGTCACCCTGGAGACCGCGGTTTGATACCCCGACAGAGAGAAAGTTTTGATGAACTTCGCTAAGTCGGATCAGGTCCGCTTACGAAGAACTAAAATCTTAAGCTCAAAAAAAGGGACAATTTAGACAAATAAAAAACAACGAAAACAACACGTTGAAAACCTTATTACAAAAGACGCAAAATGCTCACTAATCGACTCATTACTCAATTGCAGCAATAAAACCGAAAACAAATATCTGTAATGAAAAATCATAATTCGGCTCTTGGCGAACAAATTGAAAATAATTGCCATAAAATCATTCTTCTGGAGTCGTTTTGGAGATAAGAATAGCAGATACCATCTAGGTTAGTATTTTGGTGAGTATCCCAGACTGTCACTCTGGAGACCGGGGTTCGATTCCCCGACAGAGAAATTTTTTGATGAAATTCGCTAAATCGGATCTGGTTCGCTTACAAAGAACTAAAATCTTAAGCTCAAAAAAGGGTCAATTTAGACAAATAAAAACAACGAAAACAACACGTTGAAAACCTTATTACAGAAGACGCAAAATGCTCACTAATCGAATCATTACTCAATTGCAGCAATAAAACCGAAAACCAAAGATCTGTAATGAAAAATCATAATTCGCCTCTTGGCGAACAAATTGAAAATAATTGCCATAAAATCATTCCTCTGGAGTCACTTTGGAGATAAGATTAGCAGATACAATCTCTGTTATTGTACTGCTGAGTATCCCAGACTGTCACTCTAAAGACCGGGGTTCGATTCCCCGACAGAGAGAACTTTTTTTGATGAAATTCGCTAAATCGGATCTGGTTCGTTTACAAAGAACTAAAATCTTAAGCTCGAAAAAAGGAACAATTTAGACAAAAAAAAACAAAAACACCACGTTGAAAAACTTATTAGAGGAGACGCAAAAAACTCACTAATCGACTCAATTGCAGCAACAAAACTCAAAACAAAAACCTGTAAAGGAAAAACATGGTTCGGCGCTTGGCGAACAAAATGAAAATAATTGCCATAAAAGCATTCTTCTTGAGACACTTTGGAGATAAGAATAGCAGATACCATCTAGGTTAGTATAGTGGTGAGTATCCCAGACTGTCACACTGCAGACCGGGGTTCGATTCCCCGACTGACAGAACTTTTTTGATGAAATTCGCTAAATCGGATCTGGTTCGCTTACAAAGAACTAAAATCTTAAGCCCTAAAACAGGGGCAATCTAGACGAATAAAAAAACAACAAACACACCACATTGGCAAGCTTATTAAAGGAGACGCAAAATGCTCACTAATCGACTCATTATTCAATTCCAGCAATAAAACCGAAAACAAATATCTGTAATGAAAAATCATAATTCGGCTCTTGGCGAACAAAGTGAAAATATTTGCCATAAAATCATTCTTCTGGAGTCACTTTGGAGATAAGAATAGCAGATACCATCTAGGTTAGTATAGTGGTGAGTATCCCAGACTGTAACTCTGGAGACCGGGGTTCGATTCCCCGACTGAGAGAATTTTTTTGATGAAATTCGCTAAATCGGATCTGGTTCGCTTACAAAGAACTAAAATCTTAAGCCCTAAAACAGGGGCACTCTAGACAAATAAAAAACAACAAACACACCACGTTGAAAAGCTTATTAAAGGAGACGCAAAATGCTCACTAATCGACTCATTACTCAATTCCAGCAACAAAACTCAAAACAAATACCTGTAAAGGAAAAACATGGTTCGGCGCTTGGCGATCAAAATGAAAATAATTGCCATAAAAGCATTCTTCTTCTTGAGACAATTTGGCGATAAAAATTGCAGATACGATCTCTGGTAGTAAAGTGGTGAGTATCGCAGACTGTCACCCTGGAGACCGCGGTTTGACACCCCGACAGAGAGAAAATTTTTGATGAACTTCGCTAAATCGGATCAGGTCCACTTACAAAGAACTAAAATCTTAAGCTCAAAAAAGGGGCAATCGAGACACATAAAAAACAACGAAAACAACACGTTGAAAACCTTTTTACAGAAGACGCAAAATGGTCACTAATCGACTCATTACTCAATTGAAGCAACAAAACTCAAAACCAAGATCTGTGATGGAAAAACATACTTCGGCTGTTGGCGAACGAAGTGAAAAAATTTGCTATAAAACCATACCTCTGGAGTCACTTTGGAGATAAGAATAGCAGATACCATCTAGGTAGTATAGTGTTGAGTATCCCAGACTGTCACTCTGGAGACCGGGGTTCGATTACCCGACAGAGAGAACTTTTTGTTGAAATTCGCTAAATCGGATCTGGTTCGCTTACAAAGAACTAAAATCTTAAGCTCAAAAAAAGGGGCAATCTAGACAAATAAAAAACAACAAAAACACCACGTTGAAAAGCTTATTAAAGGAGACGCAAAATGCTCACTAATCGACTCATTACTCAATTGCAGCAACAAAACTCAAAACAAATACCTGTAAAGGAAAAACATGGTTCGGCGCTTGCGGATTAAAATGAAAATAATTGCAATAAAAGCATTCTTCTTGCGACAATTTGGAGATAAAAATTGCAGATACCATTTCTGGTAGTAAAGTGGTGAGTATCGCAGACTTTCACCCTGGAGACTGCGGTCTGATACACCGACAGAGAGAAAATTTTGATGAACTTCGCTAAATCGGATCAGGTCCGCTTACAAAGAACTAAAATATTAAGCTCAAAAAAGGGACAATTTAGACAAATAAAAAACAACAAAAACACCACGTTGAAAAACTTATTAGAGGAGACGCAAAAACTCACTAATCGACTCAATACTCAATTGCCACGACAAAACTCAAAACAAAAACCTGTAAAGAAAAAACATGGTTCGGCGCTTGACGAACAAAATGAAAATAATTGCCATAAAAGCATTCTTCTTGAGACACTTTGGAGATAAGAATAGCACATACCATCTAGGTTAGTATAGTGGTGAGTATCCCAGACTGTCACTCTGGAGACCGGGGTTCGATTCCCCGACTGAGAGAAGTTTTTTGATGAAATTCGCTAAATCGGATCTGGTTCGCTTACAAAGAACTAAAATCTTAAGCCCTAAAACAGGGGCAATCTAGACAAATAAAAAAACAACAAACACACCACGTTGAAAAGCTTATTAAAGGAGACGCAAAACGCTCACTAATCGACTCATTACTCAATTCCAGCAATAAAACCGAAAACAAATATCTGTAATGAAAAATCATAATTCGGCTCTTGGCGAACAAAGTGAAAATATTTGCCATAAAATCATTCTTCTGGAGTCACTTTGGAGATAAGAATAGCAGATACCATCTAGGTTAGTATAGTGGTGAGTATCCCAGACTGTCACTCTGGAGACCGGGGTTCGATTCCCCGACTGAGAGAACTTTTTCGATGAAATTCGCTAAATCGGATCTGGCTCGCTTACAAAGAACTAAAATGTTAAGCCCTAAAACAGGGGCAATCTAGACAAATAAAAAAACAACAAACACACCACGTTGAAAAACTTATTAAAGGAGACGCAAAATATTCACTAATCGACTCATTACTCAATTGCAGCAACAAAACTCAAAACAAATACCTGTAAAGGAAAAACATGGTTAGGCGCTTGGCGCTCAAAATGAAAATAATTGCCAAAAAAGCATTCTTCTTCTTGAGACAATTTGGCGATAAAAATTGCAGATACGATCTCTGGTAGTAAAGTGGTGAGTATCGCAGACTGTTACCCTGGAGACCGCGGTTTGATACCCCGACAGAGAGAAAATTTTTGATGAACTTCGCTAAATCGGATCTGGTTCACTTGCAAAGAACTAAAATCTTAAGCTCTAAAAAGGGGCAATCGAGACAAATAAAAAACAACGAAAACAACACGTTGAAAACCTTTTTACAGAAGACGCAAAATGGTCACTAATCGACTCATTACTCAATTGAAGCAACAAAACTCAAAACCAAAATCTGTGATGGAAAAACATACTTCGGCTGTTGGCGAACGAAGTGAAAAAATTTGCTATAAATCCATACTTCTGGAGTCACTTTAAAGATAAGAATAGCAGATACCATCTAGGTTAGTATAGTGGTGAGTATCCCAGACTGTAACTCTGGAGACCGGGGTTCGATTCCCCGACTGAGAGAATTTTTTTGATGAAATTCGCTAAATCGGATCTGGTTCGCTTACAAAGAACTAAAATCTTAAGCTCAAAAAAAGGGGCAATCTAGACAAATAAAAAACAACAAAAACACCACGTTGAAAAGCTTATTAAAGGAGACGCAAAATGCTCACTAATCGACTCATTACTCAATTGCAGCAACAAAACTCAAAACAAATACCTGTAAAGGAAAAACATGGTTCGGCGCTTGGCGATCAAAATGAAAATAATTGCCATAAAAGCATTCTTCTTCTTGAGACAATTTGGCGATAAAAATTGCAGATACGATCTCTGGTAGTAAAGTGGTGAGTATCGCAGACTGTCACCCTGGAGACCGCGGTTTGACACCCCGACAGAGAGAAAATTTTTGATGAACTTCGCTAAATCGGATCAGGTCCACTTACAAAGAACTAAAATCTTAAGCTCAAAAAAAGGACAATTTAGACAAATAAAAAACAACGAAAACAACACGTTGAAAACCTTATTAGAGGAGACGCAAAATGCTCACTAATCGACTCATTACTCATTTCCAGCAACAAAACTCAAAACAAATACCTGTAAAGGAAAAACATGGTTCGGCGCTTGGCGATCAAAATGAAATTAATTGCCATAAAAGCATTCTTCTTCTTCAGAGAAAATTTGGCGATAAAAATTGCAGATACGATCTCTGGTAGTAAAGTGGTGAGTATCGCAGACTCTCACCCTGGAGACCGCGGTTTGACACCCCGACAGAGAGAAAATTTTTGATGAACTTCGCTAAATCGGATCAGGTCCACTTACAAAGAACTAAAATCTTACGCTCAAAAAAAGGACAATTTAGACAAATAAAAAACAACGAAAACAACACGTTGAAAACCTTATTAGAGGAGACGCAAAATGCTCACTAATCGACTCATTACTCATTTCCAGCAACAAAACTCAAAACAAATACCTGTAAAGGAAAAACATGGTTCGGCGCTTGGCGATCAAAATGAAAATAATTGCCATAAAAGCATTCTTCTTCTTGAGACAATTTGGCGATAAAAATTGCAGATACGATCTCTGGTAGTAAAGTGGTGAGTATCGCAGACTGAACAACGAAAAAACACGTTGAAAACCTTATTACAGAAGACGCAAAATGCTCACTAATCGACTCATTACTCAATTGCAGCAATAAAACCGAAAACAAATATCTGTAATGAAAAATCATAATTCGGCCCTTGGCGAACAAAGTGAAAATATTTGCCGTAGAAGCATTCTTCTTGAGACACTTTGGAGATAAGAATTGAAGATAGCATCTCTGTTAGTATAGTGGTGAGTATCCCGCTAAATCGGATCAGGTCCACTTACAAAGAACTAAAATCTTACGCTCAAAAAAAGGACAATTTAGACAAATAAAAAACAACGAAAACACCACGTTGAAAAGCTTATTAAAGGAGACGCAAAATGCTCACTAATCGACTCATTACCCAATTGCAGCAACAAAACTCAAAACAAATACCTGTAAAGGAAAAACATGGTTCGGCGCTTGGCGATCAAAATGAAAATAATTGCCATAAAAGCATTCTTCTTCTTGAGACAATTTGGCGATAAAAATTGCAGATACGATCTCTGGTAGTAAAGTGGTGAGTATCGCAGACTGTCACCCTGGAGACCGCGGTTTGACACCCGACAGAGAGAAAATTTTTGATGAACTTCGCTAAATCGGATCAGGTCCACTTACAAAGAACTAAAATCTTAAGCTCAAAAAAAGGACAATTTAGACAAATAAAAAACAACGAAAACAACACGTTGAAAACCTTATTAGAGGAGACGCAAAATGCTCACTAATCGACTCATTACTCATTTCCAGCAACAAAACTCAAAACAAATACCTGTAAAGGAAAAACATGGTTCGGCGCTTGGCGATCAAAATGAAAATAATTGCCATAAAAGCATTCTTCTTCTTCAGAGAAAATTTGGCGGTAAAAATTGCAGATACGATCTCTGGTAGTAAAGTGGTGAGTATCGCAGACTCTCACCCTGGAGACCGCGGTTTGACACCCCGACAGAGAGAAAATTTTTGATGAACTTCGCTAAATCGGATCAGGTCCACTTACAAAGAACTAAAATCTTAAGCTCAAAAAAGGGGCAATCGAGACACATAAAAAACAACGAAAACAACACGTTGAAAACCTTATTAGAGGAGACGCAAAATGCTCACTAATCGACTCATTACTCATTTCCAGCAACAAAACTCAAAACAAATACCTGTAAAGGAAAAACATGGTTCGGCGCTTGGCGATCAAAATGAAAATAATTGCCATAAAAGCATTCTTCTTCTTGAGACAATTTGGCGATAAAAATTGCAGATACGATCTCTGGTAGTAAAGTGGTGAGTATCGCAGACTGAACAACGAAAAAACACGTTGAAAACCTTATTACAGAAGACGCAAAATGCTCACTAATCGACTCATTACTCAATTGCAGCAATAAAACCGAAAACAAATATCTGTAATGAAAAATCATAATTCGGCCCTTGGCGAACAAAGTGAAAATATTTGCCGTAGAAGCATTCTTCTTGAGACACTTTGGAGATAAGAATTGAAGATAGCATCTCTGTTAGTATAGTGGTGAGTATCCCGCTAAATCGGATCAGGTCCACTTACAAAGAACTAAAATCTTACGCTCAAAAAAAGGACAATTTAGACAAATAAAAAACAACGAAAACACCACGTTGAAAAGCTTATTAAAGGAGACGCAAAATGCTCACTAATCGACTCATTACCCAATTGCAGCAACAAAACTCAAAACAAATACCTGTAAAGGAAAAACATGGTTCGGCGCTTGGCGATCAAAATGAAAATAATTGCCATAAAAGCATTCTTCTTCTTGAGACAATTTGGCGATAAAAATTGCAGATACGATCTCTGGTAGTAAAGTGGTGAGTATCGCAGACTGTCACCCTGGAGACCGCGGTTTGACACCCGACAGAGAGAAAATTTTTGATGAACTTCGCTAAATCGGATCAGGTCCACTTACAAAGAACTAAAATCTTAAGCTCAAAAAAAGGACAATTTAGACAAATAAAAAACAACGAAAACAACACGTTGAAAACCTTATTAGAGGAGACGCAAAATGCTCACTAATCGACTCATTACTCATTTCCAGCAACAAAACTCAAAACAAATACCTGTAAAGGAAAAACATGGTTCGGCGCTTGGCGATCAAAATGAAAATAATTGCCATAAAAGCATTCTTCTTCTTCAGAGAAAATTTGGCGGTAAAAATTGCAGATACGATCTCTGGTAGTAAAGTGGTGAGTATCGCAGACTCTCACCCTGGAGACCGCGGTTTGACACCCCGACAGAGAGAAAATTTTTGATGAACTTCGCTAAATCGGATCAGGTCCACTTACAAAGAACTAAAATCTTACGCTCAAAAAAGGACAATTTAGACAAATAATAAACAACGAAAACAACACGTTGAAAACCTTATTAGAGGAGACGCAAAATGCTCACTAATCGACTCATTACTCATTTCCAGCAACAAAACTCAAAACAAATACCTGTAAAGGAAAAACATGGTTCGGCGCTTGGCGATCAAAATGAAAATAATTGCCATAAAAGCATTCTTCTTCTTGAGACAATTTGGCGATAAAAATTGCAGATACGATCTCTGGTAGTAAAATGGTGAGTATCGCAGACTGAACAACAAAAAAACACGTTGAAAACCTTATTACAGAAGACGCAAAATGCTCACTAATCGACTCATTACTCAATTGCAGCAATAAAACCGAAAACAAATATCTGTAATGAAAAATCATAATTCGGCCCTTGGCGAACAAAGTGAAAATATTTGCCGTAAAAGCATTCTTCTTGAGACACTTTGGAGATAAGAATTGAAGATAGCATCTCTGTTAGTATAGTGGTGAGTATCCCAGACTGTCACTCTGGAGACCGGGGTTCGATTCACCGACAGAGAGAACTTTTTTGATGAAATTCGCTAAATCGGATCTGTTCGCTTATAAAGAACTAAAATCTTAAGCCCTAAAACAGGAACAATCTAGACAAATAAAAAACAATAAAAACACCACGTTGAAAAGCTTATTAAAGGAGACGCAAAATGCTCACTAATCGACTCATTACTCAATTGCAGCAACAAAACTCAAAACAAACACCTGTAAAGGAAAAACATGGTTCATCGCTTGGCGATCAAAATGAAAATAATTGCCATAAAAGCATTCTTCTTGAGACAATTTGGAGATAAAAATTGCAGATACCATCTCTGGTAGTAAAGTGGTGAGTATCGCAGACTGTCACCCTGGAGACCGCGGTTTGATACCCCGACAGAGAGAAAATTTTTGATGAACTTCGCTAAATCGGATCAGGTCCACTTTCAAAGAACTAAAAGAACTAAAATCTTAAGCTCAAAAAAAGGACAATTTAGACAAACAAAAAAACAACGAAAACAACACGTTGAAAATCTTATTAGAGGAGACGCAAAAACTCACTAATCGACTCAATACTCAATTGCAGCGACAAAACTCAAAACAAAAACCTGTAAAGAAAAAACATGGTTCATCGCTTGGCGATCAAAATTAAAATAATTGCCATAAAAGCATTCTTCTTGAGACAATTTGGAGATAAAAATTGCAGATACCATCTCTGGTAGTAAAGTGGTGAGTATCGCAGACTGTCACCCTGGAGACCGCGGTTTCATACCACGACAGAGAGAAAATTTTTGATGAACTTCGCTAAATCGGATCAGGTCCACTTACAAAGAACTAAAATCTTAAGCTCAAAAAAAGGACAATTTAGACAAATAAAAAAACAACGAAAACAACACGTTGAAAACCTTAATACAGAAGACGCAAAATGCTCACTAATCGACTCATTACTCAATTGCAGCAATAAAACCGAAAACAATTATCTGTAATGAAAAATCATAATTCGGGTCTTGGCGAACAAAGTGAAAATATTTGCCGTAAAAGCATTCTGCTTGAGACCCTTTGGAGATAAGAACTGAAGATACCATCTCTGTTAGTATAGTGGCAAGTATCCCAGACTGTCACTCTGGAGACCGGGGTTCGATTCCCCGACAGAGAGAACTTTTTTGATGAAATTCGCTAAATCGGATCTGGTTCGCTTACAAAGAACTAAAATCTTAAGCCCTAAAACAAGAACAACCTAGACAAATAAAAAACAACAAAAACACCACGTTGAAAAGCTTATTAAAGGAGACGCAAAATGCTCACTAATCGACTCATTACTGAATCGCAGCAACAAAACTCAAAACAAACACCTGTAAAGGAAAAACATGGTTCATCGCTTGGCGATCAAAATGAAAATAATTGCCATAAAAGCATTCTTCTTGAGACAATTTGGAGATAAAAATTGCAGATACCATCTCTGGTAGTAAAGTGGTGAGTATCGCAGACTGTCACCCTGGAGACCGCGGTTTGATACCCCGACAGAGAGAAAATTTTTGATGAACTTCGCTAAATCGGATCAGGTCCACTTTCAAAGAACTAAAAGAACTAAAATCTTAAGCTCAAAAAAAGGACAATTTAGACAAACAAAAAAACAACGAAAACAACACGTTGAAAATCTTATTAGAGGAGACGCAAAAACTCACTAATCGACTCAATACTCAATTGCAGCGACAAAACTCAAAACAAAAACCTGTAAAGAAAAAAACATGGTTCATCGCTTGGCGATCAAAATGAAAATAATTGCCATAAAAGCATTCTTCTTGAGACAATTTGGAGATAAAAATTGCAGATACCATCTCTGGTAGTAAAGTGGTGAGTATCGCAGACTGTCACCCTGGAGACCGCGGTTTCATACCCCGACAGAGAGAAAATTTTTGATGAGCTTCGCTAAATCGGATCAGGTCCACTTACAAAGAACTAAAATCTTAAGCTCAAAAAAAGGACAATTTAGACAAATAAAAAAACAACGAAAACAACACGTTGAAAACCTTAATACAGAAGACGCAAAATGCTCACTAATCGACTCATTACTCAATTGCAGCAATAAAACCGAAAACAAATATCTGTAATGAAAAATCATAATTCGGCCCTTGGCGAACAAAGTGAAAATATTTGCCGTAAAAGCATTCTTCTTGAGACACTTTGGAGATAAGAATTGAAGATAGCATCTCTGTTAGTATAGTGGTGAGTATCCCAGACTGTCACTCTGGAGACCGGGGTTCGATTCACCGACAGAGAGAACTTTTTTGATGAAATTCGCTAAATCGGATCTGTTCGCTTATAAAGAACTAAAATCTTAAGCCCTAAAACAGGAACAATCTAGACAAATAAAAAACAATAAAAACACCACGTTGAAAAGCTTATTAAAGGAGACGCAAAATGCTCACTAATCGACTCATTACTCAATTGCAGCAACAAAACTCAAAACAAACACCTGTAAAGGAAAAACATGGTTCATCGCTTGGCGATCAAAATGAAAATAATTGCCATAAAAGCATTCTTCTTGAGACAATTTGGAGATAAAAATTGCAGATACCATCTCTGGTAGTAAAGTGGTGAGTATCGCAGACTGAACAACAAAAAAACACGTTGAAAACCTTATTACAGAAGACGCAAAATGCTCACTAATCGACTCATTACTCAATTGCAGCAATAAAACCGAAAACAAATATCTGTAATGAAAAATCATAATTCGGCCCTTGGCGAACAAAGTGAAAATATTTGCCGTAAAAGCATTCTTCTTGAGACACTTTGGAGATAAGAATTGAAGATAGCATCTCTGTTAGTATAGTGGTGAGTATCCCAGACTGTCACTCTGGAGACCGGGGTTCGATTCACCGACAGAGAGAACTTTTTTGATGAAATTCGCTAAATCGGATCTGTTCGCTTATAAAGAACTAAAATCTTAAGCCCTAAAACAGGAACAATCTAGACAAATAAAAAACAATAAAAACACCACGTTGAAAAGCTTATTAAAGGAGACGCAAAATGCTCACTAATCGACTCATTACTCAATTGCAGCAACAAAACTCAAAACAAACACCTGTAAAGGAAAAACATGGTTCATCGCTTGGCGATCAAAATGAAAATAATTGCCATAAAAGCATTCTTCTTGAGACAATTTGGAGATAAAAATTGCAGATACCATCTCTGGTAGTAAAGTGGTGAGTATCGCAGACTGTCACCCTGGAGACCGCGGTTTGATACCCCGACAGAGAGAAAATTTTTGATGAACTTCGCTAAATCGGATCAGGTCCACTTTCAAAGAACTAAAAGAACTAAAATCTTAAGCTCAAAAAAAGGACAATTTAGACAAACAAAAAAACAACGAAAACAACACGTTGAAAATCTTATTAGAGGAGACGCAAAAACTCACTAATCGACTCAATACTCAATTGCAGCGACAAAACTCAAAACAAAAACCTGTAAAGAAAAAACATGGTTCATCGCTTGGCGATCAAAATTAAAATAATTGCCATAAAAGCATTCTTCTTGAGACAATTTGGAGATAAAAATTGCAGATACCATCTCTGGTAGTAAAGTGGTGAGTATCGCAGACTGTCACCCTGGAGACCGCGGTTTCATACCACGACAGAGAGAAAATTTTTGATGAACTTCGCTAAATCGGATCAGGTCCACTTACAAAGAACTAAAATCTTAAGCTCAAAAAAAGGACAATTTAGACAAATAAAAAAACAACGAAAACAACACGTTGAAAACCTTAATACAGAAGACGCAAAATGCTCACTAATCGACTCATTACTCAATTGCAGCAATAAAACCGAAAACAATTATCTGTAATGAAAAATCATAATTCGGGTCTTGGCGAACAAAGTGAAAATATTTGCCGTAAAAGCATTCTGCTTGAGACCCTTTGGAGATAAGAACTGAAGATACCATCTCTGTTAGTATAGTGGCAAGTATCCCAGACTGTCACTCTGGAGACCGGGGTTCGATTCCCCGACAGAGAGAACTTTTTTGATGAAATTCGCTAAATCGGATCTGGTTCGCTTACAAAGAACTAAAATCTTAAGCCCTAAAACAAGAACAACCTAGACAAATAAAAAACAACAAAAACACCACGTTGAAAAGCTTATTAAAGGAGACGCAAAATGCTCACTAATCGACTCATTACTGAATCGCAGCAACAAAACTCAAAACAAACACCTGTAAAGGAAAAACATGGTTCATCGCTTGGCGATCAAAATGAAAATAATTGCCATAAAAGCATTCTTCTTGAGACAATTTGGAGATAAAAATTGCAGATACCATCTCTGGTAGTAAAGTGGTGAGTATCGCAGACTGTCACCCTGGAGACCGCGGTTTGATACCCCGACAGAGAGAAAATTTTTGATGAACTTCGCTAAATCGGATCAGGTCCACTTTCAAAGAACTAAAAGAACTAAAATCTTAAGCTCAAAAAAAGGACAATTTAGACAAACAAAAAAACAACGAAAACAACACGTTGAAAATCTTATTAGAGGAGACGCAAAAACTCACTAATCGACTCAATACTCAATTGCAGCGACAAAACTCAAAACAAAAACCTGTAAAGAAAAAAACATGGTTCATCGCTTGGCGATCAAAATGAAAATAATTGCCATAAAAGCATTCTTCTTGAGACAATTTGGAGATAAAAATTGCAGATACCATCTCTGGTAGTAAAGTGGTGAGTATCGCAGACTGTCACCCTGGAGACCGCGGTTTCATACCCCGACAGAGAGAAAATTTTTGATGAGCTTCGCTAAATCGGATCAGGTCCACTTACAAAGAACTAAAATCTTAAGCTCAAAAAAAGGACAATTTAGACAAATAAAAAAACAACGAAAACAACACGTTGAAAACCTTAATACAGAAGACGCAAAATGCTCACTAATCGACTCATTACTCAATTGCAGCAATAAAACCGAAAACAATTATCTGTAATGAAAAATCATAATTCGGGTCTTGGCGAACAAAGTGAAAATATTTGCCGTAAAAGCATTCTGCTTGAGACCCTTTGGAGATAAGAACTGAAGATACCATCTCTGTTAGTATAGTGGTGAGTATCCCAGACTGTCACTCTGGAGACCGGGGTTCGATTCCCCGACAGAGAGAACTTTTTTGATGAAATTCGCTAAATCGGATCTGGTTCGCTTACAAAGAACTAAAATCTTAAGCCCTAAAACAAGAACAACCTAGACAAATAAAAAACAACAAAAACACCACGTTGAAAAGCTTATTAAAGGAGACGCAAAATGCTCACTAATCGACTCATTGCTGAATCGCAGCAACAAAACTCAAAACAAATACCTGTGAAAGAAAAACATGGTTCGGCGATTGGCAATCAAAATGAAAATTATTGACATAAAAGCATTCTTCTTGAGACAATTTGGAGATAAAAATTGCAGATACCATCTCTGGTAGTAAAGTGGTGAGTATCGCAGACTGTCACCCTGGAGACCGCTGTTTGATACCCCGACAGAGAGAAAATTTTGATGAACTTCGCTAAATCGGATCAGGTCCGCTTACAAAGAACTAAAATCTTAAGCCCTAAAACAAGAACAACCTAGACAAATAAAAAACAACAAAAACACCACGTTGAAAAGCTTATTAAAGGAGACGCAAAATGCTCACTAATCGACTCATTGCTGAATCGCAGCAACAAAACTCAAAACAAATACCTGTAAAGGAAACACATGGTTCATCGCTTGGCGATCAAAATGAAAATAATTGCCATAAAAGCCTTCTTCTTGAGACAATTTGGAGATAAAAATTGCAGATACCATCTCTGGTAGTAAAGTGGTGAGTATCCCAGACTGTCACTCTGGAGACCGGGGTTCGATTCCCCGACAGAGAGAACTTTTTTGATGAAATTCGCTAAATCGGATCTGGTTCGCTTACAAAGAACTAAAATCTTAAGCCCTAAAACAAGAACAACCTAGACAAATAAAAAACAACAAAAACACCACGTTGAAAAGCTTATTAAAGGAGACGCAAAATGCTCACTAATCGACTCATTGCTGAATCGCAGCAACAAAACTCAAAACAAATACCTGTGAAAGAAAAACATGGTTCGGCGATTGGCAATCAAAATGAAAATTATTGACATAAAAGCATTCTTCTTGAGACAATTTGGAGATAAAAATTGCAGATACCATCTCTGGTAGTAAAGTGGTGAGTATCGCAGACTGTCACCCTGGAGACCGCTGTTTGATACCCCGACAGAGAGAAAATTTTGATGAACTTCGCTAAATCGGATCAGGTCCGCTTACAAAGAACTAAAATCTTAAGCTCAAAAAAGGGACAATTTAGACAAATAAAAAACAACGAAAACAATACGTTGAAAACCTTAATAACGACGACGCAAAATGCTCACTAATCGACTCATTACTCAATTGCAGCAATAAAACCGAAAACAAACATCTGTAACGAAAAATCATAATTCGGCTCTTGGCGAACAAAGTGAAAATATTTGCCGTAAAAGCATTCTTCTTGAGACACTTTGGAGATACCATCTCTGTTAGTATAGTGGTGAGTATCCCAGACTGTCACTCTGGAGACCGCGGTTTGATTCCCCGACAGAGAGAACTGTTTTGATGAAATTCGCTACATCGGATCTGGTTCGCTTACAAAGAACTAAAATCTTAAGCTCTAAAAAGGGGCAATCGAGACAAATAAAAAAAACGAAAACAACACGCTGAAAACCTTTTTACAGAAGACGCAAAATGGTCACTAATCGACTCATTACTCAATTGAAGCAATAAAACCGAAAACAATTATGTGTAATGAAAAATCGTAATTCGGCTCTTGGCGAACAAAGTGAAAATATTTGCCGTAAAAGCATTCTGCTTGAGACACTTTGGAGATAAGAACTGAAGATGCCATCTCTGTTAGTATAGTGGTGAGTATCCCAGACTGTCACTCTGGAGACCGCGGTTCGATTCCCCGACAGAGAGAATTTTTTTGATGAAATTCGCTAAATCGGATCTGGTTCGCTTACAAAGAACTAAAATCTTAAGCCCTAAAACAGGAACAATCTAGACAAATAAAAAACAACAAAAACACCACGTTGAAAAGCTTATTAAAGGAGACGAAAAATGCTCACTAATCGACTCATTACTCAATTGCAGCAACAAAACTCAAAACAAATACCTGTGAAAGAAAAACATGGTTCGGCGATTGGCAATCAAAATGCAAATAATTGACATAAAAGCATTCTTCTTGAGACAATTTGGAGATAAAAATTGCAGATACCATCTCTGGTAGTAAAGTGGTGAGTATCGCAGACTGTCACCCTGGAGACCGCGGTTTGATAACCCGACAGAGAGAAAATTTTGATGAACTTCGCTAAATCGGATCAGGTCCGCTTACAAAGAACTAAAATCTTAAGCTCAAAAAAGGGACAATTTAGACAAATAAAAAACAATAAAAACACCACGTTGAAAAGCTTATTAAAGGAGACGCAAAATGCTCACTAATCGACTCATTACTCAATTGCAGCAACAAAACTCAAAACAAACACCTGTAAAGGAAAAACATGGTTCATCGCTTGGCGATCAAAATGAAAATAATTGCCATAAAAGCATTCTTCTTGAGACACTTTGGAGATAAGAATTGAAGATACCATCTCTGTTAGTATAGTGGTGAGTATCCCAGACTGTCACTCTGGAGACCGCGGTTCGATTCCCCGACAGAGAGAACTTTTTTGATGAAATTCGCTAAATCGGATCTGGTTCGCTTACAAAGAACTAAAATATTAAGCCCTAAAACAGGAAAAATCTAGACAAATAAAAAACAACAAAAACACCACGTTGAAGAGCTTATTAAAGGAGACGCAAAATGCTCACTAATCGACTCATTACTCAATTGCAGCAACAAAACTCAAAACAAATACCTGTAAAGGAAAAACATGGTTCATCGCTTGGCGATCAAAATGAAAATAAATGCCATAAAAGCATTCTTCTTGAGACAATTTGGAGATAAAAATTGCAGATACCATCTCTGGTAGTAAAGTAGTGAGTATCGAAGACTGTCACCCTGGAGACCGCGGTTTGATACCCCGACAGAGAGAAAATTTTCGATGAACTTCGCTAAATCGGATCAGGTCCACTTACAAAGAACTAAAAGAACTAAAATCTTATGCTCAAAAAAAGGGACAATTTAGACAAACAAAAAAACAACCAAAAAACAACACGTTGAAAACCTTATTACAGAAGACGCAAAATGCTCACTAATCGACTCATTACTCAATTGCAGCAATAAAACCGAAAACAATTATCTGTAATGAAAAATCATAATTCGGCTCTTGGCGAACAAAAGGAAAATATTTGCCGTAAAAGCATTCTTCTTGAGACAATTTGGAGATAAGAACTGAAGATACCATCTCTGTTAGTATAGTGGTGAGTATCCCAGACTGTCACTCTGAAGACCGGGGTTCGATTCCCCGACAGAGAGAACTTTTTTGATGAAATTCGCTAAATCGGATCTGGTTCGCTTACAAAGAACTAAAATATTAAGCCCTAAAACAGGAACAATCTAGACAAATAAAAAACAACCAAAACACCACGTTGAAAAGCTTATTAAAGAGACGCAAAATGCTCACTAATCGACTCATTACTCAATTGCAGCAACAAAACTCAAAACAAATACCTGTAAAGGAAAAACATGGTTCATCGCTTGGCGATCAAAATGAAAATAATTGCCATAAAAGCATTCTTCTTGAGACAATTTGGAGATAAAAATTGCAGATACCATCTCTGGTAGTAAAGTGGTGAGTATCGCAGACATTCACCCTGGAGACCGCGGTTTGATACCCCGACAGAGAGAAAATTTTTGATGAAATTCGCTAAATCGGATCAGGTCCACTTACAAAGAACTAAAAGAACTAAAATCTTAAGCTCAAAAAAAGGGACAATTTAGACAAACAAAAAAACAACGAAACCAACACGTTGAAAACCTTATTACAGAAGACGCAAAATGCTCACTAATCGACTCAATACTCAATTGCAGCAATAAAACCGAAAACAATTATCTGTAATGAAAAATCATAATTCCGCTCTTGGCGAACAAAGTGAAAATATTTGCCGTAAAAGCATTCTCCTTGAGACATTTTGGAGATAAGAACTGAAGATACCATCTCTGTTAGTATAGTGGTGAGTTTCCCAGACTGTCACTCTGGAGACCGGGGTTCGATTCCCCGACAGAGAGAACTTTTTTGATGAAATTCGCTAAATCGGATCTGGTTCGCTTACAAAGAACTAAAATCTTAAGCCCTAAAACAGGGGCAATCTAGACAAATAAAAAAACAACAAACACACCATGTTGAAAAGCTTATTAAAGGAGACGCAAAACGCTCACTAATCGACTCATTACTCAATTCCAGCAATAAAACCGAAAACAAATATCTGTAATGAAAAATCATAATTCGGCTCTTGGCGAACAAAGTGAAAATATTTGCCATAAAATCATTCTTCTGGAGTCACTTTGGAGATAAGAATAGCAGATACCATCTAGGTTAGTATAGTGGTGAGTATCCCAGACTGTCACTCTGGAGACCGGGGTTCGATTCCCCGACTGAGAGAACTTTTTTGATGAAATTCGCTAAATCGGATCTGGTTCGCTTACAAAGAACTAAAATCTTAAGCCCTAAAACAGGGGCAATCTAGACAAATAAAAAACAACAAACACACCACGTTGAAAAGCTTATTAAAGGAGACGCAAAATATTCACTAATCGACTCATTACTCAATTGCAGCAACAAAACTCAAAACAAATACCTGTAAAGGAAAAACATGGTTCGGCGCTTGGCGATCAAAATGAAAATAATTGCCAAAAAAGCATTCTTCTTCTTGTGACAATTTGGCGATAAAAATTGCAGATACGATCTCTGGTAGTAAAGTGGTGAGTATCGCAGACTGTTACCCTGGAGACCGCGGTTTGATACCCCGACAGAGAGAAAATTTTTGATGAAATTCGCTAAATCGGATCTGGTTCACTTGCAAAGAACTAAAATCTTAAGCTCTAAAAAGGGGCAATCGAGACAAATAAAAAACAACGAAAACAACACGTTGAAAACCCTTTTACAGAAGACGCAAAATGGTCACTAATCGACTCATTACTCAATTGAAGCAAAAAAACTCAAAACCAAAATCTGTGATGGAAAAACATACTTCGGCTGTTGGCGAACGAAGTGAAAAAATTTGCTATAAATCCATACTTCTGATGTCACTTTAGAGATAAGAATAGCAGATACCATCTAAGTAGTATAGTGGTGAGTATCCCAGACTGTCACTCTGGAGACCGGGGTTCCATTACCCGACAGAGAGAACTTTTTTGATGAAATTCGCTAAATCGGATCTGGTTCGCTTACAAAGAACTAAAATCTTAAGCCCTAAAACAGGAACAATCTAGACAAATAAAAAACAACAAAAACACCACGTTGAGAAGCTTATTAAAGGAGACGCAAAATGCTCACTAATCGACTCATTACTCAATTGCAGCAACAAAACTCAAAACAAATACCTGTAAAGGAAAAACATGGTTCGGCGCTTGGCGATCAAAATGAAAATAATTGCCATAAAAGCATTCTTCTTCTTGAGACAATTTGGCGATAAAAATTGCAGATACGATCTCTGGTAGTAAAGTGGTGAGTATCGCAGACTGTCACGCTGGAGACCGCGGTTTGACACCCCGACAGAGAGAAAATTTTTGATGAACTTCGCTAAATCGGATCAGGTCCACTTACAAAGAACTAAAATCTTAAGCTCAAAAAAGGACAATTTAGACAAATAAAAAACAACGAAAACAACACGTTGAAAACCTCATTAGAGGAGACGCAAAATGCTCACTAATCGACTCATTACTCATTTCCAGCAACAAAACTCAAAACAAATACCTGTAAAGGAAAAACATGGTTCGGCGCTTGGCGATCAAAATGAAAATAATTGCCATAAAAGCATTCTTCTTCTTGAGACAATTTGGCGATAAAAATTGCAGATACGATCTCTGGTAGTAAAGTGGTGAGTATCGCAGACTGTCACCCTGGAGACCGCGGTTTGACACCCCGACAGAGAGAAAATTTTTGATGAACTTCGCTAAATCGGATCAGGTCCACTTACAAAGAACTAAAATCTTAAGCTCAAAAAAAGGACAATTTAGACAAATAAAAAACAACGAAAACAACACGTTGAAAACCTTATTAGAGGAGACGCAAAATGCTCACTAATCGACTCATTACTCATTTCCAGCAACAAAACTCAAAACAAATACCTGTAAAGGAAAAACATGGTTCGGCGCTTGGCGATCAAAATGAAAATAATTGCCATAAAAGCATTCTTCTTCTTGAGACAATTTGGCGATAAAAATTGCAGAGACGATCTCTGGTAGTAAAATGGTGAGTATCGCAGACTGAATAACGAAAAAACACGTTGAAAACCTTATTACAGAAGACGCAAAATGCTCACTAATCGACTCATTACTCAATTGCAGCAATAAAACCGAAAACAAATATCTGTAATGAAAAATCATAATTCAGCACTTGGCGAACAAAGTGAAAATATTTGCCGTAAAAGCATTCTTCTTGAGACACTTTGGAGATAAGAATTGAAGATAGCATCTCTGTTAGTATAGTGGTGAGTATCCCAGACTGTCACTCTGGAGACCGGGGTTCGATTCCCCGACAGAGAGAACTTTTTTGATGAAATTCGCTAAATCAGATCTGGTTCGCTTATAAAGAACTAAAATCTTAAGCCCTAAAACAGGAACAATCTAGACAAATAAAAAACAATAAAAACACCACGTTGAAAAGCTTATTAAAGGAGACGCAAAATGCTCACTAATCGACTCATTACTCAATTGCAGCAACAAAACTCAAAACAAACACCTGTAAAGGAAAAACATGGTTCATCGCTTGGCGATCAAAATAAAAATAATTGCCATAAAAGCATTCTTCTTGAGACAATTTGGAGATAAAAATTGCAGATACCATCTCTGGTAGTAAAGTGGTGAGTATCGCAGACTGTCACCCTGGAGACCGCGGTTTGATACCCCGACAGAGAGGAAATTTTTGATGAACTTCGCTAAATCGGATCAGGTCCACTTACAAAGAACTAAAAGAACTAAAATCTTAAGCTCAAAAAAAGGACAATTTAGACAAACAAAAAAACAACGAAAACAACACGTTGAAAACCTTATTACAGAAGACGCAAAATGCTCACTAATCGACTCATTACTCATTTGCAGCAACAAAAGTCACAACAAATACCTGTAAAGGAAAAACATGGTTCGTCGCATGGCGAACAAAATGAAAAAAAAAACTGCCATAAAGCATTCTTCTTCTTGAGACAATTTGGCGATAAAATTGCAGATACGATCTCTGCTAGTAATGTGGTGAGTATCGCAGACTGTCACCCTGGAGACCGCGGTTTGATACCCCGACAGAGAGAAAATTTTTGATGAACTTCGCTAAATCGGATCAGGTCCACTTACAAAGAACTAAAATCTTAAGCTCAAAAAAAGGACAATTTAGACAAATAAAAAAACAACGAAAACAACACGTTGAAAACCTTATTACAGAAGACGCAAAATGCTCACTAATCGACTCATTACTCAATTGCAGCAATAAAACCGAAAACAATGATCTGTAATGAAAAATCATAATTCGGCTCTTGGCGAACAAAGTGAAAATATTTGCCGTAAAAGCATTCTGCTTGAGACACTTTGGAGATAAGAACTGAAGATACCATCTCTGTTAGTATAGTTGTGAGTATCCCAGACTGTCACTCTGGAGACCGCGGTTCGATTCCCCGACAGAGAGAATTTTTTTGATGAAATTCGCTAAATCGGATCTGGTTCGCTTACGAAGAACTAAAATCTTAAGCCCTAAAACAGGAACAATCTAGACAAATAAAAAACAACAAAAACACCACGTTGAAAAGCTTATTAAAGGAGACGAAAAATGCTCACTAATCGACTCATTATTCAATTGCAGCAACAAAACTCAAAACAAATACCTGTGAAAGAAAAACATGGTTCAGCGATTGGCAATCAAAATGAAAATAATTGACATAAAAGCATTCTTCTTGAGACAATTTGGAGATAAAAATTGCAGATACCATCTCTGGTAGTAAAGTGGTGAGTATCGCAGACTGTCACCCTGGAGACCGCGGTTTGATACCCCGACAGAGAGAAAATTTTGATGAACTTCGCTAAATCGGATCAGGTCCGCTTACAAAGAACTAAAATCTTAAGCTCAAAAAAGGGACAATTTAGGCAAATAAAAAACACCGAAAACAATACGTTGAAAACCTTATTAAAGAAGACGCAAAATGCTGACTAATCGACTCATTACTCAATTGCAGCAATAAAACCGAAAACAAATATCTGTAATGAAAAATAATAATTCGGCTCTTGGCGAACAAAGTGAAAATATTTGCAGTAAAAGCATTCTGCTTGAGACACTTTGGAGATAAGAATTGAAGATATCATCTCTGTTAGTATAGTGGTGAGTATCCCAGACTGTCACTCTGGAGACCGGGGTTCGATTCCCCGACAGAGAGAAATTTTTATGATGAAATTCGCTAAATCGGATCTGGTTCGCTTACAAAGAACTAAAATATTAAGCCCTAAAACAGGAACAATCTAGACAAATAACAAACAACAAAAACACCACGTTGAAAAGCTTATCAAAGAGACGCAAAATGCTCACTAATCGACTCTTTACTCAATTTCAGCAACAAAACTCAAAACAAATACCTGTAAAGGAAAAACATGGTTCATCGCTTGGCGATCAAAATGAAAATAATTGCCATAAAAGCATTCTTCTTGAGACAATTTGGAGATAAAAATTGCAGATACCATCTCTGGTAGTAAAGTAGTGAGTATCGAAGACTGTCACCCTGGAGACCGCGGTTTGATACCCCGACAGAGAGAAAATTTTCGATGAACTTCGCTAAATCGGATCAGGTCCACTTACAAAGAACTAAAAGAACTAAAATCTTATGCTCAAAAAAGGGACAATTTAGACAAACAAAAAAACAACGAAAACAACACGTTGAAAACCTTATTACAGAAGACGCAAAATGCTCACTAATCGACTCATTACTCAATTGCAGCAATAAAACCGAAAACAATTATCTGTAATGAAAAATCATAATTCGGCTCTTGGCGAACAAAAGGAAAATATTTGCCGTAAAAGCATTCTTCTTGAGACACTTTGGAGATAAGAACTGAAGATACCATCTCTGTTAGTATAGTGGTGAGTATCCCAGACTGTCACTCTGAAGACCGGGGTTCGATTCCCCGACAGAGAGAACTTTTTTGATGAAATTCGCTAAATCGGATCCGGTTCGCTTACAAAGAACTAAAATATTAAGCCCTAAAACAGGAACAATCTAGACAAATAAAAAACAACCAAAACACCACGTTGAAAAGCTTATTAAAGAGACGCAAAATGCTCACTAATCGACTCATTACTCAATTTCAGCAACAAAACTCAAAACAAATACCTGTAAAGGAAAAACATGGTTCATCGCTTGGCGATCAAAATGAAAATAATTGCCATAAAAGCATTCTTCTTGAGACAATTTGGAGATAAAAATTGCAGATACCATCTCTGGTAGTAAAGTGGTGAGTATCGCAGACTGTCACCCTGGAGACCGCGGTTTCATACCCCGACAGAGAGAAAATTTTTGATGAAATTCGCTAAATCGGATCAGGTCCACTTACAAAGAACTAAAAGAACTAAAATCTTAAGCTCAAAAAAAGGGACAATTTAGACAAACAAAAAAACAACGAAAACAGCACGTTGAAAACCTTATTACAGAAGACGCAAAATGCCCACTAATCGACTCATTACTCAATTGCAGCAATAAAACCGAAAACAATTGTCTGTAATGAAAAATCATAATTCCGCTCTTGGCGAACAAAGTGAAAATATTTGCCGTAAAAGCATTCTTCTTGAGACACTTTGGAGATAAGAACTGAAGATACCATCTCTGTTAGTATAGTGGTGAGTTTCCCAGACTGTCACTCTGGAGACCGGGGTTCGATTCCCCGACAGAGAGAACTTTTTTGATGAAATTCGCTAAATCGGATCTGGTTCGCTTACAAAGAACTAAAATCTTAAGCCCTAAAACAGGAACAATCTAGACAAATTAAAAAACAACAAAAACACCACGTTGAAAAGCTTATTAAAGGAGACGCAAAATGTTCACTAATCGACTCATTACTCAATTGCAGCAACAAAACTCAAAACAAATACCAGTGAAGGAAAAACATGGTTCGGCGCTTGGCGATCAAAATGAAAATAATTGACATAAAAGCATTCTTCTTGAGACAATTGGGAGATAAAAATTGCAGATACCATCTCTGGTTGTAAAGTGGTGAGTATCGCAGACTGTCAATCTGGAGACCGCGGTCTGATACCCCGACAGAGAGAAAATTTTGATGAACGTCGCTAAATCGGATCAGGTCCGCTTAACAAGAACTAAAATCTAAGCTCGAAAAAAGGGACAATTTAGACAAAAAAAACAACAAAAACACCACGTTGAAAAGCTTATTAAAGGAGACGCAAAATGTTCACTAATCGACTCATAACTCAATTGCAGCAACAAAACTCAAAACAAATACCTGTGAACGAAAAACACGGTTCGGCGCTTGGCGATCAAAATGAAACTAATTGCCATAAAAGCATTCTTGAGACAATGGGGAGATAAAAATTGCAGATACCATCTCTGGTAGTAAAGTGGTGAGTATCGCAGACTGTCACCCTGGAGACCGCGGTTTGATACCCCGACAGAGAGAAAATTTTTGATGAACTTCGCTAAATCGGATCAGGTCCACTTACAAAGAACTAAAATCTTATGCTCAAAAAAAGGACAATTTAGACAAATGAAAAAACAACGAAAACAACACGTTGAAAACCTTATTACAGAAGAGGCAAAATGCTCAATAATCCACTCATTACTCAATTGCAGCAATAAAACCGAAAACAATTATCTGTAAAGAAAAATCATAATTCGGTTCTTGGCGAACAAAGTGAAAATATTTGCCGTAAAAGCATTCTGCTTGAGACACTTTGGAGATAAGAACTGAAGATACCATCTCTGTTAGTATAGTGGTGAGAATCCCAGACTGTCACCCTGGAGACCGCGGTTTGATACCCCGACAGAGAGAAAATTTTTGATGAAATTTGCTAAATCGGATCAGGTCCACTTACAAAGAACTAAAAGAACTAAAATCTTAAGCTCAAAAAAAGGGACAATTTAGACAAACAAAAAAACAACGAAAACAACACGTTGAAAACCTTATTACAGAAGACGCAAAATGCCCACTAATCGACTCATTACTCAATTGCAGCAATAAAACCGAAAACAATTGTCTGTAATGAAAAATCATAATTCCGCTCTTGGCGAACAAAGTGAAAATATTTGCCGTAAAAGGATTCTTCTTGAGACACTTTGGAGATAAGAACTGAAGATACCATCTCTGTTAGTATAGTGGTGAGTTTCCCAGACTGTCACTCTGGAGACCGGGGTTCGATTCCCCGACAGAGAGAACTTTTTTGATGAAATTCGCTAAATCGGATCTGGTTCGCTTACAAAGAACTAAAATCTTAAGCCCTAAAACAGGAACAATCTAGACAAATTAAAAAACAACAAAAACACCACGTTGAAAAGCTTATTAAAGGAGACGCAAAATGTTCACTAATCGACTCATTACTCAATTGCAGCAACAAAACTCAAAACAAATACCTGTGAAGGAAAAACATGGTTCGGCGCTTGGCGATCAAAATGAAAATAATTGACATAAAAGCATTCTTCTTGAGACAATTGGGAGATAAAAATTGCAGATACCATCTCTGGTTGTAAAGTGGTGAGTATCGCAGACTGTCAATCTGGAGACCGCGGTCTGATACCCCGACAGAGAGAAAAATTTGATGAACGTCGCTAAATCGGATTTGGTCCGCTTACAAAGAACTAAAATCTAAGCTCGAAAAAAGGGACAATTTAGACAAAAAAACAACAAAAACACCACGTTGAAAAGCTTATTAAAGGAGACGCAAAATGTTCACTAATCGACTCATTACTCAATTGCAGCAACAAAACTCAAAACAAATACCTGTGAAGGAAAAACATGGTTCGGCGCTTGGCGATCAAAATGAAACTAATTGCCATAAAAGCATTCTTGAGACAATGGGGAGATAAAAATTGCAGATACCATCTCTGGTAGTAAAGTGGTGAGTATCGCAGACTGTCACCCTGGAGACCGCGGTTTGATACCCCGACAGAGAGAAAATTCTGATGAACTTCCCTAAATCGGATCAGGTCCGCTTACAAAGAACTAAAATCTAAGCTCGAAAAAAGGGACAATTTAGACAAAAAAACAACAAAAACACCACGTTGAAAAGCTTATTAAAGGAGACGCAAAATGTTCACTAATCGACTCATTACTCAATTGCAGCAACAAAACTCAAAACAAATACCTGTGAAGGAAAAACATGGTTCGGCGCTTGGCGATCAAAATGAAACTAATTGCCATAAAAGCATTCTTGAGACAATGGGGAGATAAAAATTGCAGATACCATCTCTGGTAGTAAAGTGGTGAGTATCGCAGACTGTCACCCTGGAGACCGCGGTTTGATACCCCGACAGAGAGAAAATTTTTGATGAACTTCGCTAAATCGGATCAGGTCCACTTACAAAGAACTAAAATCTTATGCTCAAAAAAAGGACAATTTAGACAAATAAAAAAACAACGAAAACAACACGTTGAAAACCTTATTACAGAAGAGGCAAAATGCTCAATAATCTACTCATTACTCAATTGCAGCAATAAAACCGAAAACAATTATCTGTAAAGAAAAATCATAATTCGGCTCTTGGCGAACAAAGTGAAAATATTTGCCGTAAAAGCATTCTGCTTGAGACACTTTGGAGATAAGAACTGAAGATACCATCTCTGTTAGTATAGTGGTGAGAATCCCAGACTGTCACTCTGGAAACCGGGGTTCGATTCCCCGACACAGAGAACTTTTTTGATGAAATTCGCTAAATCGGATCTGGTTCGCTTACAAAGAACTAAAATCTTAAGCCCTCAAACAGGAACAACCTAGACAAATAAAAAAACAACAAAAACACCACGTTGAAAAGCTTATTAAAGGAGACGCAAAATGCTCACTAATCGACTCATTATTCAATTGCAGCAGCAACAAAACTCAAAACAAATACCTGTGAAGGAAAAACATGGTTCGGCGATTGGCGAACAAAGTGAAAAAATTTGCTACAAAATCATTCTTCTGGAGTCACTTTGGAGATAAAAAAAGCAGCTACCATCTCTGTTAGCATAGTGGAGAGTTTCGCAGACTGGCACTCTGGAGACCGCGGTTTGAAACCCCGACAGAGAGAAAATTTTGATGAACTTCGCTAAATCGGATCAAGTCCGCTTACAAAGAACTAAAATCTTCAGCTCAAAAAAGGGACAATTTAGACAAATAAAAAACAACGAAAACAACACGTTGAAAACCTTGTTACAGAAGACGCAAAATGCTCACTAATCGACTCATTACTCAATTGCAGCAATAAAACCGAAAACAAATATCTGTAATGAAAAATCATAATTCGGCTCTTGGCGAACAAAGTGAAAATATTTGCCGTAAAAGCATTCTTCTTGAGACACTTTGGAGATAAGAATTGAAGATACCATCTCTGTTAGTATAGTGGTGAGTATCCCAGACTGTCACTCTGGAGACCGGGGTTCGATTCCCCGACAGAATGAACTTTTTTGATGAAATTCGCTAAATCGGATCTGGTTCGCTTACAAAGAACTAAAATCTTAAGCCCTAAAACAGGAAGAATCTAGACAAATAAAAAACAACAAAAACACCACGTTGAAAAGCTTATTAAAGAGACGCAAAATGCTAACTATTCGACTCATTACTCAATTGCAGCAACAAAACTCAAAACAAATACCTGTAAAGGAAAAACATGGTTCATCGCTTGGCGATCAAAATGAAACTAATTGCCATAAAAGCATTCTTGAGACAATGGGGAGATAAAAATTGCAGATACCATCTCTGGTAGTAAAGTGGTGAGTATCGCAGACTGTCACCCTGGAGACCGCGGTTTGATACCCCGACAGAGAGAAAATTTTTGATGAACTTCGCTAAATCGGATCAGGTCCACTTACAAAGAACTAAAAGAACTAAAATCTTAAGCTCAAAAAAGGACAATTTAGACAAACAAAAAAAAACAACGAAAACAACACGTTGAAGACCTTATTACAGAAGACGCAAAATGCTCACTAATCGACTCATTACTCAATTGCAGCAATAAAACCGAAAACAAATATCTGTAATGAAAAATCATAATTCGGCTCTTGGCGAACAAAGTGAAAATATTTGCCGTAAAAGCATTCTGCTTGAGACACTTTGGAGATAAGAACTAAAGATACCATCTCTGTTAGTATAGTGGTGAGTATCCCAGACTGTCACTCTGGAGACCGGGGTTCGATTCCCCGACAGAGAGGACTTTTTTGATGAAATTCGCTAAATCGGATCTGGTTCGCTTACAAAGAACTAAAATCTTAAGCCCTAAAACAGGAACAATCTAGACAAATTAAAAAACAGCAAAAACACCACGTTGAAAAGCTTATTAAAGGAGACGCAAAATGCTCACTGATCGACTCATTACTCAATTGCAGAAAAAAAACTCAAAACAAATACCTGTAAAGGAAAAACATGGTTCATCGCTTGGCGATCAAAATGAAAATAATTGCCATAAAAGCATTCTTCTTGAGACAAATTGGAGATAAAAATTGCAGATACCATCTCTGGTTGTAAAGTGGTGAGTATCGCAGACTGTCACCCCGGAGACCGCGGTTTGATACCCCGACACAGAAAATTTTGATGAACTTCGCTAAATCGGATCAGGTCCGCTTACAAAGAACTAAAATCTTAAGCTCAAAAAAGGGACAAGTTAGACAAATAAAAAACAACACGTTGAAAACCTTATTACAGAACACGCAAAATGCTCACTAATTGACTCATTACTCAATTGCAGCAATAAAACCGAAAACAAATATCTGTAATGAAAAATCATAATTCGGCTCTTGGCGAACAGAGTGAAAATATTTGCCGTAAAAGCATTCTTCTTGAGACACTTTGGAGATAAGAACTAAAGATACCATCTCTTTTAGTATAGTGGTGAGTATCCCAGACTGTCACTCTGGAGACCGGGGTTCGATTCCCCGACAGAGAGAACTTTTTTGATGAAATTCGCTAAATCGGATCTGGTTCGCTTACAAAGAACTAAAATCTTAAGCCCTAAAACAGGAACAATCTAGACAAATTAAAAAACAACAAAAACACCACGTTGAAAAGCTTATTAAAGGAGACGCAAAATGCTCACTAATCGACTCATTACTCAATTGCAGCAACAAAACTCAAAACAAATACCTGTGAAGGAAAAACATGGTTGGGCGCTTGGCGATCAAAATGAAAATAATTGACATAAAAGCATTCTTCTTGAGACAATTCGGAGATAACAATTGCAGATACCATCTCTGGTTGTAAAGTGGTGAGTATCGCAGACTGTCACCCTGGAGACCGCGGTTTGATACCCCGACAGAGAGAAAATTTTGATGAATTTCGCTAAATCGGATCAGGTCCGCTTACAAAGAACTAAAATCTTAAGCTCAAAAAAAGGGACAAGTTAGAAAAATAAAAAACAACAAAAACAACACGTTGAAAAGCTTATTACAGAAGACGCAAAATGCTCACTAATCGACTCATTACTCAATTGCAGCAATAAAACCGAAAACAAATATCTGCAATGAAAAATAAAAATTCGGCTCTTGGCGAACAAAGTGAAAATATTTGCCGTAAAAGCATTCTTCTTGAGACACTTTGGAGATAAGAACTACAGATACCATCTCTTTTAGTATAGTGGTGAGTATCCCAGACTGTCACTCTGGAGACCGGGGTTCGATTCCCCGACAGAGAGAACTTTTTTGATGAAATTCGCTAAATCGGATCTGGTTCGCTTACAAAGAACTAAAATCTTAAGCCCTAAAACAGGAACAATCTAGAAAAATAAAAAACAACAAAAACACCACGTTGAAAAGCTTATTAAAGGAGACGCAAAATGCTCACTAATCGACTCATTACTCAATTGCAGCAACAAAACTCAAAACAAATACCTGTAAAGGACAAACATGGTTCATCGCTTGGCGATCAAAATGAAAATAATTGCCATAAAAGCATTCTTCTTGAGACAATTTGGAGATAAAAATTGCAGATACCATCTCTGGTTGTAAAGTGGTGAGTATCGCAGACTGTCACTCTGGAGACCGCGGTTTGATACCCCGACACAGAAAATTTTGATGAACTTCGCTAAATCGGATCAGGTCCGCTTACAAAGAACTAAAATCTTAAGCTCAAAAAAAGGGACAAGTTAGACAAATAAAAAACAACAAAAACAACACGTTGAAAACCTTATTACAGAAGACGCAAAATGCTCACTAATTGACTCATTACTCAATTGCAGCAATAAAACCGAAAACAAATATTTGTAATGAAAAATCATAATTCGGCTCTTGGCGAACAAAGTGAAAACATTTGCCGTAAAAGCATTCTTCTTGAGACACTTTGGAGATAAGAACTAAAGATACCATCTCTTTTAGTATAGTGGTGAGTATCCCAGACTGTCACTCTGGAGACCGGGGTTCGATTCCCCGACAGAGAGAACTTTTTTGATGAAATTTGCTAAATCGGATCTGGTTCGCTTACAAAGAACTAAAATCTTAAGCCCTAAAACAGGAACAATCTAGACAAATTAAAAAACAACAAAAACACCACGTTGAAAAGCTTATTAAAGGAGACGCAAAATGCTCACTAATCGACTCATTACTCAATTGCAGCAACAAAACTCAAAACAAATACCTGTGAAGGAAAAACATGGTTGGGCGCTTGGCGATCAAAATGAAAATAATTGACATAAAAGCATTCTTCTTGAGACAATTTGGAGATAACAATTGCAGATACCATCTCTGGTTGTAAAGTGGTGAGTATCGCAGACTGTCACCCTGGAGACCGCGGTTTGATACCCCGACAGAGAGAAAAATTTGATGAACTTCGCTAAATCGGATCAGGTCCGCTTACAAAGAACTAAAATCTTAAGCTCAAAAAAGGGACAAGTTAGACAAATAAAAAACAACAAAAACAACACGTTGAAAACCTTATTACAGAAGACGCAAAATGCTCACTAATCGACTCATTACTCAATTGCAGCAATAAAACCGAAAACAAATATCTGTAATGAAAAATCATAATTCGGCTCTTGGCGAACAAAGTGAAAATGTTTGCCGTAAAAGCATTCTTCTTGAGACACTTTGGAGATAAGAACTAAAGATACCATCTCTGTTAGTATAGTGGTGAGTATCCCAGACTGTCACTCTGGAGACTGGGGTTCGATTCCCCGACAGAGAGAACTTTTTTGATGAAATTTGCTAAATCGGATCTGGTTCGCTTACAAAGAACTAAAATCTTAAGCCCTAAAACAGGAACAATCTAGACAAATTAAAAAACAACAAAAACACCACGTGGAAAAGCTTATTAAAGGAGACGCAAAATGCTCACTAATCGACTCATTACTCAATTGCAGCAACAAAACTCAAAACAAATACCTGTGAAGGAAAAACATGGTTCGGCGCTTGGCGAACAAAATGAAAATAATTGACATAAAAGCATTCTTCTTGAGACAATTTGGAGATAAAAATTGCAGATACCATCTCTGGTAGTAAAGTGGTGAGTATCGCAGACTGTCACCCTGGAGACCGCCGTTTGATACACCCACAGAGAGAAAATTTTGATGAACTTCGCTAAATCGGATCAGGTCCGCTTACAAAGAACTAAAATCTTAAGCTCAAAAAAAGGGACAAGTTAGACAAATAAAAAACAACAAAAACAACACGTTGAAAACCTTATTACAGAAGACGCAAAATGCTCACTAATCGACTCATTACTCAATTGCAGCAATAAAACCGAAAACAAATATCTGTAATGAAAAATCATAATTCGGCTCTTGGCGAACAAAGTAAAAATATTTGCCGTAAAAGCATTCTTCTTGAGACACTTTGGAGATAAGAACTAAAGATACCATCTCTGTTAGTATAGTGGTGAGTATACCAGACTGTCACTCTGGAGACTGGGGTTCGATCCCCCGACAGAGAGATTTTTTTTGATGAAATTTGCTAAATCGGATCTGGTTCGCTTACAAAGAACTGAAATCTTAAGCCCTAAAACAGGAACAATCTAGACAAATTAAAAAACAACAAAAACACCACGTTGAAACGCTTATTAAAGGAGACGCATAATGCTCACTAATCGACTCATTACTCAATTGCAGCAACAAAACTCAAAACAAATACCTGTGAAGGAAAAACATGGTTCGGCGCTTGGCGATCAAAATGAAAATAATTGACATAAAACCATTCTTCTTGAGACAATTTGGAGATAAAAATTGCAGATACCATCTCTGGTAGTAAAGTGGTGAGTATCGCAGACTGTCACCCTGGAGACCGCGGTTTGATACACCGACAGAGTGAAAATTTTGATGAACTTCGCTAAATCGGATCAGGTCCGCTTACAAAGAACTAAAATCTTAAGCTCAAAAAAAGGGACAAGTTAGACAAATAAAAAGCAACAAAAACAACACGTTGAAAACCTTATTACAGAAGACGCAAAATGCTCACTAATCGACTCATTACTCAATTGCAGCAATAAAACCGAAAACAAATATCTGTAATGAAAAATCATAATTCGGCTCTTGGCGAACAAAGTGAAAATATTTGCCGTAAAAGCATTCTTCTTGAGACACTTTGGAGCTAAGAACTAAAGATACCATCTCTGTTAGTATAGTGGTGAGTATCCCAGACTGTCACTCTGGAGACTGGGGTTCGATTCCCCGACAGAGAGAACTTTTTTGATGAAATTTGCTAAATCGGATCTGGTTCGCTTACAAAGAACTATAATCTTAAGCCCTAAAACAGGAACAATCTAGACAAATTAAAAAACAACAAAAACACCACGTTGAAAAGCTTATTAAAGGAGACGCAAAATGCTCACTAATCGACTCATTACTCAATTGCAGCAACAAAACTCAAAACAAATACCTGTGAAGGAAAAACATGGTTCGGCGCTTGGCGATCAAAATGAAAATAATTGACATAAAAGCATTCTTCTTGAGACAATTTGGAGATAAAAATTGCAGATACCATCTCTGGTAGTAAAGTGGTGAGCATCGCAGACTGTCACTCTGGAGACCGCGGTTTGATACACCGACAGAGAGAAAATTTTGATGAACTTCGCTAAATCGGATCAGGTCCGCTTACAAAGAACTAAAATCTTAAGCTCAAAAAAAGGGACAAGTTAGACAAATAAAAACAACAAAAACAACACGTTGAAAACCTTATTACAGAAGACGCAAAATGCTCACTAATCGACTCATTACTCAATTGCAGCAATAAAACCGAAAACAAATATCTGTAATGAAAAATCATAATTCGGCTCTTGGCGAACAAAGTGAAAATATTTGCCGTAAAAGCATTCTTCTTGAGACACTTTGGAGATAAGAACTAAAGATACCATCTCTGTTAGTATAGTGGTGAGTATCCCAGACTGTCACTCTGGAGACTGGGGTTCGATTCCCCGACAGAGAGTACTTTTTTGATGAAATTCGCTAAATCGGATCTGGTTCGCTTACAAAGAACTAAAATCTTAAGCTCAAAAAAGGGACAAGTTAGACAAATAAAAAACAACAAAAACAACACGTTGAAAACCTTATTACAGAAGACGCAAAATGCTCACTAATCGACTCATCACTCAATTGCAGCAATAAAACCGAACACAAATATCTGTAATGAAAAATCATAATTCGGCTCTTGGCGAACAAAGTGAAAATATTTGCCGTAAAAGCATTCTTCTTGAGACACTTTGGAGATAAGAATTGAAGATACCATCTCTGTTAGTATAGTGGTGAGTATCCCAGACTGTCACTCTGGAGACCGGGGTTCGATTCCCCGACAGAGAGTACTTTTTTGATGAAATTCGCTAAATCGGATCTCTGGTTCGCTTACAAAGAACTAAAATCTTAAGCCCTAAAACAGGAACAATCTAGAAAAATAAAAAACAACAAAAACACCACGTTGAAAAGCTTATTAAAGGAGACGCAAAATGCTCACTTATCGACTCATTACTCAATTGCAGCAACAAAACTCAAAACAAATACCTGTAAAGGAAAAGCATGGTTCATCGCTTGGCGATCAAAATGAAAACAATTGCCATAAAAGCATTCTTCTTGAGACAATTTGGAGATAAAAATTGCAGATACCATCTCTGGTAGTAAAGTGGTGAGCATCGCAGACTGTCACCCTGGAGACCGCGGTTTGATACACCGACAGAGTGAAAATTTTGATGAACTTCGCTAAATCGGATCAGGTCCGCTTACAAAGAACTAAAATCTTAAGCTCAAAAAAAGGGACAAGTTAGACAAATAAAAAACAACAAAAACAACACGTTGAAAACCTTATTACAGAAGACGCAAAATGCTCACTAATCGACTCATTACTCAATTGCAGCAATAAAACCGAAAACAAATATCTGTAATGAAAAATCATAATTCGGCTCTTGGCGAACAAAGTGAAAATATTTGCCGTAAAAGCATTCTTCTTGAGACACTTTGGAGCTAAGAACTAAAGATACCATCTCTGTTAGTATAGTGGTGAGTATCCCAGACTGTCACTCTGGAGACTGGGGTTCGATTCCCCGACAGAGAGTACTTTTTTGATGAAATTCGCTAAATCGGATCTGGTTCGCTTACAAAGAACTAAAATCTTAAGCTCAAAAAAGGGACAAGTTAGACAAATAAAAAACAACAAAAACAACACGTTGAAAACCTTATTACAGAAGACGCAAAATGCTCACTAATCGACTCATCACTCAATTGCAGCAATAAAACCGAACACAAATATCTGTAATGAAAAATCATAATTCGGCTCTTGGCGAACAAAGTGAAAATATTTGCCGTAAAAGCATTCTTCTTGAGACACTTTGGAGATAAGAATTGAAGATACCATCTCTGTTAGTATAGTGGTGAGTATCCCAGACTGTCACTCTGGAGACCGGGGTTCGATTCCCCGACAGAGAGTACTTTTTTGATGAAATTCGCTAAATCGGATCTCTGGTTCGCTTACAAAGAACTAAAATCTTAAGCCCTAAAACAGGAACAATCTAGAAAAATAAAAAACAACAAAAACACCACGTTGAAAAGCTTATTAAAGGAGACGCAAAATGCTCACTTATCGACTCATTACTCAATTGCAGCAACAAAACTCAAAACAAATACCTGTAAAGGAAAAGCATGGTTCATCGCTTGGCGATCAAAATGAAAACAATTGCCATAAAAGCATTCTTCTTGAGACAATTTGGAGATAAAAATTGCAGATACCATCTCTGGTAGTAAAGTGGTGAGCATCGCAGACTGTCACCCTGGAGACCGCGGTTTGATACACCGACAGAGTGAAAATTTTGATGAACTTCGCTAAATCGGATCAGGTCCGCTTACAAAGAACTAAAATCTTAAGCTCAAAAAAAGGGACAAGTTAGACAAATAAAAAACAACAAAAACAACACGTTGAAAACCTTATTACAGAAGACGCAAAATGCTCACTAATCGACTCATTACTCAATTGCAGCAATAAAACCGAAAACAAATATCTGTAATGAAAAATCATAATTCGGCTCTTGGCGAACAAAGTGAAAATATTTGCCGTAAAAGCATTCTTCTTGAGACACTTTGGAGCTAAGAACTAAAGATACCATCTCTGTTAGTATAGTGGTGAGTATCCCAGACTGTCACTCTGGAGACTGGGGTTCGATTCCCCGACAGAGAGAACTTTTTTGATGAAATTTGCTAAATCGGATCTGGTTCGCTTACAAAGAACTATAATCTTAAGCCCTAAAACAGGAACAATCTAGACAAATTAAAAAACAACAAAAACACCACGTTGAAAAGCTTATTAAAGGAGACGCAAAATGCTCACTAATCGACTCATTACTCAATTGCAGCAACAAAACTCAAAACAAATACCTGTGAAGGAAAAACATGGTTCGGCGCTTGGCGATCAAAATGAAAATAATTGACATAAAAGCATTCTTCTTGAGACAATTTGGAGATAAAAATTGCAGATACCATCTCTGGTAGTAAAGTGGTGAGTATCGCATACTGTCACTCTGGAGACCGCGGTTTGATACACCGACAGAGAGAAAATTTTGATGAACTTCGCTAAATCGGATCAGGTCCGCTTACAAAGAACTAAAATCTTAAGCTCAAAAAAAGGGACAAGTTAGACAAATAAAAACAACAAAAACAACACGTTGAAAACCTTATTACAGAAGACGCAAAATGCTCACTAATCGACTCATTACTCAATTGCAGCAATAAAACCGAAAACAAATATCTGTAATGAAAAATCATAATTCGGCTCTTGGCGAACAAAGTGAAAATATTTGCCGTAAAAGCATTCTTCTTGAGACACTTTGGAGATAAGAACTAAAGATACCATCTCTGTTAGTGTAGTGGTGAGTATCCCAGACTGTCACTCTGGAGACCGGGGTTCGATTCCCCGACAGAGAGTACTTTTTTGATGAAATTCGCTAAATCGGATCTGGTTCGCTTACAAAGAACTAAAATCTTAAGCCCTAAAACAGGAACAATCTAGAAAAATAAAAAACAACAAAAACACCACGTTGAAAAGCTTATTAAAGGAGACGCAAAATGCTCACTTATCGACTCATTACTCAATTGCAGCAACAAAACTCAAAACAAATACCTGTAAAGGAAAAGCATGGTTCATCGCTTGGCGATCAAAATGAAAACAATTGCCATAAAAGCATTCTTCTTGAGACAATTTGGAGATAAAAATTGCAGATACCATCTCTGGTAGTAAAGTGGTGAGCATCGCAGACTGTCACCCTGGAGACCGCGGTTTGATACCCCGACAGAGAGAAAATTTTGATGAACTTCGCTAAATCGGATCAGGTCCACTTACAAAGAACTAAAATCTTAAGCTCAAAAAAAGGGACAAGTTAGACAAATAAAAAACAACAAAAACAACACGTTGAAAACCTTATTACAGAAGACGCAAAATGCTCACTAATCGACTCATTACTCAATTGCGGCAACAAAACCGAAAACAAATATCTGTAATGAAAAATCATAATTCGGCTCTTGGCGAACAAAGTGAAAATATTTGCCGTAAAAGCATTCTTCTTGAGACACTTTGGAGATAAGAATTGAAGACACCATCTCTGTTAGTATAGTGGTGAGTATCCCAGACTGTCACTCCGGAGACCGGGGTTCGATTCCCCGACAGAGAGGACTTTTTTGATGAAATTCGCTAAATCGGATCTGGTTCGCTTACAAAGAACTAAAATCTTAAGCCGTAAAACAGGAACAATCTAGAAAAATAAAAAACAACAAAAACACCACGTTGAAAAGCTTATTAAAGGAGACGCAAAATGCTCACTAATCGACTCATTACTCAATTGCCGCAACAAAACTCAAAACAAATACCTGTAAAGGAAAAACATGGTTCATCGCCTGGCGATCAAAATGAAAATAATTGCCATAAAAGCATTCTTGAGACAATGGGGAGATAAAAATTGCAGATACCATCTCTGTTAGTATAGTGGTGCGTATCCCAGACTGTCACTCTGGAGACCGGGGTTCGATTCCCCGACAGAGAGGACTTTTTTGATGAAATTCGCTAAATCGGATCTGGTTCGCTTACAAAGAACTAAAATCTTAAGCCCTAAAACAGGAACAATCTAGAAAAATAAAAAACAACAAAAACACCACGTTGAAAAGCTTATTAAAGGAGACGCAAAATGCTCACTAATCGACTCATTACTCAATTGCAGCAACAAAACTCAAAACAAATACCTGTAAAGGAAAAACATGATTCATTGCTTGGCGATCAAAATGAAAATAATTGCCATAAAAGCATTCTTCTTGAGACAATTTTGAGATAAAAATTGCAGATACCATCTCTGGTAGTAAAGTGGTGAGTATCGCAGACTGTCACCCTGGAGACCGCGGTTTGATACCCCGACAGAGAGAAAATTTTGATGAACTTCGCTAAATCGGATCAGGTCCGCTTACAAAGAACTAAAATCTTAAGCTCAAAAAAAGGGACAAGTTAGACAAATAAAAAACAACAAAAACAACACGTTGAAAACCTTATTACAGAAGACGCAAAATGCTCACTAATCGACTCATTACTCAATTGCAGCAATAAAACCGAAAACAAATATCTGTAATGAATATCATAATTCGGCTCTTTGCGAACAAAGTGAAAATATTTGCCGTAAGAGCATTCTTCTTGAGACACTTTGGAGATAAGAATTGAAGATACCATCTCTGTTAGTATAGTGGTGAGAATCCCAGACTGTCACTCTGGAAACTGGGGTTCGATTCCCCGACACAGAGAACTTTTTTGATGAAATTCGCTAAATCGGATCTGGTTCGCTTACAAAGAACTAAAATCTTAAGCCCTAAAACAGGAACAATCTAGACAAATAAAAAACAACAAAAACACCACGTTGAAAAGCTTATTAAAGGAGACGCAAAATGCTCACTAATCGACTCATTACTCAATTGCAGCAACAAAACTCAAAACAAATACCTGTAAAGGAAAAACATGGTTCATCGCTTGGCGATCAAAATGAAAATAATTGCCATAAAAGCATTCTTCTTGAGACAATTTGGAGATAAAAATTGCAGATACCATCTCTGGTAGTAAAGTGGTGAGTATCGCAGACTGTCACACTGGAGACCGCCGTTTGATACCCCGACAGAGAGAAAATTTTTGATGAACTTCGCTAAACCGGATCAGGTCCACTTACAAAGAACTTAACTCTTAAGCTCAAAAAAAGGGACAATTTAGACAAATAAAAAACAACGAAAACAACACGTTGAAAACCTTTTTACAGAAGACGCAAAATGCTCACTAATCGACTCATTACTCAATTGCAGCAATAAAACCGAAAACAATTATCTGTAATGAAAAATCATAATTCGGCTCTTGGCGAACAAAGTGAAAATATTTGCCGTAAAAGCATTCTTCTTGAGACACTTTGGAGATAAGAACTGAAGATACCATCTCTGTTAGTATAGAGGTGAGTATTCCAGACTGTCACTCTGGAGACCGGGGTTCGATTCCCCGACAGAGATAACTTTTTTAATGAACTTCGCTATATCGGATCTGGTTCGCTTACAAAGAACTAAAATCTTAAGCCCTAAAACAGGAACAATCTAGAAAAATAAAAAACAACAAAAACACCACGTTGAAAAGCTTATTAAAGGAGACACAAAATGCTCACTAATCGACTCATTACTCAATTGCAGCAACAAAACTCAAAACAAATACCTGTAAAGGAAACACATGGTTCATCGCTTGGCGATCAAAATGAAAATAATTGCCATAAAAGCCTTCTTCTTGAGACAATTTGGAGATAAAAATTGCAGATACCATCTCTGGTAGTAAAGTGGTGAGTATCGCAGACTGTCACCCTGGAGACCGCGGTTTGATACCCCGACAGAGAGAAAATTTTTGATGAACTTCGCTAAACCGGATCAGGTCCACTTACAAAGAACTTAAAATCTTAAGCTCAAAAAAGGGACAATTTAGACAAATAAAAAACAACGAAAACAACACGTTGAAAACCTTATTACAGAAGACGCAAAATGCTCACTAATCGACTCATTACTCAATTGCAGCAATAAAACCGAAAACAATTACCTGTAATGAAAAATCATAATTCGGCTCTTGGCGAACAAAGTGAAAATATTTTGCCGTAAAAGCATTCTTCTTGAGACACTTTGGAGATAAGAACTGAAGATACCATCTCTGTTAGTATAGTGGTGAGTATTCCAGACTGTCACTCTGGAGACCGGGGTTCGATTCCCCGACAGGGAGAACTTTTTTGATGAACTTCGCTAAATCGGATCTGGTTCGCTTAAATAAAAAACAACAAAAACAGCACGTTGAAAAGCTTATTAAAGGAGACGCAAAATGCTCAGTAATCGACTCATTACTCAATTGCAGCAAAAAAACTCAAAACAAATACCTGTGAAGGAAAAACACGGTTCGGCGCTTGGCGATCAAAATGAAAATAATTGACATAAAAGCATTCTTCTTGAGACAATTTGGAGATAAAAATTGCAGATACCATCTCTGGTATCAAAGTGGTGAGTATCGCAGACTGTCACCCTGGAGACCGCGGTTTGATACCCCGACAGAGAGAAAGTTTTGATGAACTTCGCTAAATTGGATCAGGTCTGCTTACAAAGAACTAAAATCTTAAGCTCAAAAAAGGGACAATTTAGACAAATAAAAAACAACGAAAACAACACGTTGAAAACCTTATTACAGAAGACGCAAAATTCTCACTAATCGACTCATTACTCAATTGCAGCAATAAAACCGAAAACAAATATCTGTAATGAAAAATCATAATTCGGCTCTTGGCGAACAAAGTGAAAATATTTGCCGTAAAAGCATTCTTGAGACACTTTGGAGATAAGAATTGAAGATACCATCTCTGTTAGTATAGTGGTGAGTATCCCAGACTGTCACCCTGGAGACCGCGGTTTGATACCCCGACAGAGAGAAAATTTTTGATGAACTTCGCTAAATCGGATCAGGTCCACTTACAAAGAAATAAAATCTTAAGCTCAAAAGAGGGACAATTTAGACAAATAAAAAACAACGAAAACAACACGCTGAAAACCTTATTACAGAAGACGCAAAATGCTCACTAATCGACTCATTACTCAATTGCAGCAATAAAACCGAAAACAATTATCTGTAATGAAAAATCATAATTTGGCTCTTGGCGAACAAAGTGAAAATATTTGCCGTAAAAGCATTCTTCTTGCGACACTTTGGAGATAAGAACTGAAGATACCATCTCTGTTAGTATAGTGGTGAGTATTCCAGACTGTCACTCTGGAGACCGGGGTTCGATTCCCCGACAGAGAAAATTTTTGATGAACTTCGCTAAATCGGATCAGGTCCACTTACAAAGAAATAAAATCTTAAGCTCAAAAGAGGGACAATTTAGACAAATAAAAACAACGAAAACAACACGCTGAAAACCTTATTACAGAAGACGCAAAATGCTCACTAATCGACTCATTACTCAATTGCAGCAATAAAACCGAAAACAATTATCTGTAATGAAAAATCATAATTTGGCTCTTGGCGAACAAAGTGAAAATATTTGCCGTAAAAGCATTCTTCTTGCGACACTTTGGAGATAAGAACTGAAGATACCATCTCTGTTAGTATAGTGGTGAGTATTCCAGACTGTCACTCTGGAGACCGGGGTTCGATTCCCCGACAGAGAGAACTTTTTCGATGAAATCCGCCAAATCGGATCTGGTCCGCTTACAAAAAACTTAAACCTTAAGCTCGAAAAAAGGACAATTTAGACAATTAAAAAAAATAACGAAAAAACACGTTGAAAACCTCATTACAGAAGACGCAAAATGCTCACTAATCGACTCATTACTCAATTGCAGCAACAAAACTCAAAACAAATACCTGTGAAGGAAAAACATGGTTCGGCGCTTGGCGATCAAAATGAAAATAATTGACATAAAAGCATTCATCTTGAGACAAATTGGAGATAAAAATTGCAGATACCATCTCTGGTATCAAAGTGGTGAGTATCGCAGACTGTCACCCTGGAGACCGCGGTTTGATACCCCGACAGAGTGAAAGTTTTGATGAACTTCGCTAAATCGGATCAGGTCCGCTTACAAAGAACTAAAATCTTAAGCTCAAAAAAAGGGACAATTTAGACAAATAAAAAACAACGAAAACAACATGTTGAAAACCTTTTTACAGAAGACGCAAAATGCTCACTAATCGACTCATTACTCAATTGCAGCAATAAAACTCAAAACAAATATCTGTAATGAAAAATCATAATTCGGCTCTTGACGAACAAAGTGAAAATATTTGCCGTAAAAGCATTCTTCTTGAGACAATTTGGAGATAAAAATTGCAGATACCATCTCTGGTATCAAAGTCATGAGTATCGCAGACTGTCACCCTGGAGACCGCGGTTTGATACCCCGACAGAAAGAAAGTTTTGATGAACTTCGCTAAATCAGATCAGGTCCGCTTACAAAGAACTAAAATCTTAAGCTCAAAAAAAGGGACAATTTAGACAAATAAAAAACAACAAAAACAACACGTTGAAAACCATATTGCAGAAGACGCAAAATGCTCACTAATCGACTCATTACTCAATTGCAGCAATAAAACCGAAAACAAATATCTGTAATGAAAAATCATAATTCGGCTCTTGGCGAACAAAGTGAAAATATTTGCCGTAAAAGCATTCTTCTTGAGACACTTTGGAGATAAGAATTGAAGATACCATCTCTGTTAGTATAGTGGTGAGTATTCCAGACTGTCACTCTGGAGACCGGGGTTCGATTCCCCGACAGAGAGAACTTTTTTGATGAAATTCGCTAAATCGGATCTGGTTCGCTTAAATAAAAAACAACAAAAACACCACGTTGAAAAGCTTATTAAAGGAGACGCAAAATGCTCACTAATCGATTCATTACTCAATTGCAGCAACAAAACTCAAAACATATACCTGTGAAGGAAAAACATGGTTCGGCGCTTGGCGATCAAATTGAAAATAATTGACATAAAAGCATTCTTCTTGAGACAATTTGGAGATAAAAATTGCAGATACCATCTCTGGTATCAAAGTGGTGAGTATCGCAGACTGTCACCCTGGAGACCGCGGTTTGATACCCCGACAGAGAGAAAATTTTGATGAACTTCGCCAAATCGGATCAGGTCCGCTTACAAAGAACTAAAATCTTAAGCTCAAAAAAAGGGACAATTTAGACAAATAAAAAACAACGAAAACAACACGTTGAAAACCTTATTACAGAAGACGCAAAATGCTCACTAATCGACTCATTACTCAATTGCAGCAATAAAACCGAAAACAAATATCTGTAATGAAAAATCATAATTCGGCTCTTGGCGAACAAAGTGAAAATATTTGCCGTAAAAGCATTCTTCTTGAGACACTTTGGAGATAAGAATTGAAGATACCATCTCTGTTAGTATAGTGGTGAGTATCCCAGACTGTCACTCTGGAGACCGGGGTTCGATTCCCCGACAGAGAGAACTCTTTGGATGAAATTCGCTAAATCGGATCTGGTTCGCTTACAAAGAACTAAAATCTTAAGCCCTAAAACAGGAACAATCTAGACAAATAAAAAACAACAAAAACACCACGTTGAAAAGCTTATTAAAGGAGAAGCAAAATGCTCACTAATCGACTCACTACTCAATTGCAGCAACAAAACTCAAAACAAATACCTGTAAAGGAAAAACATGGTTCATCGCTTGGCGATCAAAATGAAAATAATTGCCATAAAAGCATTCTTCTTGAGACAATTTACAGATAAAAATTGCAGATACCATCTCTGGTAGTAAAGTGGTGAGTATCGCAGACCGTCACCCTGGAGACCGCGGTTTGATACCCCGACAGAGAGAAAATTTTTGATGAACTTCGCTAAATCGGATCAGGTCCACTTACAAAAAACTAAAATCTTAAGCTCAAAAAAGGGACAATTTAGACAAATAAAAAACGACGAAAACAACACGTTGAAAACCTTATCACAGAAGAGGGAAAATGCTCACTAATCGACTCATTACTCAATAGCAGCAATAAAACCGAAAACAATTATCTGTAATGAAAAATATTTCGGCTCTTGGCGAACAAAGTGAAAATATTTGCCGTAAAAGCATTCTTCTTGAGACACTTTGGAGATAAGAATTGAAGATACCATCTCTGTTAGTATAGTGGTGAGTATCCCAGACTGTCACTCTGGAGACCGGGGTTCGATTCCCCGACAGACAGAACATTTTTGATGAAATTCGCTAAATCGGATCTGGTTCGCTTACAAAGAACTAAAATCTTAAGCCCTAAAACAGGAACAATCTAGAAAAATAAAAAACAACAAAAACACCACGTTGAAAAGCTTATTAAAGGAGACGCAAAATGCTCACTAATCGACTCATTACTCAATTGCAGCAACAAAACTCAAAACAAATACCTGTAAAGGAAACACATGGTTCATCGCTTGGCGATCAAAATGAAAATAATTGCCATAAAAGCCTTCTTCTTGAGACAATTTGGAGATAAAAATTGCAGATACCATCTCTGGTAGTAAAGTGGTGAGTATCGCAGACTGTCACCCTGGAGACCGCGGTTTGATACCCCGACAGAGAGAAAATTTTTGATGAACTTCGCTAAACCGGATCAGGTCCACTTACAAAGAACTTAAAATCTTAAGCTCAAAAAAGGGACAATTTAGACAAATAAAAAACAACGAAAACAGCACGTTGAAAACCTTATTACAGAAGACGCAAAATGCTCACTAATCGACTCATTACTCAATTGCAGCAATAAAACCGAAAACAATTATCTGTAATGAAAAATCATAATTCGGCTCTTGGCGAACAAAGTGAAAATATTTGCCGTAAAAGCATTCTTCTTGAGACACTTTGGAGATAAGAACTGAAGATACCATCTCTGTTAGTATAGTGGTGAGTATTCCAGACTGTCACTCTGGAGACCGGGATTCGATTCCCCGACAGGGAGAACTTTTTTGATGAACTTCGCTAAATCGGATCTGGTTCGCTTAAATAAAAAACAACAAAAACAGCACGTTGAAAAGCTTATTAAAGGAGACGCAAAATTCTCACTAATCGACTCATTACTCAATTGCAGCAATAAAACCGAAAACAAATATCTGTAATGAAAAATCATAATTCGGCTCTTGGCGAACAAAGTGAAAATATTTGCCGTAAAAGCATTCTTCTTGAGACACTTTGGAGATAAGAATTGAAGATACCATCTCTGTTAGTATAGTGGTGAGTATCCCAGACTGTCACCCTGGAGACCGCGGTTTGATACCCCGACAGAGAGAAAATTTTTGATGAACTTCGCTAAATCGGATCAGGTCCACTTACAAAGAAATAAAATCTTAAGCTCAAAAGAGGGACAATTTAGACAAATAAAAAACAACGAAAACAACACGTTGAAAACCTTATTACAGAAGACGCAAAATGCTCACTAATCGACTCATTACTCAATTGCAGCAATAAAACCGAAAACAATTATCTGTAATGAAAAATCATAATTCGGCTCTTGGCGAACAAAGTGAAAATATTTGCCGTAAAAGCATTCTTCTTGAGACACTTTGGAGGTAAGAACTGAAGATACTATCTCTGTTAGTATAGTGGTGAGTATTCCAGACTGTCACTCTGGAGACCGGGGTTCGATTCCCCGACAGAGAGAACTTTTTTGATGAAATTCGCTAAATCGGATCTGGTTCGCTTAAATAAAAAACAACAAAAACACCACGTTGAAAAGCTGGTTAAAGGAGACGCAAAATGCTCACTAATCGACTCATTACTCAATTGCAGCAACAAAACTCAAAACAAATACCTGTGAAGGAAAAACATGGTTCGGCGCTTGGCGATCAAAATGAAAATAATTGACATAAAAGCATTCATCTTGAGACAATTTGGAGATAAAAATTGCAGATACCATCTCTGGTATCAAAGTGGTGAGTATCGCAGACTGTCACCCTGGAGACCGCGGTTTGATACCCCGACAGAGAGAAAGTTTTGATGAACTTCGCTAAATCGGATCAGGTCCGCTTACAAAGAACTAAAATCTTAAGCTCAAAAAAAGGGACAATTTAGACAAATAAAAAACAACGAAAACAACATGTTGAAAACCTTTTTACAGAAGACGCAAAATGCTCACTAATCGACTCATTACTCAATTGCAGCAAAAAACTCAAAACAAATATCTGTAATGAAAAATCATAATTCGGCTCTTGACGAACAAAGTGAAAATATTTGCCGTAAAAGCATTCTTCTTGAGACAATTTGGAGATAAAAATTGCAGATACCATCTCTGGTATCAAAGTGATGAATATCGCAGACTGTCACCCTGGAGACCGAGGTTTGATACCCCGACAGAGAGAAAGTTTTGATGAACTTCGCTAAATCGGATCAGGTCCGCTTACAAAGAACTAAAATCTTAAGCTCAAAAAAAGGGACAATTTAGACAAATAAAAAACAACGAAAACAACACGTTGAAAACCTTATTACAGAAGACGCAAAATGCTCACTATGCGACTCATTACTCAATTGCAGCAATAAAACCGAAAACAATTATCTGTAATGAAAAATCATAATTCGGCTCTTGGCGAACAAAGTGAAAATATTTGCCGTAAAAGCATTCTTCTTGAGACACTTTGGAGATAAGAACTGAAGATACCATCTCTGTTAGTATAGTGGTGAGTATTCCAGACTGTCACTCTGGAGACCGGGGTTCGATTCCCCGACAGAGAGAACTTTTTTGATGAAATTCGCTAAATCGGATCTGGTTCGCTTGAATAAAAAACAACAAAAACACCACGTTGAAAAGCTTATTAAAGGAGACGCAAAATGCTCACTAATCGACTCATTACTCAATTGCAGCAACAAAATTCAAAACAAATACCTGTGAAGGAAAAACATGGTTCGGCGCTTGGCGATCAAAATGATAATAATTGACATAAAAGCATTCCTCTTGAGACAATTTGGAGATAAAAATTGCAGATACCATCTCTGGTATCAAAGTGGTGAGTATCGCAGACTGTCACCCTGGAGACCGCGGTTTGATAACCCGACAGAAAAAAAGTTTTGATGAACTTCGCTAAATCAGATCAGGTCCGCTTACAAAGAACTAAAATCTTAAGCTCAAAAAAAGGGACAATTTAGACAAAAAAAAAACAACGAAAACAACACGTTGAAAACCTTATTGCAGAAGACACAAAATGCTCACTAATCGACTCATTACTCAATTGCAGCAATAAAACCGAAAACAAATATCTGTAATGAAAAATCATAATTCGGCTCTTGGCGAACAAAGTGAAAATATTTGCCGTAAAAGCATTCTTCTTGAGACACTTTGAAGATAAGAATTGAAGATACCATCTCTGTTAGTATAGTGGTGAGTATTCCAGACTGTCACTCTGGAGACCGGGGTTCGATTCCCCGACAGAGAGAACTTTTTTGATGAAATTCGCTAAATCGGATCTGGTTCGCTTAAATAAAAAACAACAAAAACACCACGTTGAAAAGCTTATTAAAGGAGACGCAAAATGCTCACTAATCGACTCATTACTCAATTGCAGCAACAAAACTCAAAACATATACCTGTGAAGGAAAAACATGGTTCGGCGCTTGGCGATCAAATTGAAAATAATTGACATAAAAGCATTCTTCTTGAGACAATTTGGAGATAAAAATTGCAGATACCATCTCTGGTATCAAAGTGGTGAGTATCGCAGACTGTCACCCTGGAGACCGCGGTTTGATACCCCGACAGAGAGAAAATTTTGATGAACTTCGCTAAATCGGATCAGGTCCGCTTACAAAGAACTAAAATCTTAAGCTCAAAAAAAGGGACAATTTAGACAAATAAAAAACAACGAAAACAACACGTTGAAAACCTTATTACAGAAGACGCAAAATGCTCACTAATCGACTCACTACTCAATCGCAGCAATAAAACCGAAAACAAATATCTGTAATGAAAAATCATAATTCGGCTCTTGGCGAAAAAAGTGAAAATATTTGCCGTAAAAGCATTCTTCTTGAGACACTTTGGAGATAAGAATTGAAGATACCATCTCTGTTAGTATAGTGGCGAGTATCCCAGACTGTCACTCTGGAGACCGGGGTTCGATTCCCCGACAGAGAGAACTCTTTGGATGAAATTCGCTAAATCGGATCTGGTTCGCTTACAAAGAACTAAAATCTTAAGCCCTACAACAGGAACAATCTAGACAAATAAAAAACAACAAAAACACCACGTTGAAAAGCTTATTAAAGGAGAAGCAAAATGCTCACTAATCGACTCACTACTCAATTGCAGCAACAAAACTCAAAACAAATACCTGTAAAGGAAAAACATGGTTCATCGCTTGGCGATCAAAATGAAAATAATTGCCATAAAAGCATTCTTCTTGAGACAGTTTGCAGATAAAAATTGCAGATACCATCTCTGGTAGTAAAGTGGTGAGTATCGCAGACCGTCACCCTGGAGACCGCGGTTTGATACCCCGACAGAGAGAAAATTTTTGATGAACTTCGCTAAATCGGATCAGGTCCACTTACAAAAAACTAAAATCTTAAGCTCAAAAAAGGGACAATTTAGACAAATAAAAAACAACGAAAACAACACGTTGAAAACCTTATCACAGAAGAGGGAAAATACTCACTAATCGACTCATTACTCAATAGCAGCAATAAAACCGAAAACAATTATCTGTAATGAAAAATCATATTTCGGCTCTTGGCGAACAAAGTGAAAATATTTGCCGTAAAAGCATTTTTCTTGAGACACTTTGGGGATAAGAATTGAAGATACCATCTCTGTTAGTATAGTGGTGAGTATCCCAGACTGTCACTCTGGAGACCGGGGTTCGATTCCCCGACAGACAGAACATTTTTGATGAAATTCGCTAAATCGGATCTGGTTCGCTTACGAAGAACTAAAATCTTAAGCCCTAAAACAGGAACAATCTAGACAAATAAAAAACAACAAAAACACCACGTTGAAAAGCTTATTAAAGGAGACGCAAAATGCTCACTAATCGACTCATTACTCAGTTGCAGCATCAAAACTCAAACCAAATACCTGTGAAGGAAAAACATGGTTCGGCGCTTGGCGATCAAAATGAAATTAATTGACATAAAAGCATTCTTCTTGAGACAGTTTGGAGAAAAAAATGCAGATAGCATCTCTGGTAGTAAAGTGGTGAGTATTCCAGACTGTCACTCTGGAGACCGGGGTTCGATTCCCCGACAGAGAGAACTTTTTCGATGAAATCCGCCAAATCGGATCTGGTCCGCTTACAAAAAACTTAAACCTTAAGCTCGAAAAAAGGACAATTTAGACAATTAAAAAAATAACGAAAAAACACGTTGAAAACCTCATTACAGAAGACGCAAAATGCTCACTAATCGACTCATTACTCAATTGCAGCAACAAAACTCAAAACATATACCTGTGAAGGAAAAACATGGTTCGGCGCTTGGCGATCAAATTGAAAATAATTGACATAAAAGCATTCTTCTTGAGACAATTTGGAGATAAAAATTGCAGATACCATCTCTGGTATCAAAGTGGTGAGAATCGCAGACTGTCACCCTGGAGACCGCGGTTTGATACCCCGACAGAGAGAAAATTTTGATGAACTTCGCTAAATCGGATCAGGTCCGCTTACAAAGAACTAAAATCTTAAGCTCAAAAAAAGGGACAATTTAGACAAATAAAAAACAACGAAAACAACACGTTGAAAACCGTATTACAGAAGACGCAAAATGCTCACTAATCGACTCACTACTCAATTGCAGCAATAAAACCGAAAACAAATATCTGTAATGAAAAATCATAATTCGGCTCTTGGCGAAAAAAGTGAAAATATTTGCCGTAAAAGCATTCTTCTTGAGACACTTTGGAGATAAGAATTGAAGATACCATCTCTGTTAGTATAGTGGTGAGTATCCCAGACTGTCACTCTGGAGACCGGGGTTCGATTCCCCAACAGAGAGAACTCTTTGGATGAAATTCGCTAAATCGGATCTGGTTCGCTTACAAAGAACTAAAATCTTAAGCCCTAAAACAGGAACAATCTAGACAAATAAAAAACAACAAAAACACCACGTTGAAAAGCTTATTAAAGGAGAAGCAAAATGCTCACTAATCGACTCACTACTCAATTGCAGCAACAAAACTCAAAACAAATACCTGTAAAGGAAAAACATGGTTCATCGCTTGGCGATCAAAATGAAAATAATTGCCATAAAAGCATTCTTCTTGAGACAATTTGCAGATAAAAATTGCAGATACCATCTCTGGTAGTAAAGTGGTGAGTATCGCAGACCGTCACCCTGGAGACCGCGGTTTGATACCCCGACAGAGAGAAAATTTTTGATGAACTTCGCTAAATCGGATCAGGTCCACTTACAAAAAACTAAAATCTTAAGCTCAAAAAAGGGACAATTTAGACAAATAAAAAACAACGAAAACAACACGTTGAAAACCTTATCACAGAAGAGGGAAAATGCTCACTAATCGACTCATTACTCAATAGCAGCAATAAAACCGAAAACAATTATCTGTAATGAAAAATCATATTTCGGCTCTTGGCGAACAAAGTGAAAATATTTGCCGTAAAAGCATTCTTCTTGAGACACTTTGGGGATAAGAATTGAAGATACCATCTCTGTTAGTATAGTGGTGAGTATCCCAGACTGTCACTCTGGAGACCGGGGTTCGATTCCCCGACAGACAGAACATTTTTGATGAAATTCGCTAAATCGGATCTGGTTCGCTTACAAAGAACTAAAATCTTAAGCCCTAAAACAGGAACAATCTAGACAAATAAAAAACAACAAAAACACCACGTTGAAAAGCTTATTAAAGGAGACGCAAAATGCTCACTAATCGACTCATTACTCAGTTGCAGCATCAAAACTCAAACCAAATACCTGTGAAGGAAAAACATGGTTCGGCGCTTGGCGATCAAAATGAAATTAATTGACATAAAAGCATTCTTCTTGAGACAGTTTGGAGAAAAAAATGCAGATAGCATCTCTGGTAGTAAAGTGGTGAGTATCGAAGACTGTCACCCTGGAGACCGCGGTTTGATAAACCGACAGAGAGAAAATTTTGATGAACTTCGCTAAATCGGATCAGGTCCACTTACAAAAAACTAAAATCTTAAGCTCAAAAAAGGGACAATTTAGACAAATAAAAAACAACGAAAACAACACGTTGAAAACCTTATCACAGAAGAGGGAAAATGCTCACTAATCGACTCATTACTCAATAGCAGCAACAAAACTCAAAACAAATACCTGTAAAAGAAAAACATGGTTCGGCACTTGGCGATCAAAATGAAAATAATTGCCATAAAAGCATTCTTCTTGAGACAATTTGGAGATAAAAATTGCAGATACCATCTCTGGTAGTAAAATGGTGAGTATCGCAGACTGTCACCCTGGAGACCGCGGTTTGATAAACCGACAGACAGAAAATTTTTGATGAACTACGCTAAATCGGATCAGGTCCGCTTGCAAAGAACTAAAATCTTAAGCTCAAAAAAAGGGACAATTTAGACAAATAAAAAACAACGAAAACAACACGTTGAAAACCTTATTAGAGAAGACGCAAAATGCTCACTAATCGACTCATTATTCAATTGCAGCAATAAAACCGAAAACAAGTATCTGTAATGAAAAATCATAATTCGGCTCTTGGCGAACAAAGTGAAAATATTTGCCGTAAAAGCATTCTTCTTGAGACACTTTGGAGATAAGAATTGAAGATACCATCTGTGTTAGTATAGTGGTGAGTATCACAGACTGTAACTCTGGAGACCGCGGTTCGATTCCCTGACAGAGAGAACTTTTTTGATGAAATTCGCTAAATCGGATCTGGTTCGCTTACAAAGTACTAAAATCTTAAGCCCTAAAACAGGGGCAATCTAGACAAATAAAAAAGAACAAAAACTCCATGTTGAAAAGCTTATTAAAGGGGACGCAAAATCCTTACTAATCGACTCATTACTCAATTGCAGCAACAAAACTCGAAACAAATACCTGTAAAGGAAAAACATGGTTCGGCGTTTAGCGATCAAAATGAAAAGAATTGCCATAAAAGAATTCTTCTTGAGACAATTTGGAGATAAAAATGCAGATACCATCTCTGGTAGTAAAGTGGTGAGTATCGCAGACTGTCACTCTGGAGACCGCGGTTTGATAACCGACAGAGAGAAAATTTTTGATGAACTTCGCTAAATCGGATCAGGTCCGCTTACAAAGATCAAAAATCTTAAGCTAAAAAAAGGACAAATTAGACAAACAACAAACAACAAAAACAACACGTTGAAAACCTTATTACAGAAGACGCAAAATGCTCACTAATCGATTTATTACTCAATTGCAGCAATAAAACCGAAAACAATTATCTGTAATGAAAAATAATATTTCGGCTCTTGGCGAACAAAATGAAAATATTTTCCGTAAAATATTTTCCGAAAATATTTTCTTCTTGAGACACTTTGGAGATAAGAATTGAAGATACCATCTCTGTTAGTATAGTGGTGAGTATCCCAGACTGTCTGTCTGGAGACCGGGGTCCGATTCCCCGACAGAGAGAACTTTTTTGATGAAATTCGCTAAATCGGATCTGGTTCGCTTACAAAGAACTAAAATCTTAAGTCCTAAAACAGGGGCAATCTAGACAAATAATTAAAAAAAACACCACGTTGAAAAGCTTATTAGAGGAGACGCAAAATGCTCACTAATCGACTCATTACTCAATTGCAGCAACAAAACTCAAAACAAACACCTGTAAAGGAAAAACATGGTTCGGCGCTTGGCGAACAAAATGAAAACAATTGCCATAAAAGCATTCTTCTTGAGACACTTTGGAGATAAGAATTGCAGATACCATCTCTGTTAGTATAGTGATGAGTATCCCAGATTGTCACTCTGGAGACCGGGGTTTGATACCCCGACAGAGAGAACTTTTTCGATGAAATCCGCCAAATCGGATCTGGTCCGCTTACAAAAAACTAAAATCTTAAGCTCGAAAAAAAGGACAATTTAGACAAATAAAAAACAACAAAAACAACACGTTGAAAACCCTATTGCCGAAAACGCAAAATGCTCACTAATCGACTCATTACTCAATTGCAGCAACAAAACTGAAAACAAATATCTGTAATGAAAAATCATAATTCGGCTCTTGGCGAACAAAGTGAAAATATTTGCCATAAAAGCATTCTTCTTGAGACACTTTGGAGATGAGAATTGCAGATACCATCTCTGTTAGTATAGTGGTGAGTATCCCAGACTGTCACTCTGGAGACCGGGGTTTGATACCCCGACAGAGAGAACTTTTTCGATGAAATCCGCCAAATCGGATCTGGTCCGCTTACAAAAAACTTAAACCTTAAGCTCGAAAAAAGGACAATTTAGACAATTAAAAAAATAACGAAAAAACACGTTGAAAACCTCATTACAGAAGACGCAAAATGCTCACTAATCGACTCATTACTCAATTGCAGCAACAACACTCAAAACAAATACCTGTACTGGGAAAACATAATTCGGCGCTTGGCGAACAAGGTGAAAATATTTGCCATAAAAGCATTCTTCTTGAGACACTTTGGAGATGAGAATTGCAGATGCCATCTCTGTTGGTATAGTGGTGAGTATCCCAGACTGTCACTCTGGAGACCGGGGTTTGATACACCGACAGAGAGAACTTTTTCGATGAAATCCGCCAAATCGGATCTGGTCCGCTTACAAAAAACTAAAATCTTAAGCTCGAAAAAAAGGACAATTTAGACAAATACAAAAACAACAAAAACAACACGTTGAAAACCCTATTGCAGAAAACGCAAAATGCTCACTAATCGACTCATTACTCAATTGCAGCAACAAAACTGAAAACAAATATCTGTAATGAAAAATCATAATTCGGCTCTTGGCGAACAAAGTGAAAATATTTGCCATAAAAGCATTCTTCTTGAGACACTTTGGAGATGAGAATTGCAGATACCATCTCTGTTAGTATAGTGGTGAGTATCCCAGACTGTCACTCTGGAGACCGGGGTTTGATACCCCGACAGAGAGAACTTTTTCGATGAAATCCGCCAAATCGGATCTGGTCCGCTTACAAGAAACTAAAATCTTAAGCTCGAAAAAAAGGACAATTTAGACAAATAAAAAAACAACAAAAACAACACGTTGAAAACCCTATTACAGAAGACGCAAAATGCTCACTAATCGACTCATTACTCAATTTCAGCAACAAAACTGAAAACAAATACCTGTAATGAAAAATCATAATTCGGCTCTTGGCGAACAAAGTGAAAATATTTGCCATAAAAGCATTCTTCTTGAGACACTTTGGAGATGAGAATTGCAGATACCATCTCTTTTAGTATAGTGGTGAGTATCCCAGACTGTCACTCTGGAGACCGGGGTTTGATACCCCGACAGAGAGAACTTTTTCGATGAAATCCGCCAAATCGGATCTGGTCCGCTTACAAAAAACTTAAATCTTAAGCTCGAAAAAAGGACAATTTAGACAAATAAAAAATAACGAAAAAGCACGTTGAAAACCTCATTACAGAAGACGCAAAATGCTCACTAATCGACTCATTACTCAATTGCAGCAACAACACTCAAAACAAATACCTGTACTGGGAAAACATAATTCGGCGCTTGGCGAACAAGGTGAAAATATTTGCCATAAAAGCATTCTTCTTGAGACACTTTGGAGATGAGAATTGCAGATGCCATCTCTGTTGGTATAGTGGTGAGTATCCCAGACTGTCACTCTGGAGACCGGGGTTTGATACCCCGACAGAGAGAACTTTTTCGATGAAATCCGCCAAATCGGATCTGGTCCGCTTACAAAAAACTAAAATCTTAAGCTCGAAAAAAAGGACAATTTAGACAAATAAAAAAACAACAAAAACAACACGTTGAAAACCCTATTGCAGAAAACGCAAAATGCTCACTAATCGACTCATTACTCAATTGCAGCAACAAAACTGAAAACAAATATCTGTAATGAAAAATCATAATTCGGCTCTTGGCGAACAAAGTGAAAATATTTGCCATAAAAGCATTCTTCTTGAGACACTTTGGAGATGAGAATTGCAGATACCATCTCTGTTAGTATAGTGGTGAGTATCCCAGACTGTCACTCTGGAGACCGGGGTTTGATACCCCGACAGAGAGAACTTTTTCGATGAAATCCGCCAAATCGGATCTGGTCCGCTTACAAAAAACTAAAATCTTAAGCTCGAAAAAAAGGACAATTTAGACAAATAAAAAAACAACAAAAACAACACGTTGAAAACCCTATTACAGAAGACGCAAAATGCTCACTAATCGACTCATTACTCAATTGCAGCAACAAAACTGAAAACAAATACCTGTAATGAAAAATCATAATTCGGCTCTTGGCGAACAAAGTGAAAATATTTGCCATAAAAGCATTCTTCTTGAGACACTTTGGAGATGAGAATTGCAGATACCATCTCTTTTAGTATAGTGGTGAGTATCCCAGACTGTCACTCTGGAGACCAGGGTTTGATACCCCGACAGAGAGAACTTTTTCGATGAAATCCGCCAAATCGGATCTGGTCCGCTTACAAAAAACTTAAATCTTAAGCTCGAAAAAAGGACAATTTAGACAAATAAAAAATAACGAAAAAGCACGTTGAAAACCTCATTACAGAAGACGCAAAATGCTCACTAATCGACTCATTACTCAATTGCAGCAACAACACTCAAAACAAATACCTGTAATGGGAAAACATAATTCGGCGCTTGGCGAACAAGGTGAAAATATTTGCCATAAAAGCATTCTTCTTGAGACACTTTGGAGATGAGAATTGCAGATGCCATCTCTGTTGGTATAGTGGTGAGTATCCCAGACTGTCACTCTGGAGACCGGGGTTTGATACCCCGACAGAGAGAACTTTTTCGATGAAATCCGCTAAATCGGATCTGGTCCGCTTACAAAAACTTAAATCTTAAGCTCGAAAACAGGGACAACTTAGACAAATAAAAAAACAACGAAAACACCACGCTGAAAAGCTTATTAGAGGAGACGCAAAAAGCTCACTAATCGACTCATTACTCAATTGCAGCACCAAAACTCAAAACAAATACCTGTAAAGGAAAAACATAAATCGGCGCTTGGCGAACAAAATGAAAATAATTGCCATAAAAGCATTTTTCTTGAGACACTTTGCAGATAAAATTTGCATATACCATGTCTGTTAGTATAGTGGCGAGTATCGCGGACTGTCACTCTGGAGACCGCGGTTTGATACCCCGACAGAGCAAAGTTTTTTGATGAACTTCGCTAAATCAGATCTGGTCTGCTTACAAAGAACTAAAATCTTAAGCTCGAAAAAAAGGACAATTTAGACAATTAAAAAACAACGAAAACAACAGGTTGAACACCTTATTACAGAAGACGTAAAATGCTCACTAATCGACTCATTATTCAATTGCAGCAACAAAACTCAAAACAAATACCTGTAATGGAAAAACATAATTAGGCGCTTGGCGAACAAAGTGAAAAGAATTGCCATGAAAGCATTCTTCTTGAGACACTTTGGAGATAAAAATTGCAGATACTATCTCTGTTAGTATAGTGGTGAGTATCCCAGACTGTCACTCCGGAGACCTGGATTTGATTCCCCGACAGAGAGAACTTTTTTAATGAACTTCGCTAAATCAGATCTGGTCTGCTTACAAAGAACTAAAATCTTAAGCTCGAAAAAAAGGACAATTTAGACAATTAAAAAACAACGAAAACAACAGGTTGAACACCTTATTACAGAAGACGTAAAATGCTCACTAATCGACTCATTATTCAATTGCAGCAACAAAACTTAAAACAATTACCTGTAAAGGAAAAACATAAATAGGCGCTTGGCGAACAATATGAAGATAATTGCCATAAAAGCATTCTTCTTGAGACATTTTGGAGATAAAAATTGCAGATACCATCTCTATTAGTATAGTGGTGAGTATCCCTGACTGTCACTCTGGAGACCGTGGTCTGATACCCCGACAGAGAAAACTTTTTTGATGAACTTCGCTAAATCGGATCTGGTCCGCTTACAAAAAACTAAAATCTTAAGCTCGGAAAAAGGGACAATTTAGACAAATAAAAAACAACGAAAACAACACGTTGAAAACCTTATTACAGAAGACGCAAAATGCTCACTAACCGACTCATTACTCAATTGCAGCAACAAAACTCAAAACAAATGCCTGTAATAGAAAAACATAATTCGGCGCTTGGTGAACAAAGGGAAAACAATTGCCATAAAAACATTCTTCTTGAGACACTTTGGAGATGAAAATTGCATATACCATCTCTGTTAGTATAGTGGTTAGTATCCCAGACTGTCACTCTGGAGAGCAAAGTACGAATCCACCACAGAGAGATCCTTTTTGATGAACTTCGCTAAATCGGATCTGGTCCGCTTTGAGAGAGCTAAAATCTTAAGCTCGAAAAAAGGGGCAATCTAGACAAATAAAAAACAACGAAAACAACAGGTTGAACACCTTATTACAGAAGACGTAAAATGCTCACTAATCGACTCATTATTCAATTGCAGCAACAAAACTCAAAACAAATGCCTGTAATAGAAAAACATAATTCGGCGCTTGGTGAACAAAGGGAAAACAATTGCCATAAAAACATTCTTCTTGAGACACTTTGGAGATGAAAATTGCATATACCATCTCTGTTAGTATAGTGGTTAGTATCCCAGACTGTCACTCTGGAGAGCAAAGTACGAATCCACCACAGAGAGATCCTTTTTGATGAATTTCGCTAAATCGGATCTGGTCCGCTTTGAGAGAGCTAAAATCTTAAGCTCGAAAAAAGGGGCAATCTAGACAAATAAAAAACAACGAAAACAACAGGTTGAACACCTTATTACAGAAGACGTAAAATGCTCACTAATCGACTCATTATTCAATTGCAGCAACAAAACTCAAAACAAATGCCTGTAAAGGAAAAACATGGTTCGGTGCTTGGCGAACAAAGTGAAAAGAATTGCCATGAAAGCATTCTTCTTGAGACACTTTGGAGATAAAAATTGCAGATACTATCTCTGTTAGTATAGTGGTGAGTATCCCAGACTGTCACTCCGGAGACATGGATTTGATTCCCCGACAGAGAAAACTTTTTTTATGAAATTCGCTAAATCGGATCTGGTTCGCTTACAAAGAACTAAAATCTTAAGCTCTAAAGCAGGGGCAATCTAGACAAACGAAAAACAACGAAAACACCACGTTTAAAAGCTCATTAGAGCAGACGCAAAAAGCTCACTAATCGACTCATTACTCAATTGCAGCAACAAAACTTAAAACAAACACCTGTAAAGGAAAAACATAAATAGGCGCTTGGCGAACAAAATGAAAATAATTGCCATAAAAGCATTCTTCTTGAGACAATTTGGAGATAAAAATTGCATATACCATCTCTGTTAGTATAGTGGTTAGTATCCCAGACTGTCACTCTGGAGAGCAAAGTACGAATCCACCACAGAGAGAGATCCTTTTTGATGAATTTCGCTAAATCGGATCTGGTCCGCTTTGAAAGAGCTAAAATCTTAAGCTCGAAAAAAGGGGCAATCTAGACAAATAAAAAACAACGAAAACAACAGGTTGAACACCTTATTACAGAAGACGTAAAATGCTCACTAATCGACTCATTATTCAATTGCAGCAACAAAACTCAAAACAAATGCCTGTAATGGAAAAACATAATTAGGCGCTTGGCGAACAAATTGAAAAGAATTGCCATGAAAGCATTCTTCTTGAGACACTTTGGAGATAAAAATTGCAGATACTATCTCTGTTAGTATAGTGGTGAGTATCCCAGACTGTAACTCTGGAGACCGGGGTTCGATTCCCCGACAGAGAAAACTTTTTTAATGAAATTCGCTAAATCGGTTCTGGTTCGCTTACAAAGAACTAAAATCTTAAGCTCTAAAGCAGGGGCAATCTAGACAAACGAAAAACAACGAAAACACCACGTTAAAAAGCTCATTAGAGCAGACGCAAAAAGCTCACTAATCGACTCATTACTCAATTGCAGCAACAAAACTCAAAACAAATGCCTGTAATAGAAAAACATAATTCGGCGCTTGGCGAACAAAGGGAAAACAATTGCCATAAAAACATTCTTCTTGAGACACTTTTGAGATGAAAATTGCATATACCATCTCTGTTAGTATAGTGGTTAGTATCCCAGACTGTCACTCTGGAGAGCAAAGTACGAATCCACCACAGAGAGAGAACCTTTTTGATGAATTTCGCTAAATCGGATCTGGTCCGCTTTGAAAGAGCTAAAATCTTAAGCTCGAAAAAAGGGGCAATCTAGACAAATAAAAAATAACGAAAACACCACGTTAAAAAGCTCATTAGAGCAGACGCAAAAGCTCACTAATCGACTCATTACTCAATTGCAGCAACAAAACTCAAAACAAATACCTGTAAAGGAAAAACATAAATAGGCGCTAGGCGAACAAAATGAAAGTAATTGCCATAAAAGCATTCTTCTTGAGACAATTTGGAGATAAAAATTGCAGATACCATCTCTATTAGTATAGTGGTGAGTATCCCTGACTGTCACTCTGGAGACCGTGGTCTGATACCCCGACAGAGAAAACTTTTTTGATGAACTTCGCTAAATCGGATTTGGTCCGCTTACAAAGACTAAAATCTTAAGCTCGGAAAAAGGGACAATTTAGACAAATAAAAAACAACGAAAACAACACGTTGAAAACCTTATTACAGAAGACGCAAAATGCTCACTAATCGACTCATTACTCAATTGCAGCAACAAAACTCAAAACAAATGCTATAATAGAAAAACATAATTCGGCGCTTGGCGAACAAAGGGAAAACAATTGCCATAAAAACAATCTTCTTGAGACACTTTGGAGATGAAAATTGCACATACCATCTCTGTTAGTATAGTGGTTAGTATCCCAAACTGTCACTCTGGAGAGCAAAGTACGAATCCCCCACAGAGAGAGAACCTTTTTGATGAATTTCGCTCAATCGGATCTGGTCCGCTTTGAAACAGCTAAAATCTTAAGCTCGAAAAAAGGGGCAATCTAGACAAATAAACAACAACGAAAACACCACGTTGAAAAGCTTATTAGAGAAGATGCAAAGTGCTCACTGATCGACTCATTACTCAATTGCAGCAACAAAATTCGGCGCTTGGTGAACAAAGTGAAAATAATTGCCATAAAAGGATTCTTCTGAAGTCACTTTGGAGATAAGAATAGCAGATACCATCTCTGTTAGTATATTGGTGAGTATTGCAGACTGTCAATCTGGAGACCCGGGTTTTTTGATGAACTTCGCTAAATCGCTTACAAAGAACTACAATCTTAAGCTAGAAAAAGGGGCAATATAGACAAATAAAAAACAACAAAAACAAACACTTTGCAAACCTTATTACAGAAGATGCAAAGTGCTCACTGATCGACTCATTACTCAATTGCAGCAACAAAATTCGGCCCTTGGTGAACAAAGTGAAAATAATTGCCATAAAAGGATTCTTCTGAAGTCACTTTGGAGATAAGAATAGCAGACACCATCTCTGTTAGTATAGTGGTGAGTATCCCAGACTGTAACTCTGGAGACCGGGGTTTGATTCCCGACAGGGAGAACTTTTTTGAGGAAATTCGCTAAATCGGATCTGGTTCGCTTACAAAGAACTAAAATCGTAAGCTCGAAAAAAGAGGCAATCTAGACAAATAATAAACAACAAAAACAACAGGTTGAAAACCTAATTCCAGAAGACGCAAAAATGCTAACTAATCGACTCATTACACAATTGCATCAACAAATCTCAAGAAAAATATCTGTAATGGAAATGCATAATTCGGCTCTTGGTGAACAAAGTGAAATTAATTGCCATAAAAACATTTTTCTTGGGACACTTTGGAGATAAGTATAGCAGATACCATCTCTGTTAGTATAGTGGTTAGTATAGCAGACTGTCACTCTGGAAACGGTTGTTCGATTCCCCGAGAGAGAACTTTTTTGATGAACTTCGCTAAATCGGATCTGGTTCGCTTACAAAAAACTAAAATCTTAAGCTCGAAAAAAGGGCAATCTTGGCAAATAAAAAAAAAACAACGAAAACAACACGTAGAAAACCTTATTACAGAGGACGCAAAAAGCTCACAAACCGACTCATTACTCAATTGCAGCGACATAACTCGAAACAAATATCTGTAATGGAAAAAAATAATTAGGCGCTTGGCGAACAAAGTGAACAGAATTGCCATGAAAGCATTCTTCTTGAGACACTTTGGAGATAAAAATTGCAGATATCATCTCGGTTAGTATGGTGGTGAGTATCCCAGACTGTCACTCTAGAGACCCGTGTTCGATTCCCGGACAGAGAGAAGTTTTTTGATGAACTTCGCTAAATCGGGTCTGGTCCGCTTACAGAAAACTAAGACCTTAAGCTCGAAAAAAGTGGCACTCCAGACAAATAAAAAACAACGAAAACAACACTTTGCAAACCTTATTACAGAAGACGCAAAATACTCACTAATCGACTCATTACGCATTTGCAGCAACAAAACTCAAAACAAATATCTGCAATGGAAAAACATAATTCGCCTCTTGGCGAGCAAAGTGAAAATAATTGCCATAAAAGCATTCTTCTTGAGACACTTTGGAGATAAGAATAGTAGACACCATCTATGTTAGTATAGTGGTGAGAATCCCAGACTGTCACTCTGGAGACCGCGGTTCCATTCCCCGACAGAGAAAACTTTTTTGACGAATTGCGATAAATCGGATCTGGTTCGCCTACAAAGAACTAAAACCTTAAGCTCGAAAAAAGCGTCAATCTAGACAAATAAACAACAACGAAAACACCACGTTGAAAAGCTTATTAGAAAAGATGCAAAGTGCTCACTGATCGACTCATTACTCAAATGCAGCAACAAAACTCAACACAAAAACCTGTAATGGAAAAACATAATTCGGCGCTTGGTGAACAAAGTGAAAATAATTGCCATAAAAGGATTCTTCTGAAGTCATTTTGGAGATAAGAATAGCAGATACCATCTCTGTTAGTATAGTGGTGAGTATTGCAGACTGTCAATCTGGAGACCCGGGTTTGATTCCCCGACAGAGAGAAGTTTTTTGATGAACTTCGCTAAATCGCTTACAAAGAACTACAATCTTAAGCTAGAAAAAAGGGGCAATATAGACAAATAAAAAACAACAAAAACAAACACTTTGCAAACCTTATTACAGAAGACGCAAAATGCTCACTAATTGACTCATTACTCAATTGCAGCAACAAAACGCCAAACAAATATCTGTAATGGAAAAAGATATTTCGGCTCTTGGCGAACAAAGTGAAAAAATTTGCTATAAAACCATTCTTCTGAAGTCACTTTGGAGATAAGAATAGCAGACACCATCTCTGTTAGTATAGTGGTGAGTATCCCAGACTGTAACTCTGGAGACCGGGGTTTGATTCCCGACAGGGAGAATTTTTTGAGGAAATTCGCTAAATCGGATCTGGTTCGCTTACAAAGAACTAAAATCGTAAGCTCGAAAAAAGAGGCAATCTAGACAAATAATAAACAACAAAAACAACAGGTTGAAAACCTAATTCCAGAAGACGCAAAAATGCTAACTAATCGACTGATTACGCAATTGCATCAACAAATCTCAAGACAAATATCTGTAATGGAAATGCATAATTCGGCTCTTGGTGAACAAAGTGAAATTAATTGCCATAAAAACATTTTTCTTGGGACACTTTGGAGATAAGTATAGCAGCTACCATCTAGGTTAGTATAGTGGTTAGTATAGCAGACTGTCACTCTGGAAACGGTGGTCCGATTCCCCGAGAGAGAACTTTTTTGATGAACTTCGCTAAATCGGATCTGGTTCGCTTACAAAAAACTAAAATCTTAAGCTCGAAAAAAGGGCAATCTAGGCAAATAAAAAACAACGAAAACAACACGTAGAAAACCTTATTACAGAGGACGCAAAAAGCTCACAAACCGACTCATTACTCAATTGCAGCGACAAAACTCGAAACAAATATCAGTAATGGAAAAAAATAATTAGGCGCTTGGCGAACAAAGTGAACAGAATTGCCATGAAAGCATTCTTCTTGAGACACTTTGGAGATAAAAATTGTTGATACCATCTCGGTTAGTATGGTGGTGAGTATCCCAGACTGTCACTCTTGAGACCCGTGTTCGATTCCCGGACAAAGAGAAGTTTTTTGATGAACTTCGCTAAATCGGGTCTGGTCCGCTTACAGAAAACTAAGACCTTAAGCTCGAAAAAAGTGGCACTCCAGACAAATAAAAAACAACGAAAACAACACTTTGCAAACCTTATTACAGAAGACGCAAAATACTCACTAATCGACTCATTACGCATTTGCAGCAACAAAACTCAAAACAATTATCTGCAATGGAAAAACATAATTCGCCTCTTGGCGAGCAAAGTGAAAATAATTGCCATAAAAGCATTCTTCTTGAGACACTTTGGAGATAAGAATAGTAGACACCATCAATGTTAGTATAGTGGTGAGAATCCCAGACTATCACTCTGGAGACCGCGGTTCCATTCCCCGACAGAGAAAACTTTTTTGACGAATTGCGATAAATCGGATCTGGTTCGCCTACAAAGAACTAAAACCTTAAGCTCGAAAAAAGCGTCAATCTAGACAAATAAAAAACAACGAAAACAACACGCTGAAAACCTTATCACAGAAGAAGCAAACTGCTCACTAATCGACTCATTACTCAATTGCAGCAATAAAACTCAAAACAAATATCTGTGATGGAAAAACATAATTCGGCTGTTGGCGAACAAAAAGAAAAAATTTGCTATAAAACTATTCTTCTGGAGTCACATTGGAGATAAGAATAGCAGATACAATCTCTGTTAGTATAGTGGAGAGTATCCCAGACTGTCACTCTTGAGACCGGGGATCGATTGCCCGACAGAGAGAACTTTTTGATGACCTTGGCTACATCGGATCCAGTCCGTTGACAAAGAACTAAAATCTAAAGCTAGAAAAAAGCAAAATCTAGACAAGCAAGAGACAACGAAAACAACACGTTGAAAACCTTTTTACAGAATACGCAAAATGCTCACTAAAAGACTCATTACTCAATTGAAGTAGCAAAACTCAAAACAAATATCTGTGATGGAAAAACATAATTCGGCTGTTGGCGAACAAAGTGAAAAATTTGCTATATAACTTTTCTTCTGGAGTCACATTGGAGATAAGAATAGCAAAAACCATCTCTGTTAGTATAATGGAGAGTAGCTTAGACTGTCACTCTGGAGACCGGGGTTTGATGCAACGACAGAGAGCACTTTTTAGATGAAATTTGCTAAATCGGATCTGGTTCGCCTACAAAGAACTAAAACCTTAAGCTCGATAAAAGGGTCAATCTAGACAAATAAAAAACAACGAAAACAACACGCTGAAAACCTTATTACAGAAGAAGCAAACTGCTCACTAAACGACTCATTACTCAATTGCAGCAATAAAACTCAAAACAAATATCTGTGATGGAAAAACATAATTCGGCTGTTGGCGAACAAAAAGAAAAAATTTGCTATAAAACTATTCTTCTGGAGTCACATTGGAGATAAGAATAGCAGATACAATCTCTGTTAGTATAGTGGAGAGTATCCCAGACTGTCACTCTGGAGACCGGGGATCGATTGCCCGACAGAGAGAACTTTTTGATGACCTTGGCTACATCGGATCCAGTCCGTTGACAAAGAACTAAAATCTAAAGCTAGAAAAAAGCAAAATCTAGACAAACAAGAGACAACGAAAACAACACGTTGAAAACCTTTTTACAGAATACGCAAAATGCTCACTAAAAGACTCATTACTCAATTGAAGCAACAAAACTCAAAACAAATATCTGTGATGGAAAAACAATCGGCTGTTGGCGAACAAAGTGAAAAAATTTGCGATATAACTTTTCTTCTGGAGTCACATTGGAGATAAGAATAGCAAAAACCATCTCTGTTAGTATAATGGAGAGTAGCTTAGACTGTCACTCTGGAGACCGGGGTTTGATGCAACGACAGAGAGCACTTTTTAGATGAAATTTGCTAAATCGGATCTGGTTCGCCGACAAAGAACTAAAACCTTAAGCTCGATAAAAGGGTCAATCTAGACAAATAAAAAACAACGAAAACAACACGCTGAAAACCTTATTACAGAAGAAGCAAACTGCTCACTAATCGACTCATTACTCAATTGCAGCAATAAAACTCAAAACAAATATCTGTGATGGAAAAACATGTTTCGGCTGTTGGCGAACAAAGTGACAAAATTTGCTATAGAACTATTCTTCTGGAGTCAAATTGGATATAAGAATAGCAGATACCATCTCTGTTAGTGTAGTGGAGAGTATCCCAGACTGTCACTCTGGAGACCGGGGTGCGATTCCCCGACAGAGAGCACTTTTTAGAGGAAATTTGCTAAATCGGATCTGGTTCGCCTACAAAGAACTAAAACCTTAAGCTCGATAAAAGGGTCAATCTAGACAAATAAAAAACAACGAAAACAACACGCTGAAAACCTTATTACAGAAGAAGCAAACCGCTCACTAATCGACTCATTACTCAATTGCAGCAATAAAACTCAAAACAAATATCTGTGATGGAAAAACATAATTCGGCTGTTGGCGAACAAAAAGAAAAAATTTGCTATAAAACTATTCTTCTGGAGTCACATTTGAGATAAGAATAGCAGATACAATCTCTGTTAGTATAGTGGAGAGTATCCCAGACTGTCACTCTGGAGACCGGGGATCAATTGCCCGACAGAGAGAACTTTTTGATGACCTTGGCTACATCGGATCCAGTCCGCTGACAAAGAACTAAAATCTAAAGCTAGAAAAAAGCAAAATCTAGACAAACAAGAGACAACGAAAACAACACGTTGAAAACCTATTTACAGAAGACGCAAAATGCTCACAAAAAGACTCATTACTCAATTGAAGCAACAAAACTCAAAACAAATATCTGTGATGGAAAAACATAATTCGGCTGTTGGCGAACAAAGTGAAAAAATTTGCGATATAACTTTTCTTCTGGAGTCACATTGGAGATAAGAATAGTAAAAACCATCTCTGTTAGTATAGTGGAGAGTAGCTTAGCCAGTCACTCTGGAGACCGGGGTTGGATTCCCCGACAGAAAGGACTTTTTTGATGAACTTCGCCAAATCGGATCGGTTCCGCATACAAAGAACTGAAATCTTAAGCTCGAAAAAAGGGCCAATCTAGACAAATAAAAAACAACGAAAACAACACGTTGAAAACCTTTTTACAGAAGACGCGAAATGCTCACTAAACAAGTCATTACTCGATTGAAGCAAAAAAACTCAAAACAAATATCTGTGATGGAAAAACAAACTTCGGCTGTTGGCGAACGAAGTAAAAAAATTTGCTATAAAACCATTCTTCTGGAGTGACTGTCACTCAGGATACCGGGGTTCGATTCCACAACAGAGAGAACTTTTTTGATGAACTTCGCTAAATCGGATCGGGTCCGCTTAAAAATAAATAAAATCTTAGGCTCGAAAAAAGTAGCAATCTAGACAAATAAAAAACAACGAAAACAACACTTTGCAAATCTTAATACAGAATACGCAAAATGCTCACTAATCGACTCGTTACACAATTGCAGCAACAAAACCGAAAACAAATATCTGTAATGAAAAATCATAATTCGGCTCTTGGCGAACAAAGTGAAAATATTTGCCGTAAAAGCTTCTTCTTGAGACACTTTGGAGATAAGAATTGAAGATACCATCTCTGTTAGTATAGTGGTGAGTATCCCAGACTGTCACCCTGGAGACCGCGGTTTGATACCCCGACAGAGAGAAAATTTTTGATGAACTTCGCTAAATCGGATCAGGTCCACTTACAAAGAAATAAAATCTTAAGCTCAAAAAAAGGGACAACTTAGACAAATAAAAAACAACGAAAACGACACGTTGAAAAAACGACACGTCGAAAACGACACGTCTTCTTTTTACAGAAGACGCGAAATGCTCACTAAACGACTCATTACTCGATTGAAGCAAAAAAACTCAAAACAAATATCTGTGATGGAAAAACATAATTCGGCTGTTGGCGAACAAAAAGAAAAAATTTGCTATAAAACTATTCTTCTGGAGTCACATTTGAGATAAGAATAGCAGATACAATCTCTGTTAGTATAGTGGAGAGTATCCCAGACTGTCACTCTGGAGACCGGGGATCAATTGCCCGACAGAGAGAACTTTTTGATGACCTTGGCTACATCGGATCCAGTCCGCTGACAAAGAACTAAAATCTAAAGCTAGAAAAAAGCAAAATCTAGACAAACAAGAGACAACGAAAACAAGACGTTGAAAACCTTTTTACAGAAGACGCAAAATGCTCACAAAAAGACTCATAACTCAATTGAAGCAACAAAACTCAAAACAAATATCTGTGATGGAAAAACATAATTCGGCTGTTGGCGAACAAAGTGAAAAAATTTGCGATATAACTTTTCTTCTGGAGTCACATTGGAGATAAGAATATTAAAAACCATCTCTGTTAGTATAGTGGAGAGTAGCTTAGCCAGTCACTCTGGAGACCGGGGTTCGATTCCCCGACAGAGAGGACTTTTTTGATGAACTTCGCCAAATCGGATCGGTTCCGCATACAAAGAACTGAAATCTTAAGCTCGAAAAAAGGGCCAATCTAGACAAATAAAAAACAACGAAAACAACACGTTGAAAACCTTTTTACAGAAGACGCGAAATGCTCACTAAACGAGTCATTACTCGATTGAAGCAAAAAAACTCAAAACAAATATCTGTGATGGAAAAACATACTTCGGCTGTTGGCGAACGAAGTAAAAAAATTTGCTATAAAACCATTCTTCTCGAGTGACTTTGGAGATAAGAATAGCAGATACCATCTCTGTTAGTATAGTGGTGAGTTTCCCAGACTGTCACTCAGGATACCGGGGTTCGATTCCACAACAGAGAGAACTTTTTTGATGAACTTCGCTAAATCGGATCGGGTCCGCTTAAAAATAATTAAAATCTTAGGCTCGAAAAAAGTAGCAATCTAGACAAATAAAAAACAACGAAAACAACACTTTGCAAATCTTAATACAGAATACGCAAAATGCTCACTAATCGACTCATTACTCAATTGCAGCAACAAAACCGAAAACAAATATCTGTAATGAAAAATCATAATTCGGCTCTTGGCGAACAAAGTGAAAATATTTGCCGTAAAAGCATTCTTCTTGAGACACTTTGGAGACAAGAATTGAAGATACCATCTCTGTTAGTATAGTGGTGAGTATCCCAGACTGTCACCCTGGAGACCGCGGTTTGATACCCCGACAGAGAGAAAATTTTTGATGAACTTCGCTAAATCGGATCAGGTCCACTTACAAAGAAATAAAATCTTAAGCTCAAAAAAAGGGACAACTTAGACAAATGAAAAACAACGAAAACGACACGTTGAAAACCTTTTTACAGAAGACGCGAAATGCTCACTAAACGACTCATTACTCGATTGAAGCAAAAAAACTCAAAACAAATATCTGTGATGGAAAAACATACTTCGGCTGTTGGCGAACGAAGTAAAAAAAATTGCTATAAAACCATTCTTCTGGAGTGACTTTGGAGATAAGAATAGCAGCTACCATCTCTGTTAGTATAGTGGTGAGTTTCCCAGACTGTAACTCTGGAGACCGGGGTTTGATTCCCGACAGGGAGAACTTTTTTGAGGAAATTCGCTAAATCGGATCGGGTCCGCTTAAAAATAAATAAAATCTTAGGCTCGAAAAAAGTAGCAATCTAGACAAATAAAAAACAACGAAAACAACACTTTGCAAATCTTAATACAGAATACGCAAAATGCTCACTAATCGACTCATTACTCAATTGCAGCAACAAAACTCAAAACAAATATCTGCAACGGAAAAACATAATTCGGCTCTTGGCGAACAAATTGAAAATAATTGCCATAAAAGCATTCTTCGGAGACACTTTGGAGATAAGAATTGCAGATACCATCTCTGCTTTTGTACAGGTCAATATACCAGACTGTCACACTGGAGATCGCGGTTTGATACCTCGACAGAGAGAACTTTTTGATGGAATTCGCTAAATCGGATCGTGTCCGCTTACGAAGAACTAAAATCTGAAGCTCGAAAAACAGAAGACGCAAAATGCTCACAAATCGACTCATTACTCACTTGATGCATCAAAACTTAAAACGAATATCTGTGAAGGAAAAACAAACTTCGGCTCTTGGCGAAAAAAGTGAAAATAATTGCCATAAAAGCATTCTTCGGAGACAATTTGGCGATAAGAATTGAAGATACCATCTCTGTTAGTATAGTGGTGAGTATCCCAGACTGTCACTCAGGATACCGGGGTTCGATTCCACAACAGAGAGAACTTTTTTGATGAACTTCGCTAAATCGGATCGGGTCCGCATACAAAGAACTGAAATCTTAAGCTCGAAAAAAGGGCCAATCTAGACAAATAAAAAACAACGAAAACAACACGTTGAAAACCTTTTTACAGAAGACGCGAAATGCTCACTAAACGAGTCATTACTCGATTGAAGCAAAAAAACTCAAAACAAATATCTGTGATGGAAAAACATACTTCGGCTGTTGGCGAACGAAGTAAAAAAATTTGCTATAAAACCATTCTTCTCGAGTGACTTTGGAGATAAGAATAGCAGATACCATCTCTGCTAGTGAAGTGGTGAGTATCCCAGACTGTCACTCAGGAGACCGGGGTTCGATTCCACAACAGAGAGAACTTTTTTGATGAACTTCGCTAAATCAGATCGGGTCCGCATACAAAGAACTGAAATCTTAAGCTCGAAAAAAGGGCCAATCTAGACAAATAAAAAACAACGAAAACAACACGTTGAAAACCTTTTTACAGAAGACGCGAAATGCTCACTAAACGAGTCATTACTCGATTGAAGCAAAAAAACTCAAAACAAATATCTGTGATGGAAAAACATACTTCGGCTGTTGGCGAAAGAAGTAAAAAAATTTGCTATAAAACCATTCTTCTCGAGTGACTTTGGAGATAAGAATAGCAGATACCATCTCTGTTAGTATAGTGGTGAGTTTCCCAGACTGTCACTCAGGATACCGGGGTTCGATTCCACAACAGAGAGAACTTTTTTGATGAACTTCGCTAAATCGGATCGGGTCCGCTTAAAAATAATTAAAATCTTAGGCTCGAAAAAAGTAGCAATCTAGACAAATAAAAAACAACGAAAACAACACTTTGCAAATCTTAATACAGAATACGCAAAATGCTCACTAATCGACTCATTACTCAATTGCAGCAACAAAACCGAAAACAAATATCTGTAATGAAAAATCATAATTCGGCTCTTGGCGAACAAAGTGAAAATATTTGCCGTAAAAGCATTCTTCTTGAGACACTTTGGAGACAAGAATTGAAGATACCATCTCTGTTAGTATAGTGGTGAGTATCCCAGACTGTCACCCTGGAGACCGCGGTTTGATACCCCGACAGAGAGAAAATTTTTGATGAACTTCGCTAAATCGGATCAGGTCCACTTACAAAGAAATAAAATCTTAAGCTCAAAAAAAGGGACAACTTAGACAAATGAAAAACAACGAAAACGACACGTTGAAAACCTTTTTACAGAAGACGCGAAATGCTCACTAAACGACTCATTACTCGATTGAAGCAAAAAAACTCAAAACAAATATCTGTGATGGAAAAACATACTTCGGCTGTTGGCGAACGAAGTAAAAAAAATTGCTATAAAACCATTCTTCTGGAGTGACTTTGGAGATAAGAATAGCAGCTACCATCTCTGTTAGTATAGTGGTGAGTTTCCCAGACTGTAACTCTGGAGACCGGGGTTTGATTCCCGACAGGGAGAACTTTTTTGAGGAAATTCGCTAAATCGGATCGGGTCCGCTTAAAAATAAATAAAATCTTAGGCTCGAAAAAAGTAGCAATCTAGACAAATAAAAAACAACGAAAACAACACTTTGCAAATCTTAATACAGAATACGCAAAATGCTCACTAATCGACTCATTACTCAATTGCAGCAACAAAACTCAAAACAAATATCTGCAACGGAAAAACATAATTCGGCTCTTGGCGAACAAATTGAAAATAATTGCCATAAAAGCATTCTTCGGAGACACTTTGGAGATAAGAATTGCAGATACCATCTCTGCTTTTGTACAGGTCAATATACCAGACTGTCACACTGGAGATCGCGGTTTGATACCTCGACAGAGAGAACTTTTTGATGGAATTCGCTAAATCGGATCGTGTCCGCTTACGAAGAACTAAAATCTGAAGCTCGAAAAACAGAAGACGCAAAATGCTCACAAATCGACTCATTACTCACTTGATGCATCAAAACTTAAAACGAATATCTGTGAAGGAAAAACAAACTTCGGCTCTTGGCGAAAAAAGTGAAAATAATTGCCATAAAAGCATTCTTCGGAGACACTTTGGCGATAAGAATTGAAGATACCATCTCTAATAGTATAGTGGTGAGTATCCCAGACTGTCACTTTGGAAACCGAGGGTCGATTCCCCGACAGAGAGAACTTCTTTGATGAAATTCGCTAAATCGGATCTGGTTCGCTTACAAAGAACTAAAATCGTAAGCTCGAAAAAAGAGGCAATCTAGACAAATAATAAACAACAAAAAACAACAGGTTGAAAATTTTATTCCAGAAGACGCAAAAATGCTCACTAATCGACCCATAACACAATTGCATCAACAAATCTCAAGACAAATATCTGTAATGGAAATACATAATTCGGCTCTTGGCGAACAAAGTGAAAATAATTGCCATAAAAGCATTCTTCGGAGACATTTTGGAGATAAGAATTGCAGATACAATCTATGTTTTTGTACTGGTCAATATCGCAGACTGTCACATTGGAGATCGCGGTTTGATATCCCGACAGAGAGAACTTTTTGATGGAATTCGCTAAATCGGATCGTGTCCGCTTACGAAGAACTAAAATCTGAAGCTCGAAAAACAGAAGACGCAAAATGCTCACAAATCGACTCATTACTCAATTGGAGCGACAAAACTCAAAACAAACATCTGCAATGGAAAAACATAATTCGGCTCTTGGCGAACAAAGTGAAAATAATTGCCATAAAAGCATTCTTCTTGAGACACTTTGGAGAAAAGAATTGCAGATACCATCTCTGTTATTGTGGTGGTGAATATCACAGACTCTCACTCTGGAGACCGCGGTTTGATACCCCGACAGAGAGAACTTTTTTGATGAACTTCGCTAAATCGGATCTGGTCCGTTTACAAAGAACTAAAATCTTAAGCCCGAAAAAAGGCCCAATCTAGACAAATAAAAAAACAACGAAACCACAAGTTAAAAACCTTATTACAGGAGACGCAAACCGCTCACTATTCGACTCATTACTCAATTGAAGCAACAAAACTCAAAACAAATATCTGTGATGGAAAAACAAACTTCGGCTGTTGGCGAACAAAGTGAAAAAATTTGCTATAAAACCATTCTTCTGGAGTGACTTTGGAGATAAGAATAGCAGATACCATCTCTGTTAGTATAGTGGTGAGTTTCCCAGACTGTCACTCAGGATACCGGGGTTCGATTCCACAACAGAGAGAACTTTTTTGATGAACTTCGCTAAATCGGATCGGGTCCGCTTAAAAATAACTAAAAACTTAGGCTCGAAAAAAGGAGCAATATAGACAAATAAAAAACAACGAAAACAACACTTTGTAAATCTTAATACAGAATAGGCAAAATGCTCACTAATCGCCTCATTACTCAATTGCAGCTACAAAACTCAAAACAAATATCTGCAACGGAAAAACATAATTCGGCTCTTGGCGAACAAAGTGAAAATAATTGCCATAAAAGCATTCGGAGACATTTTGGAGATAAGAATTGCAGATACAATCTATGTTTTTGTACTGGTCAATATCGCAGACTGTCACATTGGAGATCGCGGTTTGATATCCCGACAGAGAGAACTTTTTGATGGAATTCGCTAAATCGGATCGTGTCCGCTTACGAAGAACTAAAATCTGAAGCTCGAAAAAGAGAAGACGCAAAATGCTCACATATCGATTCATTTTTCAATTGAAGCAACAAAACTCAAAACAAATATCTGTGATGGAAAAACAAACTTCGGCTCTTGGCGAACAAAGTGAAAATAATTGCCATAAAAGCATTCTTCGGAGACACTTTGGAGATAAGAATTGAAGATACCCTCTGTGTTAGTATAGTGGTGAGTATCCCAGACTGTAACTCTGGAGACCGCGGTTCGATAACCCGACAAAGAGAACTTTTTTGATGAACTTCGCTAAATCGGGTCTGGTCCGTTTACAAAGAACTAAAATCTTAAGCCCGAAAAAAGGGCCAATCTAGACAAATAAAAAAACAACGAAAACAACAAGTTAAATACCCTATTAAAGGAGACTCAAACCGCTCACTAATCGACTCATTACTCAATTGAAGCAACACCACTCAATATGAAAATAAGTGAGATGGAAAAAAATACTTCGGCCGTTGGAGAACAAAGTGAAAAAATTTGCTGAAAACCATTCTTCTGGAGTGACTTTGGAGATAAGAATAGCAGCTACCATCTCTGCTAGTGAAGTGGTGAGTATCCCAGACTGTCACTCAGGAGACCGGGGTTCGATTCCACAACAGAGAGAACTTTTTTGATGAACTTCGCTAAATCAGATCGGGTCCGCTTAAAAAGAACTAAAATCTTAGGCTCGAAAAAAGGAGCAATCCAGACAAATAAAAAACAACGAAAACAACACTTTGCGAATCTTAATACAGAATACGCAAAATGCTCACTAATCGCCTCAATACTCAATTGCAGCAACAAAACTCAAAACAAACATCTGCAATGGAAAAATATAATTCAGCTCTTGGTGAACAAAGTGAAAATAATTTCCATAAAAGCATTCTTCGGAGACACTTTGGAGATAAGAACTGCAGATACCATCTCTGTTTTTGTACTGGTCAATATCCCAGACGTTATTACAGAAGACGCAAAATGCTCACTAATCGGCTCTGCAGACCGCGGTTCAATTGCCCGACAGACAGAACTTTTTGATGAACTTCGCTTAATCTGGTCCGCATACAAAGAACTAAAATCTTAAGCTCGAAAAAAGGGGGCAATCTAGACTAATTAAGAACAACAAAAACATTTTGCAAACCTTATTACAAAAGACGCAAAATTATCACTAATCGACTCATTACTCAATTGCAGCAAGAAAACTCAAAACAAATATCTGTAACGGAAAAAAATTGAGCTCTTGGCGAACAAAGTGAAAATAAATGCCATAAAAACATTCTTCTTGCGACACCTTGGAGATAAGAATTGCAGATTCCATCTCAGTTAATATAGTAGAGAGTATCCCAGACGGTCACTCTGGAGACCGGGGTTCGATTTCCCGAAAGAGAGAACTTTTTTGATGCACTTCTCTAAATCAGGTCTGGTCCGCTTACAAAGAACTAAAATCTTAAGCTCGAAAAAAGGGCAATCTAGACAAATGAAATACAACAAAAACAACACGTTGAAAACCTTATTACAGAAGACGCAAAATGCTCACTAATCGACTCATTACTCAATTGCACTAACAAAACACATCTGTGATGGAAAAACACAATTCGTCTGTTGGCGAGCAAAGTGGAAATAATTGCCAAAAAAAAACATTCTTCTTGAGTCACTTTGGAGATAAGACAAACAGTTACCACCTCTGTTAGTATGGTGGGGAGTATCACCAGACTGTCACTCTGCAGACCGCGGTTCAATTCCGCGACAGAGAGACCTTTTTGATGACCTTGGATAATTCAGATCTAGTTCCTCCGCTTGCCAAAAAGTAAAAATCCGACGCGAGACGAAAGGGCATCTTAGACAAACAAAAAACAACGAAAACAACACTTTAAAAACGTTGTTACAAAAACGCAATATGCTCTCTGATTACCTCCTTTCTCAGTTACAGGGACACAACTCAGAGCAAAAATCTGTTCTGGAAAAATCATAATTCGCGCTGTTGGCGAACAAACTGAAAATAATTGCCATTAAAGCATTCTTCTTCAGTCACTTTGGAGATAAATATTGCAGCTACCATCTCTCTTAGTATAGTGGTGAGTATCCCCAACTATCACTTAGGAGACCGGGATTCGATACCCCGACAGCGAGAACTTTTTGAGGAACATCGCTAAATCCGATCTGGTCCGCTTACAATGAACTAAAATCTCAAGCTCGAAAAAAAGGGCATTCTAGACAAATAAAAAACAAAGAAAACAACACTTTGCAAACCTTATTACAGAAGGCGCAAAACGCCCATAATCGACTCATTTCTCAACTACAGCGACACAACTCAAAGCAAATATCTCTTATGGGAAAATCATAATTCAGCTGTTGGCGAACAAAGTGAAAATAATCGCCAGAAAAGCATTAATCTTGAGTCACTTCGGAGATAAGACAAACAGTTAACACCTCTGTTATGGTGGGAAGTATCCCCAGACCGTCACTCTGAACACCGCGGTCCAGTTACCCGACAGAGAGAACTTTTTGATGACCTTTTCTAATTCGGATCTAGACCGTCCGCTTACCGAAAAAGTAAAAATCCAACGTGAGAAGAGAGAGCAGCTTTGACAAATAAAAAACAACGAAAACAACACTTTAAGAACATTATGATAAAAAACGCAATATGCTCTCTGATTGCCTCCTTTCTCAATTACAGCGACATAACTCAAAGCAAATATCTGTTCTGGAAAAATCATAATTCTCGCTGATGGCGAACAAAGTGAAAATAATCGCCATTTAAGCAATAGTCTTGAGTCACTTTGTAGATAAATTTTGCAGCTATTATCGCTGTCAGTATAGTGGTTAGTATCCCAGACTGTCACTTAGAAGACCGGGATTCGATTCCCCGACAGTAAAAACTTTTTGATTAACTTTGCTAAATCGGATCTGGTCCGCTTACAAAGAACTAAAGTCTCAAGCTCGAAAAAAGGGGCATTCTAGACAAATAAAAAACTACAAAACCAAAACTTAGCAAACCTTATTACAGAAGACGCAAAATGCTCTATAATCGTTTCATTTCTCAACTACAGTGACACAACTCAAAGCAAAAATCTGTTAAGGAAAAATCACAATTCAGCCGTTGGTGAACAAAATGAAAATAGTTGCCATAAAAGCATTAATCTTGAGTCACTTTGGAGATAAGACAAACAGTTACCACCTCTGTTAGTATGGTGGGAAGTATCCCCAGACTGTCACTCTGAAGACCGCGGTTCAATTCCACGAAAGAGAGAACTTTTTGACGACCTTGGCTAATTCGTATCTAGTCCGTCCGCTTACGAAAAAGTAAAAATCCGACGCGAAACGAAAGGGCATCTTAGACAAAAAAAACAACGAAAACAACACTTTAAAAATGTTATTACAAAAAACGCAATATGCTCTCTAATTGCCTCATTTCTCAATTACAGCAAGACAACTCAAAACAAATATCTGTGATGGAAAAACATAATTCGGCACTTATCGAAAAAAAGTGAAAACGATTGCCATAAAAGCATTCTTCTTGAGTCACTTTGAAGATAAGAATTGCAGATACCATCTCTGTTATTAAAGTGGTGAGTGCCCAGATTGTAACTCTGAATACCGCAGTTCAATTCCCCGACAGAGAACTTTCTGATCACCTTTGGCTAATTCGGATCTAGTCCGTCCGCTTACGAAAAAGTAAAAATCCAACGCGAGAAGAGAGAGCAGCTTTGACAAATAAGAAACAACGAAAACAACACTTTAAGAACATTATGACAAAAAACGCAATATGCTCTCTGATTGGCTTCTTTCTCAATTACAGCGACACAACTCAAAGCAAATATCTGTTCTGGAAAAATCATAATTCGGGCTGTTGGCGAACAGTGAAAATAATTCCCATTAATGCATTCTTCTTTGAGTCCCTTTGGAGATAAGTATTGCAGGTACCATCTCTGTTAGTATAGTGGTGATTATCCCATACTGTCACGCTGAATATCGCGTGTCAATTCCCCGACAAAGAGAACTTTTTGATGACCTTGGCTAAATCAGATCTAGTCCGTCCGCTCACGAAAAATTAAAAATCCAACGCGAGAAGAAAGAGCATCCTAGACAAATAAAAAAACAACGAAAACAACACTTTAAAAACATTATTACAAAAAACGCATTGTGCTCTCTGATTGCCTCCTTTCTCAATTACAGCGGCATAACTCAAAGCAAATATGATCTGGAAAAATCACAATTCGCGCTGATGGCGAACAAAGTGAAAATAATCGCCATTTAAGCAATAGTCTTGAGTCACTTTGTAGATAAGTATTGCAGCTACCATCTCTGTCAGTATAGTGGTTAGTATCCCAGACTGTCACTTAGAAGACCGGGATTCGATTCCCAGACAGTAAAAACTTTTTGATGAACTTCGCTAAATCGGATCTGGTCCGCTTACAAAGAACTTAAGTCTCAAGCTCGAAAAAAGGGGCATTCTAGACAAATAAAAAAACTACAAAAACAAAACTTAGCAAACCTTATTACAGAAGACGCAAAATGCTCTATAATCGTTTCATTTCTCAACTACAGTGACACAACTCAAAGCAAAAATCTGTTAAGGAAAAATCACAATTCAGCCGTTGGTGAACAAAATTAAAATAGTTGCCATAAAAGCATTAATCTTGAGTCACTCCAGACTGTCACTCTGAAGACCGCGGTTCAATTCCCCGAAAGAGAGAACTTTTTGACGACCTTGGCTAATTCGTATCTAGTCCGTCCGCTTACGAAAAAGTAAAAATCCAACGTGAGAAGAGAGAGCAGCTTTGACAAATAAAAAACAACGAAAACAACACTTTAAGAACATTATGATAAAAGACGCAATATGCTCTCTGATTGCCTCCTTTCTCAATTACAGCGACACAACTCAAAGCAAATATCTGTTCAGGAAAAATCATAATTCGGGCTGTTGGCGAAAAAAGTGAATTTAATCGCAATTAAAGGATTCTTCTTGAGTCAATTTGGAGATAAGTATTGCCGCTACCATCTCTGTTAGTATAAGGGAGAGTATCCCAGACTGTCACTACTCTGGAGACCGGGGTTAGATTCCCCGACAGAGAAAACTTTTTGATGAACTTCGCTAAACCGGATCGGGTCCGCTTACAAAGAACTAAAATCTTAAGCTCGAAGAAAGGGACAATCTAGACAAATAAAAAACAACAAAAACAAACAATTTGCAAACCTTACTACAGAAGACGCAATGCTCACTAATCGACTCAATTCTCAATTACAGCGACACAACTCAAAGCAAATATCTGTTATGGAAAAATCTTAAATCAGCTGTTGGCGATCAAAGTGAACATAATCGCCCTTAAAGCATTCTTCTTGAGTCACTTTGGAGATACGTAATGCAGCTAACATCTCTGTTAGTATAGTGCTGAAAATCCAACGCGAGAAGAGAGAGCAGCTTTGAGAAATAAGAAACAACGAAAACAACACTTTAAGAACATTATGACAAAAAACGCAATATGCTCTCTGATTGGCTTCTTTCTCAATTACAGCGACACAACTCAAAGCAAATATCTGTTCTGGAAAAATCATAATTCGGGCTGTTGGCGAACAGTGAAAATAATTCCCATTAATGCATTCTTCTTTGAGTCCCTTTGGAGATAAGTATTGCAGGTACCATCTCTGTTAGTATAGTGGTGATTATCCCATACTGTCACGCTGAATATCGCGTGTCAATTCCCCGACAAAGAGAACTTTTTGATGACCTTGGCTAAATCAGATCTAGTCCGTCCGCTCACGAAAAATTAAAAATCCAACGCGAGAAGAAAGAGCATCCTAGACAAATAAAAAAACAACGAAAACAACACTTTAAAAACATTATTACAAAAAACGCAGTGTGCTCTCTGATTGCCTCCTTTCTCAATTACAGCGGCATAACTCAAAGCAAATATGATCTGGAAAAATCGCAATTCGCGCTGATGGCGAACAAAGTGAAAATAATCGCCATTTAAGCAATAGTCTTGAGTCACTTTGTAGATAAGTATTGCAGCTACCATCTCTGTCAGTATAGTGGTTAGTATCCCAGACTGTCACATAGAAGACCGGGATTCGATTCCCAGACAGTAAAAACTTTTTGATGAACTTCGCTAAATCGGATCTGGTCCGTTTACAAAGAATTAAAGTCTCAAGCTCGAAAAAGGGGCATTCTAGACAAATAAAAAAACTACAAAAACAAAACTTAGCAAACCTTATTACAGAAGACGCAAAATGCTCTATAATCGATTCATTTCTCAACTACAGTGACACAACTCAAAGCAAAAATCTGTTAAGGAAAAATCACAATTCAGCCGTTGGTGAACAAAATGAAAATAGTTGCCATAAAAGCATTAATCTTGAGTCACTTTGGAGATAAGACAAACAGTTACCACCTCTGTTAGTATGGTGGGAAGTATCCCCAGACTGTCACTCTGAAGACCGCGGTTCAATTCCCCGAAAGAGAGAACTTTTTGACGACCTTGGCTAATTCGTATCTAGTCCGCTTACGAAAAAGTAAAAATCCAACGTGAGAAGAGAGAGCAGCTTTGACAAATAAAAAACAACGAAAACAACACTTTAAGAACATTATGATAAAAAACGCAATATGCTCTCTGATTGCCTCCTTTCTCAATTACAGCGACACAACTCAAAGCAAATATCTGTTCAGGAAAAATCATAATTCGGGCTGTTCAGTGAAAATAATTGCCATTAATGCATTCTTCTTTGAGTCCTTTTGGAGATAAGTATTGCAGGTACCATCTCTGTTAGTATAGAGGTGAGTATACCAGACTGTCACGCTGAATATCGCGGTTCAATTCACCGACAGAACTTTTAGATGACCTTGGCTAATTTCCCCGCTGACGAAAAGGTAAAAATCCAACGCGAGAAAAAAGAGCATCTTTGACAAATAAAAAAACAACACTAAGAAGATTATTACAAAAAACGCAATATGCTCTCTGATTACCTCCTTTCTCAAATACAGCGACACAACTCAAAGCAAATATCTGTTCGAGGAAAAAACATAATTTGGGCTGTTGGCGAACAAAGTGAATTTAATCGCAATTAAAGCATTTTCTTCTTGAGTCAATTTGGAGATAAGTATTGCCGCTACCATCTCTGTTAGTATAATGGAGAGTATCCCAGACTGTCACTACTCTGGAGACCGGGGTTAGATTCCCCGACAGAGAAAACTTTTTTGATGAACTTCGCTAAACCGGATCGGGTCCGCTTACAAAGAACTAAAATCTTAAGCTCGAAGAAAGGGACAATCTAGACAAATAAAAAACAACAAAAACAAACACTTTGCAAACCTTACTACAGAAGACGCAATGCTCACTAATCGACTCATTTCTCAATTACAGCGACACAACTCAAAGCAAATATCTGTTATGGAAAAATCTTAAATCAGCTGTTGGCGATCAAAGTGAACATAATCGCCCTTAAAGCATTCTTCTTGAGTCACTTTGGAGATACGTAATGCAGCTAACATCTCTGTTAGTATAGTACTGAGTATCCCAGACGGTCACTCAGGAGACCGGAGTTCGATTCCCCGACAGAGAGAACTTTTTGATGACCTTGGCTAATTCGGATTTAGTCTGTCCGCTTACGAAAAATTAAAAATCCAACGCCAGAAGAAAGAGCACCTCAGACAAATAAAAAACAACGAAAACAACACTTTAAAAACGTTATTACAAAGAACGAAATATGCACTCTAATTGCCTCATTTCTCAATTACAGCGACACAACTCAAGCAAATATCTGTTCTGGAAAAAACATAACTCGGGCTGTTGGCGAACAAAGTGAATTTAATCGCAATTAAAGCATTCTTCTTGAGTCACTTTGGAGATCAGTATTGCCGCTACCATCTCTGTTAGTATAATTGAGATTATTCCAGACTGTCACTACTCTGGAGACCGGGGTAAGATTCCCCGACAGAGAAACCTTTTTTGATGAACTTCGCTAAATCGGATCGGGTCCGCTTCCAAAGAACTAAAATCTTACGCTCCAAAAAGGGGCAATCTAGACAAATAAAAAACAACAAAAACAAACACTTTGCAAACCTTACTACAGAAGGCGCAAAATGCTCACTAATCGACTCATTTCTCAATTACAGCGACACAACTCAAAACAAATATCTGTTATGGAAGAATCGTAATGCAGCTGTTGGCGAACAAAGTGAAAATAATCGCCATTAAAGCATTCTCCTTGAGTCACTTCGGAGATAAGTATTGCAGCTACCATCTCTGTTAGTATAGCGTTGATTATCTGTCACTCTGGAGACCGGAGTTCGATTCCCCGACAGAGATCTTTTTGATGAACTTCGCTTAATCGGATCTGGTCCACTTACAAAAAACTAAAGTCTACAGCTAGAAAAAGAGCATTCTAGACAAAAAAAACCGAAATGCTCAATAATCGACTCATTACTCAATTACAGCAAAAACTCAAAACAAATATCTGTGATGGAAAATCTTAATTTGGCTGTTGCCGAACAAAGTGAAAAAAATTGCCATAAAACCATTCTTATTGGGTCGCTTTGGAGATAAGACTAACAGTTACCACCTCTGTTAGTAAAGTGGGTAGTATCCCCAGACTGCCACTCTCTAGACCGGGATTCGATTCCCCGACAGCGAGAACTTTTTTGATGAACTTCGCTAAATCGGATTCGGTCCGCTAACAAAGAACTAAAATCTCAAGCACGAAAAAAGGGGGCATTTTAGACAAATAAAAACAACAAAAACAAACGCTTTGCAAACCTGATTACAGAGGACGCAAAATGCTCAATAACCGACTCAATACTCAATCAAAGCAACAAAACTCAAAACAAATATCTGTGATGGAAAAACATAATTCGGCACTTAGCGAACAAAGTGAAAACAATTGTCATAAAAGCATTCTTCTTGAGTCACTTTGAAGATAAGAATTGCAGATACCATCTCTGTTATTGAAGTGTTGAGTGCCCAGATTGTAACTCTGAATACCGCGGTTCAATTCCCCGACAGCGAACTTTCTGATCACCTTTGGCTAATTCGGATCTAGTCCGTCCGCTTACGAAAAAGTAAAAATCCAACGCGAGAAGAAAGAGCAGCTTTGACAAATAAAAAACAACGAAAACAACACTTTAAGAACATTATTACAAAAAAAGCAATATTCTCTCTGATTGTTTTCATTGTCAATTACAGCGACACAACTCAAAGCAAATATCTGTTCTGGAAAAATCATAATTCGGGCTGTTGGCGAACAGTGAAAATAATTGCCATTAATGCATTCTTCTTTGAGTCCCTTTGGAGATAAGTATTGCAGGTACCATCTCTGTTAGTATCCCAGACTGCCACTTAGAAGACCGGGATTCGATTACCCGACAGTAAAAACTTTTTGATTAACTTTGCTAAATCGGATCTGGTCCGCTTACAAAGAACTAAAGTCTCAAGCTCGAAAAAAGGGGCATTCTAGACAAATAAAAAACTACAAAACCAAAACTTAGCAAACCTTATTACAGAAGACGCAAAATGCTCTATAATCGTTTCATTTCTCAACTACAGTGACACAATTCAAAGCAAAAATCTGTTAAGGAAAAATCACAATTCAGCCGTTGGTGAACAAAATGAAAATAGTTGCCATAAAAGCATTAATCTTGAGTAACTTTGGAGATAAGACAAACAGTTACCACCTCTGTTAGTAAAGTGGGTAGTATCCCCAGACTGCCACTCTCTAGACCGGGATTCGATTCCCCGACAGCGAGAACTTTTTTGATGAACTTCGCTAAATCGGATTCGGTCCGCTAACAAAGAACTAAAATCTCAAGCACGAAAAAAGGGGGCATTTTAGACAAATAAAAACAACAAAAACAAACGCTTTGCAAACCTGATTACAGAGGACGCAAAATGCTCAATAACCGACTCAATACTCAATCAAAGCAACAAAACTCAAAACAAATATCTGTGATGGAAAAACATAATTCGGCACTTAGCGAACAAAGTGAAAACAATTGTCATAAAAGCATTCTTCTTGAGTCACTTTGAAGATAAGAATTGCAGATACCATCTCTGTTATTGAAGTGTTGAGTGCCCAGATTGTAACTCTGAATACCGCGGTTCAATTCCCCGACAGCGAACTTTCTGATCACCTTTGGCTAATTCGGATCTACTCCGTCCGCTTACGAAAAAGTAAAAATCCAACGCGAGAAGAAAGAGCAGCTTTGACAAATAAAAAACAACGAAAACAACACTTTAAGAACATTATTACAAAAAAAGCAATATTCTCTCTGATTGTTTTCATTGTCAATTACAGCGACACAACTCAAAGCAAATATCTGTTCTGGAAAAATCATAATTCGGGCTGTTGGCGAACAGTGAAAATAATTGCCATTAATGCATTCTTCTTTGAGTCCCTTTGGAGATAAGTATTGCAGGTACCATCTCTGTTAGTATCCCAGACTGTCACTTAGAAGACCGGGATTCGATTACCCGACAGTAAAAACTTTTTGATTAACTTTGCTAAATCGGATCTGGTCCGCTTACAAAGAACTAAAATCTTAAGCCCTAAAACAGGAACAATCTAGAAAAATAAAAAACAACAAAAACACCACGTTGAAAAGCTTATTAAAGGAGACGCAAAATGCTCACTAATCGACTCATTACTCAATTGCAGCAACAAAACTCAAAACAAATATCTGTGATGGAAAAACATAATTCGGCACTTAGCGAACAAAGTGAAAACAATTGTCATAAAAGCATTCTTCTTGAGTCACTTTGAAGATAAGAATTGCAGATACCATCTCTGTTATTGAAGTGTTGAGTGCCCAGATTGTAACTCTGAATACCGCGGTTCAATTCCCCGACAGCGAACTTTCTGATCACCTTTGGCTAATTCGGATCTACTCCGTCCGCTTACGAAAAAGTAAAAATCCAACGCGAGAAGAAAGAGCAGCTTTGACAAATAAAAAACAACGAAAACAACACTTTAAGAACATTATTACAAAAAAAGCAATATTCTCTCTGATTGTTTTCATTGTCAATTACAGCGACACAACTCAAAGCAAATATCTGTTCTGGAAAAATCATAATTCGGGCTGTTGGCGAACAGTGAAAATAATTGCCATTAATGCATTCTTCTTTGAGTCCCTTTGGAGATAAGTATTGCAGGTACCATCTCTGTTAGTATCCCAGACTGTCACTTAGAAGACCGGGATTCGATTACCCGACAGTAAAAACTTTTTGATTAACTTTGCTAAATCGGATCTGGTCCGCTTACAAAGAACTAAAGTCTCAAGCTCGAAAAAAGGGGCATTCTAGACAAATAAAAAACTACAAAACCAAAACTTAGCAAACCTTATTACAGAAGACGCAAAATGCTCTATAATCGTTTCATTTCTCAACTACAGTGACACAATTCAAAGCAAAAATCTGTTAAGGAAAAATCACAATTCAGCCGTTGGTGAACAAAATGAAAATAGTTGCCATAAAAGCATTAATCTTGAGTAACTTTGGAGATAAGACAAACAGTTACCACCTCTGTTAGTAAAGTGGGTAGTATCCCCAGACTGCCACTCTCTAGACCGGGATTCGATTCCCCGGCAGCGAGAACTTTTTTGATGAACTTCGCTAAATCGGATTCGGTCCGCTAACAAAGAACTAAAATCTCAAGCACGAAAAAAGGGGGCATTTTAGACAAATAAAAACAACAAAAACAAACGCTTTGCAAACCTGATTACAGAGGACGCAAAATGCTCAATAACCGACTCAATACTCAATCAAAGCAACAAAACTCAAAACAAATATCGGTGATGGAAAAACATAATTCGGCACTTAGCGAACAAAGTGAAAACAATTGTCATAAAAGCATTCTTCTTGAGTCACTTTGAAGATAAGAATTGCAGATACCATCTCTGTTATTGAAGTGTTGAGTGCCCAGATTGTAACTCTGAATACCGCGGTTCAATTCCCCGACAGCGAACTTTCTGATCACCTTTGGCTAATTCGGATCTAGTCCGTCCGCTTACGAAAAAGTAAAAATCCAACGCGAGAAGAAAGAGCAGCTTTGACAAATAAAAAACAACGAAAACAACACTTTAAGAACATTATTACAAAAAAAGCAATATTCTCTCTGATTGTTTTCATAGTCAATTACAGCGACACAACTCAAAGCAAATATCTGTTCTGGAAAAATCATAATTCGGGCTGTTGGCGAACAGTGAAAATAATTGCCATTAATGCATTCTTCTTTGAGTCCCTTTGGAGATAAGTATTGCAGGTACCATCTCTGTTAGTATCCCAGACTGTCACTTAGAAGACCGGGATTCGATTACCCGACAGTAAAAACTTTTTGATTAACTTTGCTAAATCGGATCTGGTCCGCTTACAAAGAACTAAAGTCTCAAGCTCGAAAAAAGGGGCATTCTAGACAAATAAAAAACTACAAAACCAAAACTTAGCAAACCTTATTACAGAAGACGCAAAATGCTCTATAATCGTTTCATTTCTCAACTACAGTGACACAATTCAAAGCAAAAATCTGTTAAGGAAAAATCACAATTCAGCCGTTGGTGAACAAAATGAAAATAGTTGCCATAAAAGCATTAATCTTGAGTAACTTTGGAGATAAGACAAACAGTTACCACCTCTGTTAGTATGGTGGGAAGTATCCCCAGACTGTCACTCTGAAGACCGCGTTTCAATTCCCCGACAAAGAGAACTTTTTGATGACCTTGGCTAAATCAGATCTAGTCCGTCCGCTCACGAAAAATTAAAAATCCAACTCGTGAAGAAAGAGCATCCTAGACAAACAAAAACAACACTTTAAAAACATTATTACAAAAAACGCATTGTGCTCTCTGATTGCCTCCTTTCTCAATTACAGCGGCAAAACTCAAAGCAAATATCTGTTCTGGAAAAATCATAATTCGGGCTGTTGGCGAACAGTGAAAATAATTCCCATTAATGCATTCTTCTATGAGTCCCTTTGGAGATAAGTATTGCAGGTACCATCTCTGTTAGTATAGTGGTGATTATCCCAGACTGTCACTTAGAAGACCGGGATTCGATTCCCCGACAGTAAAAACTTTTTGATTAACTTTGCTAAATCGGATCTGGTCCGCTTACAAAGAACTAAAGTCTCAAGCTCGAAAAAAGGGGCATTCTAGACAAATAAAAAAGCCAAAACTTAGCAAACCTTATTACAGAAGACGCAAAATGCTCTATAATCGTTTTATTTCTCAACTACAGCGACACAACTCAAAGCAAAAATCTGTTATGGAAAAATCATAATTCAGCCGTTGGTGAACAAAATGAAAATAATCGCCATTAAAGCATTCTTCTTGAGACACTTCGGAGATCTTCAGCTACCATCTCTGCTAGTAAAGTGTCGAGTGTCCCCGACTGTCAATCTGAATACCGCGGTTCAATTCTCGAAAGAGAGAACTTTTTGATGAACTTGGCTAATTGGGACCTAGTCCGTCCGCTTACGAAAAAGTAAAAATCCAACGCGAGAAGAGAGAGCAGCTTTGACAAATAAAAAACAACGAAAACAACACTTTAAGAACATTATTACAAAAAACGCAATATGCTCTCTGATTGCCTCCTTTCTCAATTACAGCGACACAACTCAAAGCAAATATCTGTTCAGGAAAAATCATAATTCGGGCTGTTGGCGAACAGTGAAAATAATTGCCATTAATGCATTCTTCTTTGAGTCCTTTTGGAGATAAGTATTGCAGGTACCATCTCTGTTAGTATAGAGGTGAGTATACCAGACTGTCACGCTGAATATTGCGGTTCAATTCACCGACAGAGAGAACATTTAGATGACCTTGGCTAATTTCCCCGGTGACGAAAAGGTAAAAATCCAATGCGAGAAGAGAGAGCAGCTTTGACAAATAAAAAACAACGAAAACAACACTTTAAGAACATTATTACAAAAAACGCAATATGCTCTCTGATTGCCTCCTTTCTCAATTACAGCGACACAACTCAAAGCAAATATCTGTTCAGGAAAAATCATAATTCGGGCTGTTGGCGAACAGTGAAAATAATTGCCATTAATGCATTCCTCTTTGAGTCCTTTTGGAGATAAGTATTGCAGGTACCATCTCTGTTAGTATAGAGGTGAGTATACCAGACTGTCACGCTGAATATCGCGGTTCAATTCACCGACAGAGAGAACATTTAGATGACCTTGGCTAATTTCACCCGTGACGAAAAGGTAAAAATCCAATGCGAGAAGAAAGAGCATCTTTGACAAATAAAAAAACAACAAAAACAACACTAAGAAGATTATTACAAAAAACGCAATATGCTCTGATTACCTCCTTTCTCAAATACAGCGACACAACTCAAAGCAAATATCTGTTCTGGAAAAAACATAATTTGGGCTGTTGGCGAACAAAGTGAATTTAATCGCAATTAAAGCATTTTCTTCTTGAGTCACTTTGGAGATAAGTATTGCCGCTACCATCTCTGTTAGTATAATGGAGAGTATCCCATACTGTCACTACTCCGGAGACCGGGTTTAGATTCCCCGACAGAGAAAACTTTTTGATGAACTTCGCTAAACCGGATCGGGTCCGCTTACAAAGAACTAAAATCTTAAGCTCGAAGAAAGAGACAATCTAGACAAATAAAAAACAACAAAAACAAACACTTTGCAAACCTTACTACAGAAGACGCAAAATGCTCACTAATCGACTCATTTCTCAATTACAGCGACACAACTCAAAGCAAATATATGTTATGGAAAAATCTTAAATCAGCTGTTGGCGATCAAAGTGAACATAATCGCCCTTAAAGCATTCTTCTTGAGTCACTTTGGAGATACGTAATGCAGCTAACATCTCTGTTAGTATAGTGCTGAGTATCCCAGACGGTCACTCAGGAGACCGGAGTTCGATTCCCCCACAGAGAGAACTTTTTGATGACCTTGGCTAATTCGGATTTAGTCTGTCCGCTTACGAAAAATTAAAAATCCAACGCCAGAAGAAAGAGCATCTCAGACAAATAAAAAACAACGAAAACAACACTTTAAAAACGTTATTACAAAGAACGCAATATGCTCTCAAATTGCCTCATTTCTCAATTACAGCGACACAACTCAAAGCAAATATCTGTTCTGGAAAAAACATAACTCGGGCTGTTGGCGAACAAAGTGAAAATAATTGCCATTAAAGCATTCTTCTTCAGTCACTTTGGAGATAAATATTGCCGCTACCATCTCTGTTAGTATAATTGAGTATCCCAGTCTGTCACTACTCTGGAGACCGGGGTAAGATTCCCCGACAGAGAAACCTTTTTTGATGAACTTCGCTAAATCGGATCGGGTCCGCTTCTAAAGAACTAAAATCTTAAGCTCCAAAAAAGTGACAATCTAGACAAACAAAAAACAACAAAAACAAACACTTTGCAAACCTTACTACAGAACACGCAATGCTCACTAATCGACTCATTTCTCAATTACAGCGACACAACTCAAAACAAATATCTGTTATGGAAAAATCGTAATTAAGCTGTTGGCGAACAAAGTGAAAATAATCGCCATTAAAGCATTCTTCTTGAGTCACTTCGGAGATAAGCATTGCAGCTACCATCTCTGTTAGTATAGCGTTGAGTATCTGTCACTCTGGAGACCAGAGTTCGATTCCCCCACAGAGATCTTTTTGATGAACTTCGCTTAATCGGATCTGGTCCACTTACAAAAAACTAAAGTCTACAGCTAGAAAAAAGAGCATTCTAGACAAAAAAAACAAAATGCTCAATAATCGACTCATTACTCAATTGCAGCAATAAAACCGAAAACAATTATCTGTAATGAAAAATCATAATTCGGCTCTTGGCGAACAAAGTGAAAATATTTGCCGTAAGAGCATTCTTCTTGAGACACTTTGGAGATAAGAATTGAAGATACCATCTCTGTTAGTATAGTGGTGAGAATCCCAGACTGTCACTCTGGAAACTGGGGTTCGATTCCCCGACACAGAGAACTTTTTTGATGAAAATCGCTAAATCAGATCGGGTCCGCTTAAAAAGAACTAAAATCTTAGGCTCGAAAAAAGGAGCAATCCAGACAAATAAAAAACAACGAAAACAACACTTTGCGAATCTTAATACAGAATACGCAAAATGCTCACTAATCGCCTCAATACTCAATTGCAGCAAAAAAACTCAAAACAAACATCTGTGATGGAAAATCTTAATTTGGCTGTTGCCGAACAAAGTGAAAAAAATTGCCATAAAACCATTCTTATTGGTTCGCTTTGGAGATAAGACTAACAGTTACCACCTCTGTTAGTAAAGTGGGTAGTATCCCCAGACTGCCACTCTCTAGACCGGGATTCGATTCCCCGACAGCGAGAACTTTTTTGATGAACTTCGCTAAATCGGATTTGGTCCGCTAACAAAGAACTAAAATCTCAAGCACGAAAAAAGGGGGCATTTTAGACAAATAAAAAACAACACTTCGCAAACCTGATTACAGAAGACGCAAAATGCTCAATAATCGACTCAATACTCAATCGAAGCAACAAAACTCAAAACAAATATCTGTGATGGAAAAACATACTTCGGCTGTTGGCGAACAAAGTGAAAAAATTTGCTATTAAATCATTCTTCCGAAGTCACGTTGGAGATAAGAATAGCAGATACCTTCTCTGTTAGTATATTGGAGAGTATTCCAGAGTGTCACTCCTCTGGACACCGGGGTTCGATTCCCCGACAGAGAGAACTTTTTTGATGAACTTCGCTCAATCGGATCGGGTCCGCTTACAAAGAACTAAAATATTAAGCTCGAAAAAAGGGACAATCTAGACAAATAAAAAACAACAAAAACAAACACTTCGCAAACCTGATTACAGGAGAAGCAAAATGCTCACTAATCGACTCATTTCTCAATTACAGCGACACAACTCAAGGCAAATATCTGTTATGGAAAAATCATTATTCAGCTGTTGGCGCACAAAGTGAAAATAATCGCCATAAAAGCATTCATCTTGAGTCACTTTAGAGACTAGACAAACAGTTACCACCTCTGTTAGAAATAGTGGGGAGCATCCCATACTGTCACTCTGGAGACCGGGGTTCGATTCGCCGACAGAGAGAAGTTTTTGATGAAATTTGCTAAGTCGGATCTGGTCCGCTTTCAAAAAAAAATCTAAAACTAGAGAAAAGGGCATTCTAGACAAATAAAAAAAAACAGCGAGAACAACACCTTGAAAACCTTGTTAAAGAAAACGAAAAATGCTCACTAATCGACTCATTACTCGATTGCAGCAACAAAACTCAAAACAAATCTCTGTAATGGAAAAACAAAATTCGGCTGCTGGCGAACAAAGTGCAAATAATTGTCATAAAAGCATTCTTCTTCAGAAACTTCGAAGATAAGAATCGCAGATACCATCTCTGTTATTATAGTGGTGAGTATCCCTGACAGTCAATCGTGAGACCGGGGTTCTATTCCCCTACAGAGAACTTTTTTGATGAACTTCGCTAAATCGGATCTGGTCCGCTTACAAAGAACTAAAATCTAAACCCAGGAAAAAATGGGGGCATTCAAGACAAAAAACAAACGAAAAAAAACCCTTTGCAAACCTTATTCAAATAAAGTTGCAGATACCTTGGTATTCAAATGACAGGAACCTTAATTTCGATCAGCTGAATAAAACCTTATAAAAAATGTGCTCTAAGATCAATGAAATAATCAGATCTCAAATTCCCCTGAACGCACGCATTCTTCTTTTAAAATTGCTTGTGCTTTCACACTTCTCCTTTTTCGCAATATTTTTCCAGAATTTTTATGAAAAAGACCTAAAAGACATTAATCGACAGATTAACGGGCATAAAGGTGTGCTTTCTACGCAAAAAGTGTGACAAAGCGAGAAATCTGCTCATACAAAGATTCTACCAGCTGAGCTAATAACAGCAAAAATGTCGCTAATCAAATTTCATTATGATATATCCAGAACAGAAAATTCAGAAATATTTCTAGGGCATCTGAGTCTTCATCAAATCACTCAAACAAAACCATTCCAAATTAGGCAGAATTTCAGAAGCAACTTTGGAATGAATTTGATTCTTCGTCAATAAAAACATTTTAAGAAAACGTTGAAAAATTTCGTTCTCTCACAACATGAAAAAATTCTTTTTATTTTTTGGGAAGAAAACAATTAGAGGAAAATTTTATAATATGATTCTTTAGGAAAATTGATTGATGTTCATTATTTTACTTGAATGATTTGAAGTATTTTTTGTTTCAAGTATATTTAACCATATGGATATAATTTTAATTTACTTGTTGCAAAAAAGACGTTGAACCGGAAAATCGTACCACTTCTTTTTTGCGTCGAAAAAGAAGAAACTTCCGAGAAGACCAGAGAGCTCAATTTTCTAATTTTGACTAAAATTCTACAGCGTAATTACCATGAAAAAGAATGTCCTTGTGAGAACAATGTTCATACGGTTCTACTAAATATCAGGGGATGTAGCTCAGTGGTAGAGCGTCCTCCTGTCATGGGGTCTGGGGTTAGATCCCCCACATCTCCATTTTTTTCGAAGTTCTGAGTTTTTACAATGAGTAACGCAATTATTTTTGAGCCTAAATAATGACTTGCAACGCCTGATTGATCGTCAATTATCGATTTTAATCCGCCCGGGAAGTGAGGGTTAAACTTTGTTTTCTAATTCTAATTAATTTCGCAGCTTAGTGAAGTGTTATGGCACAAGATCCTGAGGGTTGCAAAAAACTCCTTGTAATACGAATTGCTAACTTGTAGTTGTAGGATCATTAAACGAAAAGATGTAAGAGAATGACATCTTATGGCATTGCATATTTTGGAGACATTGGGTGATGGTAAATTGTCCTTTGACCATTGAATACAATAATTATGAGAAAAGGGAATTTTTGGGAGAGGAATGCTTGAATGTGTAACAACCACCGGCTTCTATATAAGCCCACCCGTACCGAACTCCAAGTGTAAATCAGTACTGGGCAAATGCAAATGCAAGTCCCCCATGTAATATAATTTGCTCGCTTATATAATAATATGTTTCTTTCAAGCGTATTTTAACGGCGCAAAAGAGTTGTTTTCAACTGTTACGGTGGGGCAGTAAGGAGAATAAACATCTCGTGAGCGGGATATCGTCGGTTCGCTCCCCGTACGTAACTTTATCTTTGCACTTGGCTTAGACTTGCCAAGTCTTGGCCAAGTCTGACAAGTCTTAAGTGATTCAGTGTTATGAAATGTGTTATGATCATAGCTCTGAATCAGTACTGATACCTAGACTTGGAATTAGACTTGCCCAGTACTGATAATGACTTGGCTTTAAGTACGTCCAACAGAATTGCCAAATCACTAGGGCTGGCTCTGTTTGTCCAACCCCCTTAAATAATATGCTCCCACTATGGTGGGGGACACATGCAGAAATGATCCAACGTGAGCTTACCTAGACAGGCTTTTGGCGAGTCGTAGGCGATAGAGCGCCAAAAACCAGACAAATTCTTCAGCTCTTTTCGCCTCCGTTCGGCCTCTGCTTCAATCTCATCACTAAAGAGTTCCCGCTGTTCAGGAGAGATCTGATCACCCATGTCATCAAGTTTCTGAATCATGTTTGACGTCCATTTCCGTTTGTCAAATTTTGTCTCAGAAGGGTTTAAGTACGGTGGGTTTCGAGATCTCAAATGGGCGTCCAGTTTTGCCGCCTCCCTAGGATAATCAGGAATAATCTACTTATATCCCGACCTCCGTTTTGATTACAATATTACAAACGAACCCCAGGTACGTCATATACAAGAAAACTTGGGATCGTTGCCAATCATTAAATCAACGGGGATATAGCTCAGTGGTAGAGCGTCCGCTTTGCATGCGGAAGGTCTGGGGTTCGAACCCCCATATCTCCAAATTTCTCAAACTTTTTTAAAGGATATTCTAAGTCAACAACGATATTCTAAGCTCAAAATAAATCTCAGTCGACCGAGGGACTTGGGGCACGTGTGCACTAGAATTTGGTTTCACATATTTACAGATTCAAAGAGTAAAAATTACACTTTTTCGATATCACTTAAGGAAGAGTGAAAGGTGAGGTTTTGCTAGTGCGAGAGGGCAACTAGTACGGCCAGTAGTAGCCATTTCTGAATTTGGGCAATTTCTTCGCCCATTTTCAGAACGGCCCAGAAAAACCGCCCCCCAAATAAAGAAGACCCTTTTAAGAAAAACTTCCGCCTCCCAAATTCAGAAGACGGTTGCCCAAATTCGGATAACGATTTTTTGACCAATTTCGGAATTGGCCGGGTGCCCATTTTCCTACTCCACTCCTACTACTCCTTGGAATTTGGGTAAGTGTTCTGGGGATGGTGGCCGAATCCAAAATTGGGCTGAAAAGTGTTGTGAAACTAAGACAAAAGAAAGACACTTCTCATTTTCAAACATTTCAAAAACTAAATGATAAAAAAGCAATAATTCGAAAGGAAAAATAACAAACACGAAAAAAAATTTTGCCCAAATTAGGGTGGAAGTGCATGTCAATTGTTAAACATAACTGGCATACCTTCGACAAACAGCTCTAACAAACATGTTTTTCCTCCATTTAAATTGAAGCAGTCGACAGCAATTGTGAAGCTAGGAAATGACTTCCTCGTGATGTATCTGTCCACGTAAGGCAAATTCTAAGATAAGGTTTTGCATTTTCTCCAGCAAGCTTGTCAACGTGTTTTGAACTTTTAGATTGTGCTAATGATGTTTTGATGGGTTATTTGGCGTATTTTGCATTTATTTTCAAATCAGTGAAGTCGTTTCCTAGTGATGAACGCATTCAAATCTTGCTAGACTCTTTTGAGAAGATTCAAAACTTGCAAGATACTTGCTGGAATCTTGCAAGATATCAATGCAAGAAAACAATTAAAATAAGTTTAAAATACTTTAGAAAATTTTTGAGACACAATATTGCTAATAAAAACAATTTACGAAATTAATAATCAAGCGAAACTCATTCTATAGCAGAAAAGGACCTCCGCTGAACCTTACACAAGTTTGAGGTGAGAATTAAGGCTCAAAAATTTGAAAAAAATTGAAAAAATTGAAAGTTTTTTGATTTTTAAAAGTTGTAAAAAAGTAAGGGTAAAGTGGATCAAGGATAGTCTTTGATACTTTTTCAATAGACTATTGCTTTTTTTGAATACACAATCATGATAAACTCAACAGTGCACATATATTAAAATATAGGGCTTCATTTCACTGATTTTTATAATTTTTCAACTAACATTTTTTCATCCTTATAATCCAAAGACTAGTTTTCAACTAACATTTTTTCATCCTTATAATCCAAAAGAAAGTTTTTGTTTTACAAGTGAACTCAAACTCTAAATCTACATTTCAGCCTAGTCCTCATAAGGTCTATGATCGCTATACAACTTCATTTGTGGAAAGAAAGCAGCGCTATGACTATGCTGCACCTTAAGAACTAGAAAAATTAATTAAAGTCTTTAAAAAATGTTCTGACATGCTTTTCAATTGTTTGATACTCTTTAGTTTTCTGACGCCTCTTTCGAGTGCTAATGTTTGTTTCATCAATTTTCTTTCACTAGCTTCTTGAAAATTTTCTCTTAGCTATTGGTAATTGAGAACAACTACCTTGCTTTCTTGAAATGAAAATTTATCAAAATTTTTGTCTGATAAAAGTAAGACACTCTTTTGAAAGCACTTGTTTGGCAGTTAGAAGTTTCTCTCAATTGTATTTTTTTGATCATTTACGTTGTTTCAAGCCTAAGAAAAGATATTACACGGTTTAATTGAAGTATTTACAGTGGATAAACAAGCAGAATCTGCAAATGCTGAGGAACGAAGTTTATTTCGTCACATAAAAAGGCACTTAGTTTTTGCATTTTTTTCTTATTTCTCTGTCTCTTACGAATCAAATTACGTCATTTAAGGTGCATTCTCCTCCTTTTAAGCGTATCTTTGATGGGGTTACTGGTTTTCCTCCTAAAAAGTTTTGTGAAAATGTAACTTTGCAGTGAATGCTGAAAAACATAACATTTCCGAATTTTAAACGCTTAGTGGTGTTTTGCGCAAAGAACAGGTTTTTCAACGTGAAATTTGTGTTTTCTAGTCTCCATTAAGGTCCTGGAGCTACTTGTATGAAAGAGTGAGGTTAATACAACAATTTTTCTTTTTTCACGATTTCATCAAATTTCTGTGGATGTTGTTTTGTGTCCAACACACAAAACATCATAGCCTTCTTGGCGTGGTTTGAAAAAAAATTCCACCTTTCCTCGAAGGTTTTCGACGACCAAGAAAGCCTAGATGAACTACAATAACAGCCAGAAACACTCTGGCAGCGCTGTTTCGCGTTGTTTTACGTCAGCTTCAGAGAGTTTGGGCTTCGCTTATCCCTCAAAAAATGGGGTACAAGTTACTACTTTCCCAATATCTTCTAACGTACTGTACCAATTTGACCAGGCTTGGTCGCATTTGGTTGGTATTGAACTCTTCTAGCTTGCTGTAGAAGGCAGTTCTTGTTACCTGGTTGGTAAAAAAAAGTTGTTCCATGACCAATTTGAAAAAATCGATATTTTTGGTCATGTTGGGTCACCCAAAAATCGATACCCCAACAAATGTGATTTAAGGTACATGTATAGATTCGTTAGATTCCTCAGTTAGTGGGGAGTCTCCCCATATATATTTTGTAAGCAGTTTTACGAAGTTCAGATGGTGAATTTTAGCGAAACATGACCCCTACTTTGCCCATTTTGTCATTTGGTACGGTACATTTATGTTGAAACATCTCTTCGTAGAGTGAACCAATTTTTGATCTGTTTGTTGATTTGAACTCAACGTGAGACGTACTTGGATCCCTGTAAATTGCGTTTCGTTTCTTTCAGCCATTTTGAGGGAAATTGGCCAGGATACATACCCCCATTTTGACCAATTCGTGTCCGGTACATTTCATGTATGTACATGTTAGACCAACAAAACAGAATAAATTATACCCGATATTTACACCGTTAGATTTGTGCGATAATGAGGAGTATCCCCATATGTATTTGTTGCATAGTTCAGTAGTACTAGTATTAGATATAGTAGTATATATAGTCAGTCGTACTAGGTCAATTTAGGTCATTGATACGGTACCTTAATTTTGAAATATCTCCTTGCAGAATGAACCGATTTTGGATCTGTTTGTTGATTTGAACTCAGCTTGAGCCGTACTTGAATCTCTGTAAATGGCGTTTCGGTTCTTTCAGCCGTTTTTGCGAAATTGGCCTCGACACATACGATCGTTTTGACATTTTAGTGACTGGTACGTTTCGCGTTTCTACATGTGAATGAAGAAAATTATTGAGTCTGAGTGCAAGAATAGGCGAGTTGAACTCCATTTGTATTGGGGATTCTCCCCATATATATTTTGTATAGGGTTTTCTGCGATCCAGGGGGTCAATTTTCACTCTGCAAATGACCTCCAACCCCCTTATTTCATGCTTAGACTTGTGGTAATTCACTTGTGAAAGAATGAATTAACCATTTGGTGCACCCGTATTCGCCCCATAGACGATATGCCTGCCACTCTATGCCACAAATATGGTTATAAATTTTTGGCCGCTTTGACCATGAAAAGACTCTTTGAACACTTAGGTCTAAAAAAGACAAAAAGCCACTAGTGATTGTTTTACTCAAAAGTTAACAAACATTGCTTCACATTGCATCATATATATATATATATATATATATATATATCATTTTATTGCTCCTGAAATAAGATTTGCAGCCATTTTTATTACTTATATTAATAATGGCTTCAAGGGTACCTACAATGGTATCAAACATAAAAGAAAAATCGAGTCATTTATGACTTGGTAAATATTGGCTAAGTCTGCCCATTTTTAAGAATGGTACAATAGCCCTATATAAAGTTTCGAAGTTTTCCTGTACACAAAATTGCGCGATGATAGTAAAACATGCACTTTTCGACCGCTTTGACCATGAAACGACTCTTTGAACGCTTAGGTCCAAAAAAGACAAGATGCCACTAGTAACTGTTTTACTCAAAAGGTAAAAATATTGCTTCACATTGCTTCCTATGTAGCTCATTTTATTGCTCCTAAAATAGGATTTGCAGCCACTTTTATTACTTATATAAATAAGGGCTTCAAGGGTACCTACAATCGTATCAAACATAAAAGAAAATTCGAGTCATTTATGACTTGGTAAATATTGGCTAAGTCCGCCCATTTTTAAGAATCGTACAATAGCCCTATATAAAGTTTTGAACTTTTCTTGTATACAAAATGGCGCAATGATAATAAAACACGCACTTTTTGACCGCTTTGACCATGAAACGACTCTTTGAACGCTTAGGTCTAAAAAAGACAAAATGCCACTAGTGATTGTTTTACTCAAAAGTTAACAAATTTTGCTTCACATTGCTTCATATATATATATATATATATATATATATACATATGTATATATATATATATATATATATATATATTTATATATATCAATTTATTGCTCCTGAAATAGGATTTGCAGCAATTTTTATTACTTATATTAATGATGGCTTCAAGGGTACCTACAATGGTATCAAACATAAAAGAAAAATCGAGTCATTTATGACTTGGTAAATATTGGCTAAGTCCGCCCATTTTTAAGAATCGTACAATAGCCCTATATAAAGTTTTGAATTTTTCTTGTATACAAAATTGTGCGATGATAATAAAACACGCACTTTTTGACCGCTTTGACCATGAAACGACTCTTTGAAAGCTTAGGACCAAAATAGACAAGATGCGACTAGTGTTTGTTTTACTCAAAAGGTAACAAATATTAGCTCAATTTGCTTCATATTTGGCTTATTTTATTGAATTTTAAATAGGCTTTGCAGTCATATATATTATTTTATCTAACCAGTTGCTTCAAGGGTACCTAAAACGGCTTCAAAAAGAAGAAATCGAAATAATTTTGGCTTGGTAAATAGTGGCTAAGTTCGCCCTTTTTAAGAATGATAAAACAGCCCTATATAAAATTTTGAAAAACTCTTGTAGAGACAACTGCGCGAAGAAAAAGAAACGGGCACTTTTTGACCGTTTAGGTGAGTTTATGCGTCCTAGAAGCACTGGTCAGCGAGTTGAAAATTTCGTTTTGTGTATGACGTGAAATTTCTCTACGAATATTCACTCAAATGAATTGATATATAGTTCATTTTGAAGACAAGAATCTCTTTGTTGGAGCCATTAGCTAACTGGGATCGTAGGAGGGCTGTAAGTACCAGTTTTCTCAAAATTGTCTTTTTTTCTTACTGAAATTTAAAATTTTTTTTAAAAAATAAAGATTTTGGATATTTAATGAATAACTAATCAATTGAAACACATATCGTTGCAAAGCTACTACATTGTAGTTAACGCGGATATATTTGTTTTTGACCGAATTTGGCCTAGAAGAATTCAAGTTCGGGATTGATTACACAAAAGCAAATTGAAATATTTTTGATTTAAAAATTTGTAGTACATCCGATCACTTATATAAAATCAGCACCAATGGTTCATGTATGTTTTTCAATTCCATTTATAGACAAATCTACTAAGATTATAAAAATGGCGCTTTTGGACCATTTAGGTACGTTTTGGGTACCTAGAGTATTTTTATGAAAGCGGAGTGGAATTGGAGTAATTTTCCATACCCAAATTCAGAAAAACTGCACCGATGCAATCAAAAGCTGCAAATATCACCAGAAACGTTTTTTTAAAGTTTTTTTCCACTTTAACCTCATCCATGTATGAATAAATACCTGATCGTTGCAAAAAAAAACGAGACTTAGAACGAATTAATTCAGTGTCAGTGACCATTCAAAAATGAGAACTTCCAGGACTTTCTTGCAGAAAAATTGTTTCAATTTGCTCCTTTCTAGATCTGGTGGGTCTGTTTTTTCAACGAGATCTCCACTGCGTTACAGCAGCAATCAAAGGCAGCTTTCTTTAAAAGTTAAATAACTGATGCTTCGAAATGGCTGCAAGTTTTCTGATGAACGGTCTGATTTCGAAATTGGCATCAACACAATTTTTTTTTAAAAAAAACTGTTACTGGCATTTTTTAATGGCCTCGTTTGTCTCTGGCATGTGCCCAAAAACTCAACTTATAATTGAGTTGCTTTAGTTGCAAGTTCTCATTGGTTCAGAAGAAATGCTGAAGTGGCCGGACTAAAAGAAACTTCCGCCTCCCAAATTTAGAACGCTTTTTTTTCAACCGTTTTTTCTCAAAATCAATAAGATCATTCTTTTCAAAACTTTGCATATAAACTTGTTGTACTAAAAGGAAGCCACAAGCCAAATTTCAGAATTCTATGATGATTTTTGCCAAATCACTTATTTTTGGATCCTTGGGTTTTGCAGGTGAGGTCTACTAGTACAAACCTGACTCAAAAGCTGAAAAAACGGTCGTTTCTAAAAAGACTACGCACTATCTTGCAAATACCAAAAACGCTTTAAAGTACTCCGACAGGACACATATTAAAAAAAAATTTTGTAAAAGAACGTGTATTCGCGGAGAAAATGCATTTTTCGATTTCACAGTTTTTGTGGTGTTTGGCCGCTTTGGTACCCTACTCCGCTCGGTTCATAAATCCTCAAATATTCAATTTAAAACCATCAATCAAATTGCTACGGATTGTGCGTGAGCCGTACTTTATGCAGAAAAAGTTTACCAAAAATTGCAAAAAAAAAGAAAACGGGAAAAATTTTCGATCCACTAAAAAATGGTCCTATGAACTGTTTCTTCGGAGCTTTTTTTGATTTTTGAGCTAAAAATACGTTTACGTTTCACTTTATGACTTTTGTTTAGGACGAGGAACGATTTTTCATTGTTTGCGGGGGTATGCTAAATCCGTGGCTTTGGTGGACCAAATTCAGAAATGCCGTAGTAGTAGAAACAGCTAAGAGAGCTGTTAAAACATTTTTTGACATTTTTTGGATCTTTTCCATTTGTGCCTCCCCTTTATGTTAAGCACCCCCCCTCCCTGTAACAGAACACATGCCATTACATAGTAAATCATTAAGTAAAACTAAGGCACTGACGTCTGGTGGTTATAAACAATATGCACCCACAAAGCTGGGGGTACAAACGGAAAAGATCCCATATTTCAATTGAGTACATCTTTTCTGCGTACAGTTCCAAGACATAATTACAGACTAATCGACTAAGTTGAGCTGCCTCGGTGTTTTAGTGCCCGACTATTTTTTTACCCTTGATACTCTAAGATTTGGACATTTTCCGTTTGTGCCCCAATCCAGCTTAGTGGGCGCACACTATTTGCAAAACCCGAGCGCCAGTGTCATAACTTTACATGAGGATTTACTATGTAATGGCACGTACTCTGTAAGCGAGGGTTGTATAACGTACTGGGGGCACAAATGGAACAGATCCTAACAAAGACTACGAACCCCCTAATCTTTTAATTATGTAAGTTAAACCTATAGCGATTCATTATTGTCATAAGACTTTTACAGATGAAACGATTGCGCTGCGGCGCTCAAGTTAAGCAAATTTTAGCGTATTAGGTTAGTATTATACTTAAAACCTGTAAGATCTTGCAAGAGGAATAGTTATTTTGTAAAATCTTAAAATCGTACCCAATATAACCTTTGTTCAAAAAAAGTTTAACATATAAGATCTTATAATTTTTTACGATAAACTTTTAGCAAGTAAGAAAAAGATCTTACACAATTAAATGTTCTAACTACTTCTTAAACAATAAAACGTCTTCATATAAGAAGCAAAAAAAATAACCATCTTTACTATCAGAGCCTCAACAAACTTCTACATGTAACACTTTTCAGCGTTAAAACACATGCATTTCACTTCCATTCGCAAAGGAGGTCGTATCGCTATGGGTGTAGCTTAGAAGAAGATTTTGGAAGCTCAAAAAATCCGCGTCGTTGTCGTTTATGAAACAAGTTGTAGCCCCCGTACAAAAGGTCAATGCGTGCTTTTCAATTAAGAGTATCCTCATTGCATTCTACTGATTACTATTCATCATTGCATATAATTTTGGACTCACTTCTGATTTAAGTCAACTTGAACACAGCAACAAATTTCCTTGATTTTTAGATATTTTGAGATTTCATCAGCAGGAAAAAAGTGCTACAAGTCTTTTTCTTAAAACTTTATTTTCTATTTATTTAACTAACAATTCTTCATTCCGACAAATATGAAGAACTTGGGCTCACTGTTTCTTTTCCGGACGCCCATGCCAACTTTTGGGCCAAAGATGGCTGTTAGCTTATTTAACAATGTTTTCGAAAAGTGAAACAAAAATAAGAACGAAAAGAAAAGAAATATATATCCAAACATATATCAAATAACACATGAATCATTCTTTTAAAACAATAGACCTTACCGACGCTTAAAACTCATATTAGACTACTGAGAACAAAAAAGTTCTAAAGTATATACGTCATAAGCACTACTTTTATGCTTAACTCTTTTTGTCTACACAAAAAGTTACAGTATAAAAAAGACAAGAAGTAGGCTCGTCAATCTGCGTTCGCAAATAATGTCCCAGCCTCGCTCATCGACATTTTTGACTTAACTGTCTAACGAATGAGGAAAAAAACAGATGAGAAAGAGATAGAAAACATTCAAAAAGTCATATATTGTTAAAAACAATTGGTATGTCCATTTAAACTCGAACCACTAATTAAATTCAAGAATGCTCAATTAGAGGGCCAATGATACATGCCATTAGAGGACTAAGAGACAAGAACAACAATAAAATCCAATAAACACAACTAGCATTATTTACCACCAAAACTCAATGTCAATCAATTTTTTTTTAAAAAAAAAAAACTTTGTAAAAAAAATCAAAACAGCATCAGAGAAAAGCTAATACTTCATCAGAAAAGATATTTGACCTGTCTTTATTGGGAAAAATAAACCAGTAGATAAAAACCAAAAGGAGCAAAGTTAAAAATTACGTTAAAAAACAATTAATTTTGAAGTCTTACACACCGTTATTTATCAACCGAAATCATTAAATACCTTCATTTATGCCTCCAACATAGTAAGCCATTCATTGAGACCTGTCATCATCCACAATGTGCTGCCACTTTATAAAGAGCAATTACAGGCAAAAAATTGAATTTTGCGAGAAAACGGTGTCCACCAAGCAGTCAAAATCATGATGTAATCATTAAAAACAATCATTTTATTATTGCGCTTTTTTCAACTCCATTAATGATATAAGGGAATTGTAGTAAAATTAATGACATATTGTCTAATAAAACTCGTAACATCAAAGCCAGAAAAACTTTATTATACATTATAAATCACTAGAAATATATTGCGACCTCTTTTTTGCTGAGGGTACGCTACAAGGTGACAGCAATCAGATGAAAAAGGGGCAAAGCTCCAATGTCATTTTTTTCTAGTAGTCGTAAGACTGTGAAAAACTAAAGATTTTTAAAAGTCATAGCAACGGTAGGCTTTCAAATAAAAAGCAATCGATACATTAAATTGCAACTCCTTAGGAAAGCAGTTGGGCTTGCCATTAGTGAAACAACGCAAACGAAGCGTTGGAGCCAAAGAACCAGATACTTTTTGAAAATTTATATATGTGAATTGAACCCCATTTGCTCGTAAATTTGATCTGTCAAAAATTGGTTTTTGATTAGTTTATTCTGGTATGTAATTTTTTTAAAAAAAACAAAAAAGCAAAAATATTCAAAAACAGGAAAGCAAAACTTTACAATCCGAATAGTTTGTAATAAAATTGCACCAGTAGACCAAAAATTGCTAAAGGACAAGCGAAATAGCTCATCCATTGAAAAACAACATTGTTCCAAATGTTAACTACTCCGAAGAAAATAGCTAATTTGACAAAAAAGTCAATATATCAAAAAAAAATTGCGAAAACACTGTCGGAGCCACAAAAAAAATCAGCCTGATACGGGTCTGAAAAACCAGTATCAACCAGTACCAGACTGATGTTTCTATACGTCAGCGTAAATAAATGTCGTAAGAGGCTAGGGAAACTAGTATCAAATACGTGAAATGGCTGAAAACAAACTCATTTAAAAAAACTAACATCAAAGAAGATTTCGAAGTATAAAACGACCTTCTAAGATTGTCAAATTGATGCTCTAAAAATCAGGATCAACATCAATAAAAATACTGGTTATGATGAACAATTCTTTAAGTGAAAAGGAAAGTGAACTGTTGAAAGTTTACAGTGCTCTCGCAGGTATCCATAACTGTCATAGTTTTCTATTTGCTATATTTTTTGTTACTGATTCTTCTGATTTTGAAGGGGAACATAATATCAAATACAATAATTTCATATTATACTTAATTTTTTAATAAAAAAGATTGCAGTTGTTTTGAGCAAACAATTACGTAATGAAACTTTCACTATTTTTTTTGTAAAAGTGAGCAAGTAGCTTCTTGAAAAACAACCAAATCGCATTCTAACGAAGAAATTTTTTAAAAAAATAGCAACTCTTCCTGCTGCGAGAAAGAAAAAAGTTTACTAGTAGTTCTCCTAATGATATGATTCAATGCATGATGTTAAATAAGCATGAGAGAAATTTCTGTAACAAGTCTAAATCGAATTTTCTGAATTATGCAAGTCTACTTGCTACTGGTTTCTCTGTGCATCTAAAAGTTTAGAAAATGAAACAAATTGACAACGTATTGAGATGGAATACATTAAAGTATCGCATACTTTTTTCCGTTTTCACTTGGTCAAAAACCATTTCCACTAATTTGACAGTCTTCTTGTCCACGGTTAGTTTAAGAACCGACTTCAGTACTAACGATACTAATAAATTTCAGATAGCAACAACCAGCCTTCTGGCGGTTGCGTTAAAAAAACTTGTCAAGTTTTTTTAACGCAACCGCCAGAAGGCTGATTGTTGCTATCTGAAATTTATTAGTATCGTTAGTACTGAAGTCGGTTCTTAAACTAACCGTGGACAAGAAGACTGTCAAATTAGTGGAAATGGTTTTTGACCAAGTGAAAACGGAAAAAAGTATGCGATATTAGCTAATTGCTTTTCCACAAGTAACTGTAATGGCAACCAATTTGCATCAAAGCCGTGGTGGCTGAGAGTTGGTCCCCGAGAAAGGGGGCCCAGGAGGGAGGGACATCGCCAATTTTTGGGAAAAAAACCGATGAGATGAACAAAAAACATAATCGATTCTTACAAAAAATTGCATTAGGGCACATATGGCACAACAGGGCGCAAAAATTGTTCAAAGTATACTCGAGAGCATTTACTAACAGAAGAGCTATTCGTCGCCTAGCCCAAAGTTGCTAAATTTTCTCTAATTTGTGTTTGTTGGTTTTTAGTTTTGGTTATGGGAAACGTTTTTACAAGTCTGTTTCGACTTGTAAAAACGTTTCCCATACCCAAAAACCAACAAACAGAAATAAGAGAGAAAATTTAGCAACTTCAGGCTAGGCGACAAATAGTTATTTGTTTCAAAAATTGTGTCATATGCTTTGTTTATCATCCTGAGGGGCGTGGAAATTATCTGTTAAAAAATTCGAAAATTCGAATTGTAATACACGAACTGTCCATGAATTGCCGGTCTTTGAGTAAAATTATGCAGCCAACAAAATTTCATCCAAAAAGATTTTACTTATATACGTTTGGGTCTTTACCCAGCTTAGAGGTGAGGTAACCTATAGCCCTCTCCCCGTCATGGTAATTATACCATAATGGGGGCTATAATGGGAAAGACCCATCCGTTTCAGTACCTTTTGATGACTTTGAACAGGCCCTTCTCGGCATAAAGCATGTCATTAACAGAATCCACAATTGCAGGAGGCAAGGCCACAGCTGGGACCTGCATTCTACCCTTGTGATTGCCCCTCGCGAAATCCAAGAACTCCCGATCATCGTCAGATATGAACCTCGCAGGAGGACCAGATGGCGAACGCATAGATGAATGCTGTGGGTTATCGTTGTTTTCTCCCTTGACACTTGTGCAAGAGCTTTTGATAAGGGTGCGTTTTGTGACTCTTCCGAGGCAAAAATGGCAGTTTACATAAGCGAGTTTCATACATCGCTCCATTTGTATGATCTGAAAGCATACCAATTACTAAGAGTAGCCCATGACCAAAGAGCAATGGACATGATGAGAAATTGGATGACAGTCATGACATCAACGGGGATATAGCTCAGTGGTAGAGCGTCCGCTTTGCATGCGGAAGGTCTGGGGTTCGAACCCCCATATCTCCAAAAGCATGAAATGCCTAACTTTTGGATACCGTATATTATGCACGAGACGTTTCATGGATTCTTTTCGCCATTTGTGCCCCTCAATCGCACGCATGCGTCAAATTTATAAAACGATTTACTATGCAATGGCGCGTGCTCTGAAACCAAGGGGGTGCATAAGGCACGGGCACAAACTGAGATCATGCTTCATTCAACCAATTGAATAATAGTGAGGCGAGACATGAGCGATTAAAAAGCATTATATAATTGTTATTTCAACTTATACTTCTGCTAATGATTCGCTTTTGTCAAACAAGTTATACCGCCGAACTACGGCTCTTTTCCTCCTGTGCCCCCCCCCCCCTTAATGGGTGCATAGCATTTCCACCCCCAGATGCACCCTCCATATTTTTATCTACTGATATAATAGGTAATGGTACACGCGCTAAATTGCGGGTGTATAACGCACTGGGACGCGCAAACGCAAAAGATCCTGCTTCATTCAACAACGAGTAAAAAACTATTGTTTCTATTGTAATTTGGCCCCAAAGTTTTTATGCTACCATTACAAATTAGGTGTTGCTACATAGTTTGTTTCTATATAGGAAAAAAGCACATCACATTTCCCCCTATTTCTCATGATATCATTTTAACTCTATAGAACTAACAGCATCATCAAACAAAAAAGCCCAAACTTTAAATATGAACTTTTTTTATGTTCAAGCCGGTTTTTATTCGAGTCATATCCAATTAAGAAATATCATATAATTGTTAATTTAACTTTTTCTTCTGTTAATGCTTTGAATTTGTACGATCAAGATTTGGCCAAACTACAGATGCTCGTGCCATACTTTTATGCGATTAGTTATAATTAAAAAATTGCACACGTGCTAACTGGCGGGTGCATAACGCATTGGTGGCACAAAAGATCCCAAAAGTAAAAACAAATGCGAGTTTGTGGCTGTTTTGCATTTAATCGTTAAGACTTTATCGGCAAAAATGTGCATTGAATAAAATTGAGAACAACATTGCTTCCATTTTTATTTTTCTGTAACCGACACTACATCAACCGAATTGACCGACTGGCGACGTCCTAACTTGGCTGAAGTCAATGCAAAAATCAAAAAGCAAAAATCAATGCAAAAATCGTCAAAGTCAATGCAAAATGTTGTTTCAGCTTTTGAAGAACGACCGGTATCTTTTCTGCTAGGGCCTACCGTTTAGTTTAAGGTAAAATGTACCAAAAAAGAACGCTAGTAAAAGCCTGTAGACTCAATTTCCTCAGTCAATAGTTTAAGGGGTGCTTGTAGGAGTTTCGGGTTCCAGAACTGGAACTTGATGCAGTTAAAATAAGGGCTTTTTGAGCCGCCACATTGGAAAATAAGTGCGAGTTGAAAATTAGATGTGGGATTGAGATGAATGGTGTTTCAGAAGGATGAAGAGCGAGCTCAATTGCCTGATAGCAACATAAAACAAATTATACTACAGTTTTCATTGGAATACCAATCTTCTACCCCTCATTTAGTAGACACACAAACGCAATTTTTTCTAGAATAATTTACTGGAAACATGGGTGCATAAAATACGAAAGGATTCTGAAGAAAGGGCCGGTAATACCAACTTCATGTTCTATGCGGTACGCACAACAAAAGAAAACAAGCAAGGATCTGACGTCAACGCTTTTAATGGGCTAAACTTTAGGCATCCGGAAAAGTAGGGCACATGGGCGAATTGGACCTGGCTCTCACCAAACTTTTCCAGAAGAAGAAAGGCACCCGATACAATCTTTTATCTGCACTTCTTCCATTGGACTCGCTTCCAAGAATGTGCTTGGTCACAAATTAGGCAAAATTACACATTCACACTCCCATTATATGTTCGCTCAGTTGAAGTTAAGTAAGTTTAAGCGCCTTTTATACATCTTTGAACACTGTTGACGAAGTTAATTAAGTTGTGTAATGAACTCATAAAGAACTTGACTTTTGAGCAGTCAGAACGATAATTTGAATATAGAACGTGCAAAATGAGGTAGACCAAGACAACACACCAAGACAATATGAATTGATGATTAACAACTTTAAGCAGAGTTATAGATGTAGTTGATGACATGGCGCACCAACGTTAGAAGGCACGAACCCTTGATTGCAGCCTGCCAACACTCGAAGCTAAGTCCAAAGCCATAGCACCCCCATCATTATTTTTTCGAATAATTTTCTAACACCCCGCCGTTTTTTTTACGGACAGTACCCCCACCCAGGCAGTGGAGGTACCCCAGCCAAGTTTCGGTCTACCCAACCCACCCTCAGAGGTCGAACCCCGTGGTTTACGGACGGCACCCCCCCCCCCCCCCAACCAGGGAGCGGAGGAATCCCAGCCAAGTTTCGGTCTACCCAACCCACCCTCAGAGGTCAAACCCCGTGGTTTACGGACGGCACCCCCCACCCAGGGAGCGGAGGAATCCCAGCCAAGTTTCGGTCTACCCAAACCACCCTCAGAGGTCGAACCCCGTGGTTTAAGGACGGAACCCCCCAACCAGGGAGCGGAGGAACCCCAGCCAAGTTTCGGTCTACCCAACCCACCCTCAGAGGTCGAACCCCGTGGTTTACGGACGGCACCCCCCAACCAGGGAGCGGAGGAATCCCAGCCAAGTTTCCGTCTACTGAACCCACCCTCAGCGGTCGAACCCCGTGGTTTACGGACGGCAACCCACCAACCAGGGAGTGGAGGAATCCCAGCCAAGTTTCGGTCAAACCAACCCCCCCTCAGAGGTTGAACCCCGTGGTTTACGGACGGCACCCCCCACCCAGGGAGCGCAGGAACCCTAGCCAGCTTTCGGTCTACCAAGCCCACCCTCAGAGGTCGAACCCAGTGGTTTACGGACAACACCCCCAACTAGGGAGTGGAGGAACCCCAGCAAAGTTTTGGTCTACCCAACCCATCACCAGAGGTTAAACCCCGTAGTTTTTCGGACGACACCCCCAACCAGGCAGTGGAGGCGCCCCAACCAAAGTTGAGTCTACCCAAACCACCCTTCTCCGGTCACTCGGCAATTCCACCCGCAAGCGGCATTCCCCAGCCTAGTTTTTCCTGGCCAACCAGGATTCCCCACCAGCAACTACCAACCTGTAGCAGCATTCTGCAGCAGTTTTTCCTGGCTAACCAGGTTTCTCAGCAGCAGCAAGCAACGACAAGCGTCTTTCCCCAGCCTAGTTTTTCCTGGCCAACCAGGATTCCCCACCAGCATCTTCTAACCAGCAGCAGCAATCTGTAGAAGTTTTTCCTAGCTAACCAGGGTTCTCAGCAGCAGCAAGCAACGACAAGCGCCTTTCCCCAGCTAGTTTTTCCTGGCCAACCAGGATTCCCCACCAGCATCTACCAACCAGCAGCAGCAATCTGCAGAAATTTTCTTGGCTAACCAGGGTTCCCAGCAGCATCTATCAAGAAGAAGCGTTATTCCCCAGCCTAGTTTTTCCTGGCCAACCAGGATTCCCCACCAGCATCTACCAACCTGCAACAGCATTCTGCAGCAGTTTTTCCTGGCTAACCAGGTTTCTCAGCAGCAGCAAGCAACGACAAGCCTCTTTCCCCAGTCTAGTTTTTCCTGGCCAACCAGGATTCCCCACCAGCATCTACCAACCCGCAGCAGCAATCTGCAGAAGTTTTTCCTGGCTAACCAGGGTTATCAGCAGCAGCAAGCAACGACAAGCGTCTTTCCCCAGCTAGTTTTTCCTGGCCAACCAGGATTCCCCACCAGCAGCTACTAACCAGCAGCAGCAATCTGCAGAAGTTTTCCTGGCTAACCAGGAATCCCGGCAGCATCAAGCAAGAACAAGCGTTATTCGCCAGCCTAGTTTTTCCTGGCCAACCAGGATTCCCCACCAGCAGCTACCAACCAGCAGCAGCAATCTGCAGAAGTTTTCCTGGCTAACAGGAGTTCCCAGCAGCAGTAAGCAACTACAAGCGTCTTTCCCCAGCCTTGTTTTCCTGGCCAACCAGGATTCTTCATCAGCAGCTACAAACCAACAGCAGCTTTGTGCAGCAGTTTTACTGGAGAACCAGGGTTCCCAGCAGCAGAAAGCAACGGCAAGCGTCATTCCCCAGCCTTGTTTTCCTGGCCAACCAGCAGCCACCAGCCAAGAGCAGCATTCTGAAGCAGCTTTCCTGGCTAACTAGGATTTCCAACAGCAGCAACCCAAATCCACTTCACCTGAGCACCCAGAATCTTTCCTCTACATCATAACTCACTTATTGTCTCGACGTCCACTGACTATATGTGACATGCGATATCATCTTTTCAAGTCTTCGAAAACGAAGTTCATATTGATCACAGATTCGCAGGGAAGACATTTCGAATCTGGAAACCTGAATATAGTATCTCTTCCCGGCGCAACCATCAAAGACGTATATAACTTTGTTCCCCCTATCAATCAGTACTGTAAAATTATACTGTTTATTGGCGGTAACGACTTGTATAACGGCTGCAAACCTTCAGACAAAACACCAATTGACATCGCAAATCAGTTGATTGAACTCGCAAATTTTTTGATCGAAAGAACCAAAGAAGTATACCTCATAGGAATACCAGAACGAAACGAAAACAAACAGCGATCAGCAGCCGTTAACGAAATCCTCGAGAAAGTGTCCAACAGAACTCGTAGTCACAAACCCTCAGTCAACTGGAAGTATAGAGGAATCAGTCAGCATATATCAGGCGCTAAATACTTCAATCCTAAAGATCATCTTCACCTTAACGAATGTGGTCGCTCAAACCTTCACCACCTTATCAAACAAAAGATTCTGTACAAGGATTATAACGTAATGTTGAATAACAGTGGTCACAGCAAAATTTACGAGTGTAAACGGAATTCATGTACGTGCATCTGCTCAACCTGGTAGTTTCTACTTCAACTTAAATTTCACAAATCCTCTTTACATTAAATGTTCACCAGGCTCTGTGAGTAGCCTCTTGAACTACTTGGGAGATAACAGATTACTTCCAAAACATCTCTACTAGCTGTCCCCAGGTTCCGTGAGGTGCCATTGGTCAGCTGGTAGAGACAGCATTGTCTTCTAACTGTCCCCAGGTTCCGTGAGGTGCCACCGGTCAGTTAGCAAGACAAATCTCCCCAAGTCAAAAGACCTCTTACATATTCAACGTAGTAATTCGGATTTCTTGTGACCAAATACCAACATCAAATCGTCCGCAAGAAATTATAATAGACCAACACAGCCTCAATTCTTTTGAGCATACGTAAAAAGATAAAACTTTACCTACAGAGTTCTATGAAGAAAAGTTAACCATGCCTGCCAAAACCGTTGAAAGTCAGCGTAGTTTTCAAAAATATTGCGTTTCGAGCATAAACGATCTGATCGAAGACCTTTCAACTGATGAGAATCTGCCATACGACGAGTTCATAGAAGGAGAAAAGGAAGTTCAGCAGTTGCTATCTGAGCTAGAAAAGACTAATGAGTTTCTCCTACTCAATCTAGACGAATCAGAACATTGTCAGTCTTTAGATGAGACATTAGCAGTTAAACGCGACTCCCGCAGAAAACTTAACTTTGTTCGGAGAAAATTAAAAGTCAGTTCTGATCTTGTCAACAATTCAACGGATACAGAAACAAGATTACCAACAAACCTCCAACAACAAACACTACAAAACGAATCAGAACACAGAGAGATTCCGCAGGAAACTTTATCAGCTTCAACTGGTATAACACTTAGTTCCAATCAGCCGGCAACGTTTCAAAATACAGAAACATCAAACTTTTCCTTCCATGCATCAACCACAAGAAATTTGTTTGATCAAACTACGTTTCCACAACATCAAGCCTCATTTGGTCTGGCAAATTGTCAGGATCACACTCATAGGCAACAATTTATCACTACCCCGATCTCATCAGGAACTCTCCCGACACTAAAACTTGACACCTTTAATGGCAATCCCCTCACTTGGACAGATTGGATACAGTTATTCGAGTCTGTCATTGACTCGAGGCCACTTAGCACTACAGAAAAGATGACGCACTTACAATCACTTCTCACTGGACAAGCAAAGAGTTTAGTTAAAGGCTACGGTTGCAATGGTCAATGCTATCACCAAGCTCTAGCCGACCTGAAGAAAAAGTATGGCAAGTCTAGCGTCATCGTAAATGCGTACTTAGAAAAACTTGCATCGTTTCCGAGCCCGTCAGCCCAGCGACCCAAAATTTTGACAATTTTAGTATATTTATAAACGACTTGGTGAATACTTTTACACGCCTGGAATACGAACACGACCTCAAATCAACGATGAATACCCAAGTTGCAATACAGAAATTACCTTATAGTCAACTAGTTGACTGGAGCAAACATTGTGCACAACATCAGATTGAATCTCCCTCCTTAGAGCAGTTCGCCGAATGGCTCTCTTTGACTGCTCAAACCTTCGAGAATTTAGAACCTTTTTCTCGAAACAAGCTGGGCAGAAATGACTCATCAAATCCGCGGAGCAATCGTTCAAAATATGGGAACAATCACCCTAGATATGATCAAAACCAAATTCAAGGAACATCAAGATATGTATCCACGCAAGACAAGATTTCCGACATGCAGACAACTTCAAAATTTAACAAAGAACGTAGTCAACATCAAAGGCAGTTCAAGAGTTCTAGAAATCAGCAGCAACAATTAGAAGAAGACCAAAACGTTCCTCAAACCAGCAGAGCTTCAAAGTGTCTGTTCGAGGACGGCAACCACAGAATATACATGTGCGAAAAATTCAAAAACATGTCCGTTAAGCAGCGTAGGGACGCCATCTATCAACTCAAAGCCTGTTTCAATTGCCTGAAAATGGGTCACTCTTCAAAAGAGTGCCCTTCTACGCAGAGTTGCAGAAGTTGTAGCAAACGTCATCATACACACTTACACGATGAGTCTAGCCAGTCAGCGAATTCAACACATTGCAGTACCGCTGGATCATCAGAACGTCCTGCACTCCTTCAGATACTCCCCGTAACACTCTCAAGGGATGGTAAGTCAGTAAACACGTACGCCTTTCTGGACAATGGAAGCGTCGTATCAATGATGTTAACGAAAACTGCTTCCGCACTTGGAATCGTTCTTGACGAAAAAACCCAACACACAGAATTGCACAAAGGAATCCATGGAACAAAAAGTGTGTCACTCACCAACGTTAACCTTTCAATTAAAGGAATGAGTTCTAATCAAACTTTTGATATAGAAGACGTTCAGGTTTCGGCCGACATAGAGTTTCCCCAATATAGTTTAGAATGGATTCGAAAAGTGTGTCAGGAATTTGATCACTTGAAACATATTTCATACCCCGACGTTGACATCAATCAAATCTCTATTTTGATTGGATGCGACAATTTTGATCTCATTGCACCTAGAGAGATTCACTATGGTCCTCCAAATACCACAAGAGCTATTCAAACAGAACTTGGATGGACTGCGTCAGGGAAAACTGATCTGCCCTCAGCAGTAACATGCCAGTCTCAAATTGTCAAAAGTGAGTCTACAGAGTGCTGCGAAATTGACGACACTCTGTATAACGAAGTACTCAACTGGTACAAAGTTGAAAACTTGCCGTCCAATAAGGACGTCACAAAATCAGAGACCGATAAACGCGCATCAGACATTTTGGAATCTACTGTAGAGTTCAAGGAAGGACGATACCACGTTGTGCTTTTATGGAAAAACAAACCCGACCTGCCAAATAACTTCACTTTAGCCTTCAAACAACTCAACGTCCTAGTTAAGCGACTAGAAAGAGACCCGGAATTGTTAGAGAAATACACGAAAACAATCGACGAAGATCTGAAGAAGAATTACATTGAAGAAGTTCCCATAGATAAAACGACTCCAAACATTTGGCACATTCCGCATCACCCTGTCATTAACCCTAACAAAGCAAAAATAAGAAAAGTTTTGAACGCAGCATCAAAATATCATGGTGTATCATTAAATAACCAACTCATGCCAGGGCCTGACTTGATGCAAAACTTGACCGGTGTTATCTGCAGGTTCAGGCAGAAAAAAGTTGCGATATCTGCTGACCTTGAAGGCATGTTTATGCAAGTAGGTGTTCGACCACAGGACTAAAAGTTTTTAAGATTTCTGTGGAAGAAAGGCGAAAAGATAATTTGCTTCCAATTTAGAAGGCACATTTTTAGAGCAAGGTGTTCACCGACATAATGTAACTTCGCCTTGCGACGAACAGCGGAGGACAACTGTCAGCAGTACCCTTCAGCAGCCAAGGCAGTCTTACGTTCCTTTTACATGGATGACCTATATCACGCAACAGACACAGTCGAAGAAGCAATTTCCATTTCAAGAGATCTGAAAAATTTGCTTTTGCTAGGTGGTTTCAATTTAACCAAGTGGTCCTCCAACTCACTTGAAACAATGAAGTCAATCCCTAAAGAAGACCAGAATCCTAACGATACAAAGGAGTCTACCATTCTACCGCCTATTCCAAAATTCGGAGAAAAAGACGAACAGCCATCATCAACTGATACCGAGAGAGTATTAGGAATACAGTGGTCTGTGTCTAGAGACTCTTTCGTTATAAACAGCAAAACATTTAAAAAAGTAGATCTAGAGAACCCCACCCAGAGAAAGATTTTGAAGAGTGTTTCATCCATCTATGACCCAATTGGGTTTATTGCGCCCTTCACAGTGCGGTTAAGAACAATCATGCAGGACGTCTGGCGTTTAGGAAAACAATGGGACAACCTGTTACCTACCAGTTTTGATGCAACACTGAAGTCTCTAATGACAGAAATCAGAAACATTTCCAGCATCGAAATACCACGATTTCTGTTCGAGGAGAAAAAGACACCTAAAGAATCAACTCTTCATATCTTTTGCGACGCTTCTCTAACAGCAATGTGTGCCGTAGCATATTTAAAAACAGAGTATACAGATTCAACTTGTTCAATCAATTTTATAATGGGAAAAGCAAAAGTTCCCCCGATTCGACAGCAAAGCATACCTAAACTAGAACTGGCAGCAGCTGTTATCGGAGTCCGGCTAGCCTTCTTCATAAAGCAACAGCTCGATGTAACAATTAGCAAAACGACATTTTGGTCGGTTAGCGCAACCACCCTACAATGGATTTACAACTCCAAAGAAAGACACAAAATGTATGTAGCAAACAGGGTTGCAGAAATTCTTGAAACAACTTCACCATCAGACTGGCGTCATGTTCCAGGTGTCTTGAATCCAGCTGACGACGGAAAAAGAGGGTTGAAATTAAACGAGTTCAAACCGGATTGTCGTTGGTTTAACGGCCCACTTTTCTTGAAACATGACCCAACAAATTGGCCTGCGACAAAAGTGCCAAATTACCCTTTAGCAGCTTCAATGGCTCTCTCAAGGGCAAACCAGCCACTCATTGACCCAAAACGGTTCTCAAGCTTTGAAAAACTTAAACGCGTTCTCGCATTTGTAATTTTGTTTATCAGCAACCTCAAAACTACAACGAAGAGTTTCCACTTGACCATAAAAACAGTCAATATGAGCAAAACTTATCTACTCAGGCAATCTCAAGAACTCTCATTTGAGGAAGAGCTAGATTGTCTTCGCAAAGACCAAACCGTTCCAGCACACTCAAAAATAAAAAATTTCTTGCCCTTCATTTCCGACGACGGAGTTATAAGAGCCAATGGAAGTCTTGCCAATGCAAATCAACTGGAAGAAAACTTACAAACCCCAGTAATCCTAAGTGGCAAAGAACATATAACTTTTCTTATGCTTAGAGACATTCACAACCACAATGGACATACAGGACTCGACCATTGCCGTTTCATTGTTCAACAGTCCTTTATTGTAATCAGCCTTCGCTCCACCTTATGAACAATAATCAACCGATGTTTCGATTGCCGTCGACAAAAAGCAGTAGCGTTGCAACCTCAAATGTCACCCCTGCCAGACTTTAGAATTCCAAATACTGAAAACTTTAATTTTCAAAATACGGGTGTAGATTTCTTTGGTCCTTTCGCTATAAAGGCCAGCGACAACTTGTATCCAAAACGATACGCTTGCATCTTCACTTGCCTTACCACGAGAGCCGTTCATCTAGAACCAGCTTACCATTTAAGCACTGATTCCTTTATTCAAGCGATACTGAGGTTTACTGCCCGTCGAGGAAACCCTCACCTCATTGTCTCTGATAATGGTAGAAATTTCGTTGGCGCTTCTCGTGAACTCATTACAAAAGTAAACCAATTCGACCACCAGGAAATCAGTGACCGATTACTCAAAGAGACCATCGAATGGAAGTTCATCCCACCATACGCATCCCACTTCGGAGGAGCATGGGAAAGACTCGTGCAGTCCTCAAAACGAATTCTCTACTCAGTGATTGGCTCTCAAATGTTGACCGAAGAAACATTTCACTCGTTCCTAACTCAAGTCGAAGAAATCCTGAACAGCAGGCCTTTGACTTACGTCCCAGACAACGGTTTGTCTTATCAACCAATCACGCCTAATCATTTCCTTATCGGTCGACCTCACAAACGTTTGCCGTCAATACTATCAATCACTAAAGATTACAACAAGGACTGGAAAAGATGTATTACCCTTTCACATCAATTTTGGACACGACTCCTGCGCGAGTTCATACCCACAATGGCTAGGAGACCCAAATGGATAAAAGATCAGAAGCCTCTCGAAGTTGGTAGCCTTGTTTGGATATTGGAAGACATGACTCCACGAAGTATTTGGCCCGTCGGTATTGTCGAAAAATTGTCTCACAGCAATGATGGAAAAGTTAGATCATGCGAAATCAGAACTGGGTTCGGGAAACAAACAAAACCAGTAAACAAATTGGCACTAGTAATTGACGACTAGGAAACGGATCATAACGTCGAAACAGGACACAAATTTAATGAACAGTAACCACATTCACAAATTTTAACAAATCATTAACCCTTTAGGTTTTGACTACAACGCCAAAACGAGGGGGACTGTAATGAACTCATAAAGAACTTGACTTTTGAGCAGTCAGAACGATAATTTGAATATAGAACGTGCAAAATGAGGTAGACCAAGACAACACACCAAGACAATATGAATTGATGATTAACAACTTTAAGCAGAGTTATAGATGTAGTTGATGACAAGTTGTGCATATATTAAAAGGTGGCACATCTATGATTTTAAATTAGACGTATTTCAAAAAAAATTTGTTACAGATAATTCTTATCATCAAAAACTTCTGCATTACTTTTTGTTGCTGTCATCTATAATAAGGGCTCAATATTTTGAGAAAAAATAAATAACGAGGCGCCAGCAGAAAAAAAATCCTATGGCTAAATGGCCGCAACAAACGACAAACTAAAGTATACCAATGCGACTAATAAGAGCCCTAGCTATCGATATGTTGCTATTGAACCGTAAAACTTTCCACATCTTCGTAAACGTCGCGATGATATTACGAACGTCCCAGTGACAACTTAACACCCTTCTTGATAAGTAATGTGCAGCACCCAAGCTCAAAACCAATTTCTGTAATAACTGAATTTAAATTAATTTTCTTAGACGTCTCTTTAACTTTTCCTTGTTAATCGGAAAGGTCAGTTCAAATCAAGAACAAATCATTCTGTCACTAGGGACACATTTTGAACGTGCAAAAAGATTAACCCAATCAAAAAACTATTGCCCATCCTACAGTTCACCGTTGTTCATTTAACATTATAAATAGCTTTTAAAAATCATTTTAAAATAAGATTGCTGTTCAATAGAACAGTCGCATAACACTTTTAACTCATAAACAAAGCGTCGAAAAATAATAGATTGTAGTTACTTTAAAAACTAATGTTAAAAAACGCGCTGCAAGATGTCAGATCGCTTTACAAGGGTAATTTTGATTGAAAAAATCTCATTTCACAATAAGACAAACATGGACGCTCGGTAATGTGCGTTCGCATATAATGTTCCGACCCCGCTCATCCCGAATTTTGACTTAATTGTATTCCAAATGAATGAAAACAGTTCACCCAAACTCAAACCATCAAATAAAATAAATAATGCCGCTCTAGAAGACCGATGAGCTATGCCATTGACTACGAGACAAGACAACCAACAAAATCAAATAAAAAACAAAGATTGATGACGACCAAAACTCAATGTCTACAATCTAAATTAAACAAATTAACTTGAACTTCATTAAAAAAGATATTAGACCTGTCCTTAAGTAGACTAGGTATCAAGTAGACAATAAAGAAAAAAGGGGCAAAATTAAAATAACGCATCTACATTTTCGGAAAACATTTAATTAAGAAGTCATGAAAATCATTAGTTATTAACTGAAATCATTTAATAAGTTCATTTTTTCCCCAAAAAAATCCATTGACTCTTTGTTATCCATAATAGATCATCCGACTAATAAAATGAGGACAAACACTTCCAACTATCAACAATTGAATAAAAAATTGCTAAAAATTAGTGTTGAAGCCAATATAAAATAATACGCTATAAACTCAAAACATAAAAAGGTATAATTGGGCCTATGCTCAACGCCAATAGGACCTGTATTTACTGTGTTAATGTGACCAACACCCAAAAATGACCTTAAATTTGAGCCCAATCCACCAAAATCACAAAATTTTTCTGGAAGCTCGTAGTATCAAAGAAAGAAAACCAAAAATTCCGTCAAAAAACAGCAAAGTATAATATAATTTGGGTGCCCATACTGTCATTAATGAGACTAATCTACAAGGTGACAGCAAAAAAATTGACAAGGCGGCAAATTTCAAAATGCTCCCATATTTTTTTAAAACAATTATATTCAAAGTCAGGAAAACCATTAGCCATTAACTGAAATCCTGAAATAAACTCATTTAAACCTCCAAAGGAAGCCATTGAGACCTGTTTTTATCCAGATTATGTCAAACGACTACAACAAGAACCACAATTATCGACAGAAATACACAAACCAATTAAAATTCGAGAGTAAACGGTGTCTATTCCCGTTAAAACCATAATCTATTCACTAATTTTACATATGTTAAAATCTGCCTTTACTTTCAAGGCCATTATGGTGACATCTGACCTGTCATTTTTGTAATATTTTGACAAGACAAAAAAGAACAATAAAAAAGTGACAACTGTTCAAAAATCACTAAAAAATATGAAAACTTGTAGTATCAATGCATAAAAACTACTTCTTAAAACGTAAAAACAAAACTCAAGACTAACGTTTAATTCATTAGAAAGAAGCTCATTGCACAAGTTGAAAGAAATACGATGGAAAATGGCAAAAGCTCAAAACGCATAACAACAATACATCCAAGTTGTAACAAAAGTACTTTTTCAACTAACAAAAAACTAGATAGATCAGGTTGCAGCTACTTGTGAGGCCAATACTTGTGAGCAGTCATTATAATGTTCATTGGACCTAATTTGCACATAAATAGACACTAATTGGCCAAAGAATTGAAACCATCCCGGTCTATAATTTTATAATTAACATAAAAGAATAAAAAAAAGAGCGCCCAATAAAATCTGAATAAATTTTTGTAAAAAAAAATTCACAAGTAGATCAAGACCTTGTTATTACTGCTCCCACAATAAAAACAGTCAAAAACAATCAAGTGTTCCAAATGTTATTCAAATAGAAAATTTGACAAAAAAAGTCAATATTTTTAAAATAAATGAAATTTGATTTTGGAATTTTAGACAAAAATTCAGATCAAACAGTTCAGCAACACTCCTCTACCTTTAAGTTAAAACCAATAACACTATCGTTAGCAATAGTCAGATGTTCACAAAAGTTTAAAGCTCGATAGCGCCTTGGAAAAAAACAAAACCCGAAAATTTACAATGAATATATCGACCGACCCAAATTGATTGAACATAAACAAAACAGTTGATCATAGAATTCTTCCCCACTAAAGTGGGCTGAACAAAAAATACTTAACAAAATTTTCAAAAAAAGTTGGCCTGAATGTGAACGCCTTCAATTTTGTATGAAAGGTTGATATTTTTCTGTAAAAAAAACGAGCACACAAATTTTGAGAACGTTTCTTTCCGATTCTCATAAACACGACTAATGAAAATACAGATAATGTGTTAAATGTGTAGCCAATAGTAATTCTTTTACATGCTACAACAAATAAGAGGCTTCAGTTTAAGAGGATACACTTTTTTTGCTTCAGCACGTGCCATCATTGAGCCTACAGATCTGACGAGTTTTTTAAATGACGACATGGAATTGCTCAGTTCTATCAGCCTACTAATACAAGAGGAACAAACAATTCATTTATGACAAAAATTGGCTCCTCTTATGAAAAGAATGTGGTTTGCTCAATCAAAACAATTTGATTCCAGCATTATTTTAAAAGAATTTTTGTCGACTTATGAAAAGAAATTTGCTGCATCGATATTTGTGAGGAAAAAACTCGGCTCAACATGTATAATTCATTTGGCTTTTTTTATCTGGGGCTCGGGACTATGTAATTTTAGTCATCATTTACCAGTGCATTTTTGCTTTAATGATAACTCATATAAAAATAGTCAAACGTTTCAAGGACATTTTCAAGATTTGTTCATTTGCTGTCATCGAACGGCATCTATTTATGAAACGAGTGTGGCGAATTCGAAGTACATATTTAACAGATAACTCAAAAAGGAAAAAAATCAGTTATCCGTAAGTCCTTTTATTTTTGAAACATATTCCCAAACAAGGAGCAAATATTTACAAATAAATCGTTGACAAAGCAAGCATCATTTGTCTATTGTTTTCATTCAATTCAGCGAGCGAAAAACAACCAGGAAAATATTTAACTAATTTCCTTAGTTGGGGTAATTGAAGAAAGGATAGCATCTTTTTAACAAGCTAATCACGCGTGAGGAAAAGATATTGTTTTCACGTAGTTGCGGAAATTGTTCTCGTTTCTGGGGAAGATTTCTGATATTATTTTGAAATCAAATGGACAGAGAAGCGTGAAACAAGTGAATACACCGGACAAAAGTATCCCCTTTCCCGATCAAAAACAGCACGAATCATGGAGCGTGGAAAATTGCTAGAAAAATCTACGGAAATTAACACCTCTTCAATCCCTAGTTTATCTAAATAGCCACTAACCCAACATCCAATCCCCGCCCTACACCCCCCCCCCCTCCAAACCGCACCGTTTGTATTGGTTTATCATACAGCTGACTTGTGTCGTTGCAGCAGTGTTGAAAATTACTCAAATTCCATAATAATGAACACATTTGTAATTGTAACATTTGTAAGGACTCACCACTACCACCAACTCCAATTAGCACAAAACTTTAGGGCCAATGGGACTCAAACGGACTATCTGCAAAACCACTGTCTAGCCTTTACGTCACAGCCCGGATCGTTCATTTGTGCTCAAGCTTAGTGGGTGCATGTTGTTTTAAACCCCAGGTACATGTGCCATATTCTAACGTAATTATGTACTATGCAATGGAAATCGTTCTTTTGCGTGGGGGGGGGGGGGGGGGTGGGGGGGCAGGAGGGGGGAGGGGGCACTAAAGGAAAATATCCTACAGCCCTAGTAATATGGCTGTCGGGTTTTAATACCAGCTGGTGGTTGTAACACATTGAAGTGTTCTTCTCTCTCTCTCTCTCTCTCTCTCTCTCTCTCTCTCTCTCTCTCTCTCTCTCTCAAAAACTTTAATCCTTAATAACATCATCATATTAATGTGTTCAACACGTAAGCTGTTGATGTTAACTATTTTCCATATTGACAACTGAAGTTTAACTCGATTGTGATCAAGGGCTATTAACAATTCAAAACATTCAACTGGCTATCAAAATCTCCGCAATTCAATTTGTAAACTTGACTGCCAAGATAACATTGTTAAGAATACAAAAAAGATAAAATACATATTCTACAATTGGCCAATAATAACAAGACTTCAAAATGTAAATTTTCAACGTCACAAATTACCCTTTCAATTGTTCTACAAGGAATAGTAAAAAGAAAATTGTGAGAATTGAATAGAAGATGCGTAATTGTTTTATAAATGTTATCTAAAAGTGTATAACAAAAGTAATTTCCACTTAGGCATATTTGGCTCTTATCATTTCTGATTCTGGACATCGTAAATTATAATCACGACACGTGAATACAAGATAAGGAAAAAGGGGGAAACAGAATTAGAAGTGAACAAAAGGAACCCGGATCTTGTGCCCTGTTGTTATTTTGAAGAGCATTCAATGTCAAGTTAAAAATGTCGTGGGAAACAATACCGAAAAGACAAAAAAATTGCTATATAAAACAGTATCTAAATAAACGAGATTATAAGTTTTAAAATGATCGTAAGGAAATGATTAGTCTTTTGGGATGGTTATACAAATAAAAAAAAAGAAGTGTGAGTAGAAAGCGTAATCCTCAATTTTGTAAGAAAGTAATTCCATAATGAAAACAGCGCAATGAGAATGTAAATCAAATTAAAAAATAATTAACACCAATTCGACATTCTCTTACTTTCGTCATCTCTCAAACACTTTTAACAGAAAAATATCAACTTCTCTCGTAATGCGAAGACCTTAGGCAGTCAGAAGTCGCATTATTGGTGTATCCGAACGCAACATATGCATTGGAGAAAATTACTTGTACTGTTTTTTTAAACATTTTTTTAAAATTTTTTAAATAAATTTTGCTTTTGTCAATTGGTAACATCTCAAGGTCAAGGTTTAATTTGTTAATTTTTAGGCTCGAAACTGTAATGTATTATTGAAAAGTCTCCATTTAACCTTACGAAAATTATACAATATTTCTATCTTAAATATTAATCCAATTTCAAAAAGTGCAAATTTGACTGGAGAAAAAAAGCCAGCCTCGCATATATATTCCCCAATTTTTGAAAAAATGTTGGAACAATTAAATTTTTTGGAATACATAGACTGCATTGGGAGAACTTTCTGGCCGTTGTCCGAACTCTTCCACAAATTTTCCTCATTGATAAATAATCTAACGCATTTTGTATTGATATAAATTTCCGCGTTCATTACTTCTCAGCTTGAGAAAGAAAAAATCAGACATGTTCGGTTCATTAATGGAAAGATGGTTGATTTTACTAAATATTTTACTGCAATATCTCGGCAGTTATGACAAATGGCACATAAAACATCGATATATTAAGAAGCAATGTCAGTCTACTAATCATTAGTGAGCATAAACGTAACTCTTAAAATGTGAAAAAAAACTGGCAGATTGTCAGAAATTAGCTGCAATAAATTTACAGACGTGAAGTTTATTGAAAACAAAGAAAAAAACAAAGCTGAAAAACTCGAGGGAAAAATCAGACTTCGTTGTGATATTTTCAATTGATTTAGACTTATGTGCCGTAAAACTGTCCGGAAATCATTTAATTAGAGTGAGATATCATTAATAGATTCATAAGATTAATTAATAGATTAATTATATGACTCCTTATAAATCAACAAATTCAATTAAAGAAACGAAAAATCATTTGAGAAGCCAATTTTCAAAATTTTCAAACCCTTCGCTTTATGGAACGCAAGGTGAAAAATTACAAATAATGTCAAATCTAAATGACAAGGAGGCTCAGTAATGTGCGTTTGCAAAATTTTTTTTACTAGCTAATAAGTCGCCAAAAAGAAAAAACGGATCGAAGATCCAAAATCCAACGAATTTTTTATACCAAATCACTTTAAAAGCCATACAAACCATTAATCAATATAATAGATAGATTCAGATAAAAATACTTATGATTACATTGGGAACTATCATAGGTGAAATTATGGACACTAAGTCATTAGCTTACGAAATAACAAATATATTATACTTCAAAATGGTAGGCCATTCATTGAAATATATAAATTATATATATACATATATATATATATATATATATATATATATATATATATATATATATATATTCATTGAAATATATAAATTATATATGTATATAAATATATATATATATATATATATATATATATATATATTTATATATATACATATATGTATATATATATATATATATATATATATATATATATATATATATATATATATACATATATATTTCAATGATGAAGCAATTTTAATGGCCTCAAAACTTTTCTCTCTAAGAATCTTGCGCCTCCATTCAATGCCAATGGGAACTGAGCGCTTATGTGACAAGAGTCCAAAAAAGCCACAAATGTAGGCAAATATGAGGGAATCACAATTATATGAAAACTCTTAGTCAACTATCAGTGAAACATAAAACCGCCAAACAGATTAACTTTTGCTTCAAATGAGAAAGAATGGGCCTCGTCATCAGTGAGACTAAGCTACAAATTAAATGAAGAAGTGACGAAGTTCAAAAATTTACTATAAATTTCTAATTAATCAAACTCAAAAGAGCTATTAGTTATTAACCGAAAGCATAATTTCACTAATACTTCTTTGGATAGCCAATTGAACCTTTAAACAATCGGACTAAGCCATTAGACTATAAATAGAACAGCAAATGAAACAAAACTAAGATATCTTCAAAACATTAGCGGATCCATAAAAACCAAAAGTTTTCTTCTGAAAAAATAATAGTTCAATGAGCCTGATAGTGAAAATGTGATCTCCCATTCGTTGAACCTCTGTATGAAAACTGACTTGTCTAAATACAAACAGATTTAATTTTGCTCCACGAAGATCCACGATAAGACCAATTCTGGCCTTGCAATTCGAAATGTTAACGTTGAAGAAAGTCTAAATATGTCAAAAAATAATAATCATTTTAGATCTATCAAATTAGCGAACGGCCTCGAAAATTTTGATTACAGAACACGTTCTAAGGAAGCAAAAGTAAAATTAGTCCTCATCTGAAAATTCGAAGACTGTCAGCAGTTTTAGGTGTGTACTTCCGGCCATTTCTACAAAGTGGGCTAAAGAAGCACATTCAATAAAAAAGCTGAACTTCGTAATTTTTAAGCGTAAAAGTCAGATCACACAATTCAGCAGCCCTTCCCTACAAGTTCTAATCGCAATTTTTCAAAATTTTTGAATTTTTCCCGCTAAAATTGCTTCTGAAAACTTAGAAAAATTTTTGGAGGCCGGAAAATTTTGGAGGCCTATTTTATGCCTCCAGTAGGTTTAACGGGGTTTAATTAGGCTGCTGTTAATTTTTGACGACTGTAGCAAAAACATTTTATAAGTCTTTTTTTTAAGTCCATTTCGTTAATAACGATGATATAGTGAAATACATCTTTGAATAACTTTTCTAGAAAATCCTAAAAAACGACGCCTTGGATAAATGCTATCAGACACCTACTTTGAGAATGGGATGTTGGTGAAAAAATATGAGCTCTCAATTCCTTCTAGTTTCTGAGTTACCTCAATCTTTCAAAATTTTTGAATTTTTCCCGCTACAATTGCTTCTGAAACTTCAACCAAAAATTTTGGAGGCCTAATTTATTTTGCAGGCCTCCAGTAGGTTTAACGAGCTTTGAGCTTTAATTAGGCTGCTGTTAATTTTTGACGAATGTAGCAAAAATATATTTTTTTTCCATTTCATTTTTCTATGTTTTTGTTATCATAGGAACTTCTTTGTTGAAAGTCCTACTGCCTAGTTTACAGTCTCTAAGGGCAGGGCGCGTGGGTTTAAATACCCCGTTGCCTGTCCACTTTGATCATGTTTGTACGAGTCAATATTTACGTTTATTTTTTGTACTTGCTGTTACTTATTTGGTACTTGATCAAAGAAATAAATTCTTTCTTTCCTCCTTTCTCGATAAATCATCAAACCGAATTTTTTTTAATGTGGTATTCTAACAAGATACTTCAGGATTTCGTTTGAGGGACACTGAACAACAAGCCCAGTTGTGCGTATAGCCCCCTCCCCAATACGGTGGCATCGGAACAATTCAATCTTCCACCTTGAAAAACATTTTTATTTAATGACTCATAATCCATTTTCTTGAGTGTTATTTTGTGATTTTTGACTATTTATACAATACAAAGTTCTTTCAAAATTAACTTAGAATCAAGTGAAACAAAACAGGAATCGGAATAAATCTCTTGAGGAACATAAAAATGAGAAAAGCATAGTACACAGCGCAATCAAAAAACGGATTATTTGGTGCAGGCTGTCGAATCTTATCTCTACGAATCACCAAGGGAGTTTTACCTCACTCTCTGCTTACTAAATAATGAGGTGCAGACTAAAAAAAACTCTTAGCCCACCAAATTTGAAATTAAGAAATTAAGTCTCTTTAAATAAAATTGAAATTAAGAAACTTTAATTAAGAAATCTCTTAACCTAAATAGTAATTCTTTCCAACAATACGTAAAAGCCCTAAATGACACACACGTGTATGAAGTTGCGTCGATGAGCAGCAAATGACACAAATGTTTCTGAATCGATTAAAATTAGCCCAAATTATATCAGTTCGTTTGGCTAATTTGAGAATTTTAGCTTGGGAGGCAAAGTTAAGACCTCGTTATCCTATATGTACGTTACCTTAATTTTGTGATCTCTACCTAACCAATTATCCATGATATTGCAGAACTTTCTTGTTTGCAGCTTAAAATTTCAGCTGCTAGCTCAAACTGGTAGAGCTTTACTATTTTATACTATCAACACATGTTCACAACACTCCGTGGCACAAATTTCAATTCAAATCAATTTATACATAAATTTTATTATCAAAATATGTCTCTGTTTTAATTAATTCCATTCAATCAGAAAAAAATATTGCAAAAGAGTTAAAAACAGCTTTGTGTTTTTGGTCGCATACGGAAATCAAACTATCCAAAATATTGTCTACAAACTAATGACGTTAAAAATGTAAAATAAAATATTGCGTTGTCAAAGTTCACGAAAAACTAAATCTATCAATTGCAATGTGTCAAATTTCAGAACTAGCTTTTGTCGTTTTCATGTTCATCGTCAGATTTCGGACTTTTGGAGTCCACGTCAGGAGAAAGCAAACTGTCAATTCTGAAACACCTTTTCTGTCGTTTCTTCATCGGTGGAGTCAATTTAACTGCGGTTATTTCATTCTCGCTCTCACTGAAGGGTTCAGACATTTTCACTGCAAATTTCGAGGGCGAAATATCACTTGAAATATTACTTGAATTTAACGTGTCTGTGTCATTGTCGTCATTATGTTCACGCTTTTGACCTTTTGCTCCCAAATGAGAATCAAATTTTCCAACGTTGGAGGAATTAATTTGCGATGGAAAAGTGGGAATAGTCGAATTTTGGCCAGGAAGCTTGAAAGTTGTACTTGCATCTCGATCTGTGGAATGTTGAAATTGGAACTTAATTGGGCTAAACTGAGATCCGGAAGGCTGGGCAGCGACTGGAGAGGGACTTCGGTTGCCGTCTGACTCGTCATCGGCGACCGCCAATCCCATCGCTTTCCTTACTTTCCTTTGCGCGTGTCGTCTTCTGAAGTCGCCCTTTGCAAAGTCGTCCCTACAGGCCGGGTGAATTGCCCAAAAATGGCCCTTTCCGTTTGCACTTCGCCCTGCTTTCACAAAACAATCATTCAGCGACAAATTGTGACGGATGCTGTTTCGCCATCCAGGACCGCGGGTTCTGAAGTAAGGGTAATTGTCCAAAATGTACTGATAGATATCGCTCAAAACCAACTTTTTTTCGGTCGAGTTTAAAATGGCCATGGCAATTAGTCCAATATAACTATGGTTTGGTTTGGGTTCTTCTTGTAGCAAAGAGTAAGGGTTCAAAAATCCATTCAAAGCTCCGGAGGGGCTCCCAGAAAAGTCTCCAATTTGTCCACTGGTCGATCCAGGGTGAGTCATGAAATAAGGAAAAAGTCTGGAATGTTCTGTAGTAGTTGAAACTGCAGCTTGGCTAGCTTGAGTCATTGAACGAAGTAAAACGGCCGAAGCCAAAGAATGGCCAATTCTGGTTGAAGTCAACGAATTTGCTAAGAGTTGGTGAGTTTGTGGGGGAAATTGGGGAGTTATTGTTCCATTGTGGGGTGATGTTTGGGAACTTTTCAAAAATCCCTGTACGGACATGTGATCCAGAGAACCTCCTGAAGTTTTCACACCTGGTGGCGTGATTTGGGATCCATTTATTCCAAGGGATTTGTTTTGGTTTCCCGGAATAAAATTGGGTTTAAGTTGGCTATTACTGGCTTGTGCTCCAGCGGTAAACAATGGATAGCTATTGAATGTATACATGACAACGATATTTATCAATTTAACAATAGTAAAATATATCGTATTGATTTTAAACTTTCAAGTTATTTAAATAGATGAAATATTTAATAACTTTTTGTCTTTAAGTTATACTATTCGATTATAGCTAAGTCTTTTTGGTTGGTCACTTTTAAAATGAAGTACAATTTTCAGCCACACAGAACTTGGCCTGTAAATTTTTTTGTCTAATTTTTTAAGAGCTGTTTTTAAGAGTTGTTTAAAGTCTGTAAACAGCCAAAAGACGCAAATCAGAATACTATAATCTGATTGGCTGAAGGCGGTCATCAAATTAAAAAGTGGTTTAGATCACGCCTCAAAAGCAAATAGGATTACATAATAATCACAAAATGACCTGCTAAAAGAGCAACAAACAACGATTAGCAACAACAATTATCACTGTAGGCGACTATGAGAGCTATCAAAATTCAGCAATCAATTATGCAATCGATTAGGATTACGTAACGAATCAAAACAGGCACAAACAATTCACACCTTGAGTGGCTAGCCAGATTAGACATGACTAAAAACTATCCATATAATCAAAAATTATGAGCCAATTTATGTCAAATATACAACAAAATTTGTATAATTGTAAACACTGCTTATATGGATAGGCAAAATAGAAAACTACTGACGTCTACAAAAATGAGTGGTAAATCAGGATGGCAATAGATAACTTTTGCTTCTGCTCCTGTTTTGCTGTGAGAGATATTATCGAAAACTTTCTTAATTTTGGGAATAGGACAAAAGTGGCAGACCCATTACCATTCGAGGCCAAGAATGTACCCAGTAAAGGTGCGGGGGTGGGTGGGCTGGACTGCCTCATGTTATTTTTGAAATGTTTCCATCATAGAATTGCAATCAACATGGCGGAAAATAATCAGCGAAAGAAGTAGCTTCATCATTCAATTGTAAATGCAGTTTGTACATAATGATATATGTTTTAAGTGTATGAAATGCAAACTATTTGCTATAACATTTAAAATGGGGGGGGGGTGAAAATGGGCGTGGGGGCAACAGCAAAGATTTCCGTTTCCATTCTTCTGAGCACCCCCCCCCCCCTCTCGAAGATCGATCATTCAATCCATTGAGAATGCTTCTGATGGATTGAGTTAAAATGCATATGCAACTTGGCTTAGCATTAACAAGGAGGCTCGGTAATGCGCGTTTGCACATGTGCCGACCCCTATAAACTAAATTTGTTTTTATAGGTATTCGTCAGTTGTTACCATAGATACAATAAAATCTATGGTATTCAAATACAGGCTTGGAATAGAATCGCTGAAATTATATATATTGACCCATACTATGTTCAACAAAATGTCAAAAATATAGTACAAAATGTAGAACGTTTTCATTGTATTACCAAAAAATTGAAATTTAACACGATGTCTTTACTGATTTATTTGATTTGCCTTCAGTCATCTGTACAAACACAACGTTGAAAAAACCTTTTTGAAAAAAAGGAACAGCTACAGAATTTCATTCCAAAATTCGTTTTAAAATTCAATAATTTTAATCATTACATGATGAAGGATTTCGATAAACGGATTCTGAAGATGCTGACACATTAATGTAGACGCTCGATTAACATCTGCTTGCTCCGAAAAGCCATAGTTGCGCGTGATTATATGATAGCAGGCTGGAAATAAAAAAAGCATTGAATGTAGTTAGCTCAGACAAACTCCTCGGGGAATTGGTTATCTATGGTTTTTATGAACCACGGACTTGAAATTATCTCAATACATAGATTTTCCCAAAAACAGCGAAATAAAAAAACTTATTTTGGTACGTTCTTTCTGCAGAAAAAATAACTATTATCAGCAGTTAAAAGGCAACAAGCTCAGCAGTTTTAGACACAATACACGAGCTTTTCGAAAACCAAATCAGCAAAAAACAAACCACCTAAGGTGAAAAATTTCTCAGATTGTTGATGTTAACAAATTTCAACGTTGAGATTAAACCATGAGGGCCGTAAATTCTTGATGGAGCATTTGAGACAACCAGCACTTCAAAAAAAAATTGGCAAAAAAGTTCTAAACGGCAAACCTTCACAAAATGTCAGCAAAAAATTGAAGTTCAATAGTTTAAGATTATAGTTCAAAAGTTCAAATTATTTAGATCAATTAAAATCATTTTTTCTCCTGGTGAACCCCAACAACAGCAAATAAAAAGATTTTAAATCAGAAAATCATGTTCTGCAATTGCATTTTGCATAAACCGTCAGGAAACAACAGAAAAAAACAGCTTTCAATTAAAACTTCAAAAAAATAACTGATTTTTAAGAACGTGTCATAAGTGTCTCATTGTGGAACCAAACAAAAACCAAATCTTCAAGAATTTCTTTGAATAGCATTTTTAAGTTACGCAGTAGCAATTATTTGTACAGTATTTGAAAAATAACTGACAATTTTCAGCAGAATTTGTCATTATATATGTTTTTATTGAATTATTGAAATATGATTAGGAGTTTCTCATAGCAAAACCTGGAGCAAGCAAAATTATTGAGTGGTCAATTGGACATGGTATCTTAAACGTTAGCGCTAAAACCAAAACCTATTCTCCGAACAGAAACAAAAAAAGACCTTTGGTAGTTTCTGCAAAAAGCACTTTATACATTAACTTTACTGGAATTAATTATTACTTTTTTCTTTCTACTGCCCTTCTTCAGTTCTGGGGTCAATCTCTCAGAACTGCCCTTCGCACCATAAGTATGTCTCCAAAACAGATTCTGTGAATCGCATACTTGAAGACTATTGAGCTGAAATGCTCTAAGAGAACTCAATGCCTACTGGGCGCTAAATGTTTACCCGTTTTTGAGGAAGAAAAGTCAAATGTGTCAGACAAAAAATTGGTCAAGCCATCAATCAGTAGTGGAGAAGGGTGTATTACCTCCTATCATGAGCTCATCCAACACCTTTCAAAAAGGTGAAAAATTTCTCAGATTGTTGATGTTAACACATTTTAACGTTGAGCTTAAACCATGAGGGCAGTAAATTCTTCAAGGAACATTTGAGACAACCAGCACTTCAAAACAATTGGCAAAAAAGTTTAGCAAAAAAATGTCATCTTGAACATTGTCAGCAATTCCTAATTACTAGACATTATAAACGAAGCTACTGTTAAAGTCCAATGTTCGAAAACAGAAGTCAACAATCAAAAACGGAGGTGAATGCTCGAACAGAGAGAAGTCAAAATTCAAGTCATGAACAAACTTGCTTTCTGCTAAAAAAAAACCTGTAGAATCTCAATACTCCTCTTCGAGTCGTAAAAAGACACGCACGTTTACAATAATTGCTATGAACTTGTCCGAGAGCAATCAATAAAATATTACACAGATCCAATTGTAAGCTTTTTAAAACATTTTGCCAACTTTTAAGCATCTCAGCAGTTTTTGAAATATTCTTCAGTTTTTTATAGCATTTGTGTAGCTGAGTAGCTGTCCTGGCAGTTTTAGTAGCCTTTCAAGCATATCGATTTTTATTTTGAGTTTTTCTGCCTACGAAAATTGAGGAAAATTGAAAATTTTTGACAATTTTTGTCTGTTTTTCATCTATTTTGTCATTTAGGTTACAATTTTTGTCTATTTCTTCTGATTGCATGCTTCTCACTGTAGTTTTTCTTGGTCAAATCTTAACTAATAGCTGTTCAATAGGTGTTGCTACTATAAAGTGTCCTTTGAAGGCTAGACATGCCGCTTTACACTGAAGTAAATAATACGATTTTCTTATTTGCTTTCAAATTTTTCGTTCTTTGCTTTTTTAAAAAATGTTGAACATTTCTGCTTCAAATATGGGGTAAGTTACTGACATACCAGAAGATTTAACTAAAATTTTTCGAGAATAATCGTTGGAAAGCTGTGTTTTGGCATTTTGTAGAGAAGAGAAAATGATTTTGTCCCTCGTCATTTCCTTTCTCTTTCATCGGTTTTCTCTTTCTGAAACCATTTTCTGACTTAGATTTTCTGATAAATGATATTGTTTTCTTGCAAACTACTGGTATTAAAAGTTTCCACTAGTTTTTTGCCAATAGTTTTTCGGAGTTTTACATAAATTAAATTTTATCACATGCTATTTCATTGCTTGTCAGTTAGTTTTCTCAAGCTGTTTTTCCTGCTATTGTTCAAAAAAGTTTATAATTATTTAATATGTTCATTAGGTCAGTGAGTACGTTTAAATTTCTACTCCGAATCGACTCGTTTCCACAATTTTTCAGGCTATGTTTAATATATTTTAAAAAAATAGAACATCGCAAGGAACTTAAATATTCTACCTCTTCCATTTTTGTGAATTGCGTGCGAAAACTTAAAACTCCCCTGTCTTGGAGAAGTACCAACAATAAGCTTTTCTCAACAAAGACTGAAAATTAAAACAAAAATCAATTCAGTGAAAGTAATAATACATTTGATCATGGAAATGAAAGATCAAATTTTATTTGCTATTCCATAATAAACAATTACTGCAAATACATGCTCTTGTAAAGACAGCTCCGTCTATTTCCCCAAATACAATGTTAGCATACAGCTTGAATGGATTTGGAACAATTGGATCGTAATTGGTTATTCGGAACTGGACAATCCGGATAGAAATTAAAGAAACAAATTTAATGGATCAGGAGCACTAAATTTAAAACAGAAATTTAATGGTCCTGGAACACTAAACTAAACTCAAAGCAAGTGTGTTTCATGAAAATAAGTTCACAATGATTCTTAGACAACGCCAAAAATACGTAAAACATCAAATTACCCAAAGGCCAAAATCAAACTTACAAACCTGTGCAATGTGAAAACCGTTAGCCAGATTCCACATCTCAACAAATTCAACTCACAATAGTAACTTTTCAAATAATACAATAAATAGTGAACATAAAATATGATTAATTGAGTCTTTTTAGGACTACAATGTTTTTAAGTAAAACAAACCAGGAAGTTAAGTCAGAACTGAAGTCTGCTAAGTAATTCTTCAGAATTCAAGACCATTAATCTACAATCTAGTCTCACTCAATTTATGCCAAATATCTTGACAAGAACGCAAAGTTTCCCTTCCTTCAACCATTCGCCTTGGTTTGCTTCAATTTCGTTCAACTTTTTTACTTTTTCACAGCCCCAACCGGATTTACCCACCTCGAATTTGCTACATTGGTCCACACGAACTGATTTCAAAGGACAGTTCCAATTATGAAGCGTTAGTCGGTATCTAACTTCATTGATTGGGTATTCCTTGTGATCAGCAAACAGGGCTCCAAGCACAGGAAAAGCGATAGCCAAGTTGCTTCGTGAATGCAATGATTCACATAGAACTTGTAAAATTGATATATCGCCTTTTCTGTAGTTGAATCACAGTATTGATATCGGTCATCATGATAACTTATCAGGAGGCCAAAACTATGCGGCTCTGCGAGTTTCAACATATTGCACTTTTCTTTTTTAAGTACCTTCAACAATTTCAAAACAACAGAAAAGTCAACTTGCGCCCCATCTCCGGCGACTGTTTGTCTCAGAACGTCCAATTCATCTGCTGAAATCTTGAGTTCCATGAGATCCAAATCATTCTGGTACTTAGCTCCAATCAATTTGTAATCTTTGACTTCAGAAGATAGCAGTTCAAGGAAATTTCTGCAATACTGCCTATTCTCAAGCACAGGCAACCTTTGAAGAGCTTCCGAAACCAGAGATGATAGAGCGTATTTGATCATTTTAAAATTACATTTCTGGTGCTCTGAATCAACGCACGTTTCACACAGAACTTCTTTGCATTCACTGCACCAAAATTGATAACAATTTTCAGGGTGTTTTTCGCAAGACGAGTAGTCGAACTCTTTTCCTAGACAACGTTTTTTTGCGGCCATATCTCCTGCAGTGTTTTTTTATCTGAAACACGTAACAAAACCTTATTAAGAAAAGACAATAAAAACAAAGTGGGAATGACTGATTTTAACGAAAAAAACTAGAAAACTGAAAAACAACAATCACCATTTGCTTAAAGCGCACCATTTGTTAAAGCCCAAAACGTAAAAATATCAAAGAACTTTCAGATATAAACCAATAAAAAAAATCAATTGCTTTCTGCTTTCTCGCGAATAATTCGAATGATTAATTATAAGCAACTGTTCGCCAAAAGTATACAAATTTTCTATTTTAAAAGAGGTTAGGAACGACAATATTTCAATTGCCCTTATTCCCACGTTTTCTGAAAAAGAGAGAACTTTATGCTAGACCTACTTTTTTGTTCCAACACTTTTATGGGCGCCTCGGCGAGGGCAACCAAGAATAACATACGTCGAACCAAATTAGAGCTCTCTGAGCCTAGAACTTCGCATTTCGTAAGATTTTAAAAATTGGCGGCCTTTCATGCCATTTTGGTAAAAAAAAAATTAGGTCAAATTTGACAACAATTATTTTTTTTGTTGATTTCAGACAAGTTATGGCCTTTTTAATGGCTACTCAGACAAATCATTATATCAGCTTCTTAAGGTTGTCTAAAGTTAAACTATATTAATGATTTCCTAAGGAGCTCACTTTGGCAACAATTTATATAAATTAAGCGATAATTTGTAATTTTTCCCCAAATTAGCAGTTATTTCGATCACCTCAAATAACTAGAGACTTTCTGTAAAGAGTTTTCGAGGAAAATTAGTAAGGTTATTTTTCTAACACTGTCACTATATGGAACTGAAAAATATAAAAATTAGTTTTTATGAAGAAGTTCAGACAGATTTTTAGCAAACTTTTAGTCAATTTGATATTTTTTAGTTAGCTTAACCATTTTTAGGCTAGCTTTGCAAACATAAAGAGATCTTGACAAAAAAGCAAGAACAAAAACATTTGAGATCTATAATAATTGGTAAATTTTTCATGAATTTCAGACATCACAAAAAATAAATCAGATAACTCGAAATCAAACTTTCAGAAATGAGAAAAAAGTAGTGCAAAAATGCTTCAGTCTGTCGGCAAAAACGACTTGACAGTGACAGCGAAAAAAAATAACTAAATTATAACTTATTGCAACCTTGACATTTGAAAGAAACAAAAAAAAGATATATTGTGATTTTTCTCGATTTGACTACATTTTCTTCAACAAGTTTGTTCACTTTTTTTTGCGTTCAGCCAGGGACAAAAACCTCAAGGTTAGTTTCTGCAAAGACTGTCATCTACTCAGTCAGCTGTTTTTACACTCGAAAATTCACAATTCAAAGATTTTGAATTTCAATTGAAAGTCATTTTTATAACATCTCGCCACGTTTGATTAAATTTCATTTCAATTATCCACCATTGATATTTAAAATAAAGATAAAAACCAAACTTTTGGCTGCAATTGTGCAATTCTTTAATTGATATTACATTTTTTTAATTGATGGCACAATTTGTGTTCGTAAAATATTGAACAATTTTTCCAGCTAATCTCAATTTAATACAATTTCTTTAGAACTTTAAAAAAATTAAATATAAAAATTTTCTATTTTTAATGCAACAACGCCTCATATAGCTCATTTAGTAATAGATTTCATTTAGAAGCCGGTGCTTATATTTACATAGACAAACATTGTTTTCAAAAAGAATACACTTTCTGAATGTTGTAGGTTCTTTTCATCTCATTGAAACTTTCCAACGTCGAAAAGTTCAAGCTCCTATGTTTGAAAAATTTAATCAACGACGACGCCAAAAGTTTTAGTTACTTCTGAGGTTTTTCAAATTTTCGACACCTTCTGTTGAGATATTAAACATTAAAAGTTTTATAAATAAGTCGTTTTTGACATCGGCTGTTGCAGTTTTTTTGTGGATTATCTTAAAGCCAAATAAATATTAGATCTTCCATGCAGTTGAATAAATTATAGCTTCTCAATTATAAATTATTAAATTATAAATTATCTTCATTGGTGAAATTTGACGTTTCTAAATAAAGACAATTGTTTTCTGCTGAAAGAGTGTTAAATTTTTAGTAGTATTAATAAGTTATGTGCTTTTTTGAAAAGCTTAATTGAATAACTATTCCTTTCCCTCATTTCAAGCCCCAAAAGTTAACTTTTCAGTACTTCTTTTTCCGTTGCTCTCCGTTCTATTTTCTTGACAGCCAGGTTTGTCGTTTTTGAGGTGGTTGAACTGTAGTTTAGAAATTTTTCCTCCAGGTTGTCCATTTCGTTAAACAGATCTTTTCATTATTTTAAGTTAGATTATTTTTACATCTGCAACCTAATTTCTTTTCTCTATTTCAATTGAAAAGCTTTTAAAGAGACTAAGCTAATAGAAAAATTGCCAAGCAACTGGAAAACTTTGTTAACAAGCTTTAAGTATCAGCCACGATCGAAATAACAAACAAATGATAAGAAAACAATTGTTTCGGTGTGCTGCAATGCTGTATAGATGAACTAAACTCTGCCGGAGCGCGTCGGCAGAATAAAGCATGAAAATCAAGATAAAGCATGCAGCGCAGCTTTAAAACTGGCCTTCGACAACGAAGTGCTGGCTATGGAAATAACATTTCGATTTGTACCGGGAGCCAAATTAACGAATTTGATACCGTCCGTTCTCAGAATTGTATGAGAATTTTGTATTGATTCTTAACTTGTGTCCTTATAGTTACTTTGTTCTACGAAAGTTACACGGATTCTTTTGTGCTTTCTTGGTAAATTGTTTTGTTGAAGATCTCAAGATTCAGCCGTGTCTTAATGAAGATTTATTAGATCTTTCATGTTTAGTTGACGAGTTAATAGTTTAGTCAACTCTTTGATTCCTGTTACAGATGTCACTTTAGGTCTACCATCGTCAAAAACATCGAAACAATTTGCTTTATTTTTTGCAACTAATTACGTCGTCTTTTTGACTTCAACATGCTCGCTTCATACATTTGTTTTAAGTAAAAAAGTATTTAAACAGAAGTTGCTAAACACACGATTGACAAAAGTTTGAACATTTCCGTCAGACACTATATATTAGCCACAAAACAAAATACTTAGGATGATTAACTAATCAACAATCAATTTAACACAGTTAGCAGTAATGCAGCATATAAAACAAAATCTCATAACTACACCTAGGCGATTCTGAGAACACTTCATTGTATACAACCTATATAAAAAACTTGCTACTGTTGTTTCGTTTCTCATATTTCTGGGTTGGATAATGGTACTCCAGTTAAGCATGAAAACCTTATAGTTGAAAAATATTTAAGGCCTATAATCAAAGAGTCGAAGTCAAGAACGAAAGATCTGCAAACAAAACAATCTTTTTGAAATCATTGAGATCTCAAGACACCAAACGTTAGAACGCTATCAGGTTCAAACGTTAATGTATTAAAAAAACTTAAAGCAATAATTAGATTTTTCGCGCAGCAATCACCAAACATCAATCTTGCTGTTTGTCTCCCAATCTTTCAACTGTGTTGAGGAGCAGTGAATCTCACGAAAATGGCAGTTCAAATCTAAGTACAACCTTTAGGAATAAATGTGTCGATGACTATTCAATTTACTGCCTCAGCTTTTCCAAGAACAGGACGCATTGACCGGAAAATTGTCCAACATCCAACACAAAAAAATCCCCCAAGTTTTTGCTGATTTTGCTCAGGAAAATACTCTGTCTATTTTAACAATTTCACAGATATCTTGTATTGCATCAATTACAAGATCAAAAGAGGCCAGTACCATTGGTTCAGGGACAAAACTAATGAGTGTAGGAATGATTCGTCAATGCTAGTTCGGAGTTGTTTTCAAACACTTTTCAGGTCGAGTTCGCATATCTCCCTGTTGAAACTTTCGACAAGTGAAATTAGCAGCCTTTTTTTATCTCAGTCACTGCATATTGTTCTGAAAGGATTGATTGCCGCCTTTTCAAAAGCCAGGAGAATTTTCTTCCGTTCGAATTCCATCAGTATGTTGATTCAAGCCAACAAGAGGCTTTCGATACGAGTTCTCTTTTGTTGCTAAGTGCAACATAAATACAAGATGGATAAAATCCTCCAACCTTAATATGAATTGTGTATAATTGGTAAAACTGGATGGGAGACCTTTTGAAAGATTCGAAACAGTGCTAAAGCGCATTGTTGATTTTCAGCGACTCTAGATTTTGTGTTCCCAAAATCAGAATTCGCTCGTTGTGAGTTGTTCGTGTCAAAGGCAGAATTCTTTAAAGATGGAGGGCACTTCGAAATGTCTGTCTGTACTTGGCGGCTCCTGTAAGCTTCCGGATGCTGTTTGTTGACTTATTTGTTCACTTTAATGTTAACTTAAATTGCGTCTAACTAGTTAATTTGTACTTAATTGTAGACTGGTACCTTAATTGTGGGATTGTACGTTAATAAAATTATAACTATAAATAGGGTAGTTTGGAGTTGGGTATCATGGCATTGCGCATTTTGGCATGGCGTATATTGGCATTGTGTATTTTGGCACGTTTGGGATTTTTAAATCGGGCATTATGGCATTGTGTATTATGGTATTGGGTATATTGTCCTGACACCCGTTTAAAAATATTTTACTACAATTTCAATGAGACAAGTCAATCTATCTTAGATCCAATCATCAAAGTGTCAAAAGCATTCTAAAACGAATTATCGGAAAATATTACCTATTCCCCTTTACATCATCTTCAGATCTATTTACTGCAAAACGTTTTCAAATCTAACTGGTCGTGAAAAAGTTTCCGCAGTTTACGATGCAAAAAATGCGCCCCAAAAGAAAACACATTAAAACGGTTAAGCGGTCAAGAGCATGGAATTTTAGAACAGTAGGGATTTTTCAGTAGGTTTATAAAACAAATTGCAATGACAGGCGAATTCAACCACTAACTCTAACCCTAACATTGTGCATCCCACAGGTTCAATAACGCCCCTTCAATTTTCAAAAACAGACCGCAAAAATTTTTGAAGATGACAATTTGGTTATAAATCGCCCAAAAAATGAAAACAAACTCACAGAAAATTAGTTTGAGGTCAAGACAGCAACTTAAAATCTTAAAAATCATTTGAAGTCGCTAGCAGCCTAACAAAACGATTATAGAACCCACCTATAGAAATTTAAATGCAAACCTTCATTTATAAAAAAAGATGTTAAGTAAAATAATCCAACATCTTTAAATTACAATGCTTTTAATATCTTTCGTCACAATTGGACTAAAACTGGCCAAAAAAATTGGATTGATTTCATCGAATCTCAACTCAATCCATATTTGACGTAGGTGTAGTTGGTTGCACACCATGCAAGACGTAGAACACATTATAAATTAACTATCAGATACATCAACGACTGATTTGATAGAAACCTCAAGCAGGCGGAAAAGGTTGTGCGACAAAACACAGACGTGCGTTAAAGGTTGAGCGAAAAAAGTTAACGGACATGTCTCTAAGAGTTCCTTAATTCTCACGCTTAATCTTAGCAGTCATGCCAAAATTATCTATCCTATAAAATTCATAAATTAAAGAAACTGAAAAGCAGTGCAATGTGAACATAAAATTTAAAAAAATTTCTAACCTCAGACACAAATGTAAATCAATGTAAGCTCAAATCCGCCGAGATCTGGAAAACTTTATTATCAATGATATCCATATTTTGTAGATCAAAAATAGAAAAGAGCAAAGAAACACAATAATAAACTACTTTACCATAATGTTGAAAAAACTAAATTGGAACTGCTAAACTGTTTAGGTTCTTCGGCTTTCTTGCTCCTCGACAAAAAGCAATTACTCGAACATTCTTGGTTCAAACTTTGCGCAAAATGAGTGTGATAAAGTTTTAGAGGCGCCTTTAGTTCAAGTGGTTTTTACTAATGCCAATGTATAGAGCGCTTATAGTCAAATAGAGTCCGATGGTAAGGTTAAAGGCAAAAAGGGACCAAAAGCGGCATCTAGTAGTAAACTGCCGCCACTCGAGCTCAATTTCTTTTAAGTACACACTGAATGTCACTGGACATAAAATGGAAGTGGAAATAAAAATGAATTCACTAAAACTTTGAAATAAAAGAAGAAATAAAAATGAACTCAATAAAACTGATCACATATCTGGTTAAACTTATCAACTAGCATTATTAACATTATTGACCTCTACTCCTGTCGAACCGACAGCTCAGTCATTCTCTAATCGACGTGGCAGCACATTGTATCACCTCGCGATTTGCAATGTTCATATATAATTGAAACAATAACAATGAAAACGTTTATTAAGGATTGAGGTCCATAAAACTAGAGCGCCAAGAAAGCAAATGAATCAAAAACAAAATATCAATTAATGCAAATGTCATCAGCATTAACACTGCCAATTACTTGGGAAAAACACTTACAAATCTATGCATTGTAAATAACATTCATTCAGCTATACTCAGTCGCATAAAGTTGCAACTCAAGCGAACGTTCGAAAACTTTTCAAAATGCAAAAGAACAACAAAGTACTCATCTCTGCATGTATAAAATTTGAAACTTGATCTTTCAAACGTTCGATAGCGTTGCAACTTTCTGAGACTGACTATAATTTCCAAGCATATCACAATTTACCAATAACAATATTTTTTTACAACTACCATATTATCAATAAAAAGTATCAGTCATGATAATATAACCGGTTAATTAATATTGAATCAATTAATTTCGGCATTTACTTCAACTTAGTTCATTCAATGTAGACCGAAGATCCTGACCGAAACACAAATTTTCCCATTCACTAACCACTCTTTCGGATTTCCCTCAAAAATACTAATCGTTGCGAAGTCTAGAAAGCCCCAGCCAGAAGTATTCTCAAATCTGCTTTGACCTAACTTTCGAATCGATTTAGTTGAACACTCCCAATTGTGAAGCGTGATCTGAAATTCAACGTCTCCCACTGGGTAGTCTTTGCAATCAGCGAACAAGGGCTCCATGTGAACGAAGACCGATAGATACGTGTTTCCTTTATTCTCGTAGCTTAGGAAAAAGTTGTGAAACTGGTATATCACCTTCTCCGTATACTTTGGATTACCACAGGATGTCTCGATTTCTTGAAAATTTATCATAAAGCTGAAATTTTGAGGCTCCACCATTAGGAGCAGTGCCCTCTCGTCTTGCTTGAGTATCTTGAGCAACTTCATAACAATAGAACAATCAACTTCATCGCAGTCTCCGTCTCTAACCTGCTCCAAAATGTTGATCTCTTCTGCTGTTATTTGAAGTTCCATGAGATGCTTGTCATTCTCATATTTATTAGCCAGGGACCTGAGCTCTTCAATTTCCCGAACCAGCATTTGAGTATAATTTTTACTGCCTTGCTTACTACCAAGCCCAGGTAGCCTTAGAAGAGCGTCAGCAACCAGCGATGGTAGAAGGTATTTGATAATTTTGAAACTACAATTCTTGTGAGCCGAATCCATACACGTGTCACAGACTACCTCATTGCAAACAGTGCACCACATTTGACAAAAAAGTCCAGGGTGTTTTTCACACGGATGGCAGCTGACATCGACATCGTTTTCAGGACAGTCTGCTATTGCAGCCATATCAAATTTTCAACAATCTGAAACAAGTAACAAACACATGACGAACAAACAAACACTCATGATCAAATTTTAAAACAGCACTGACAACCTCTTGCGTGCCAGATTCTCATATAGCGTGTCCCAAAAAGTTGAAATAAGCGAACGTTTCAAAAGCCACAGGTTAGAGTTCAAAGGTCAAAGTTCAATTTTAAAACATGTAGAAAAAATTGATGAATGAAAACTAAATGAAGAAAACGTTGGCATTCAAATGAGCACATTGATGCTCAATTGCACGTTTTTGGCGTTTTTCGAACGTTCGCTTATTTCAACTTTATGCGACACGCTATACCATAAAACACGAAATTTGAAGTTTTTTAGTCTGTCTCATAGTTGCAACGCTATCGAACGTTTCAAAGGTCAAAACTCACATTTAAAACATTCAAAGATCACCACTTTAAAGTTCACTTGATCGTCGGGAGTTTTTCGAATGTTCGCTTGAGTTTGCAACTTTAAGCAACTATAGAGTCACTTCGAAATTCTTGCTTATACCTCGAAATGCCGCGCGGTTCTCGAAGGATGCCACGCCAAATTCTCTGACTTCATTGAGTCACGTAACCTATATTAAAATACACCGTTAATGTCTGCAATTCATCAGAGTCACGTAACCTATATGGTCACGTAAATTCGAGGTTAATATGTGTCATACATGATACAAACATTCAAATCGACCCGCAATCCAATTAACTGTCGTAATGTTCAACAAGATTCTAAACAAACGCCGTTTCAAAGTCCTTTCTAGCATCGAGTGTAATTGATATTAAGAGGAAAGAGCAAAAAAATAGTTAATGAGTCAGCTCGCTACATTCAATTCTATCAAAATGAGCTAGATCGGGCATCTGGATAACGAACAAGGGTAACAGTGACGATTGAAAATTATAACAAAGAGAGGAAAGATTCTCAACCGCCAACAATGCAACATTATTTGATGCTTACTATTCTCAATTTTCAAAAATTACAAAACAACCTCAGCTGAATTTTTAAATCACCCCAGCGAGTGAAAGAATTTCGAAGAGTGTGCAAACTGTCTAGCAAAAACGTTCGTATAAAAACGGTTAAAATGATTGTTTCAAATTACGTTCAAGAGATATTGTACAAAATACTTTGGTCCCATGTTGTAAAAAAAAAGCTCATGGACCAAATAAAAGCTTAAATTAGAAAACTGAAGTTTGGATAACTTCCTTTCAGGACAAATATTGCTCCAACTTTTTTCCGAAAAACTGCAGCGTTTTGTGGCTGCTACTGTTAAAAGTAATTATACTGGGTGATGATTACTTGATAGCCGTATTACTGAAATTAGACTTTTAAGATTAAAAGCAGAGTAATCTTTTTTTTTAATTTAAGGAGTATAAATGTCTTTTCTCTCGAAATAGAAAACTCCAAAGCACCAATTTTCAAAAACTTGGCGCTCATTTTTATAAAAATGCCAGCAAATACAGCGGTTAATTAAACAAATATCAAACTTTTTGTTTGTATATAATAAATGGGGCAAAATTGGACAATCAAATTTACAAAAGAAAAAGATAAAACATTTGTTACAAATTGATGTTCATAGTCATATTAAAACACCAAAAAAAATCAAATTTTTGAGATAAGGACAAAATCTGAATTTTTCCGCTCTCACATTTTTGTTCCGGCTATTATTGTCAAGCAAAAAAGTCAAGGGGAATGGAGTCACAAAATCTAATGCTTTTAAAGAATTCGTTAAGACTTTACTGGCTTCAGTAAATTATTTTTGATTTTTGCCATATTTTACGTTCTTTTTGTAGACGTAATATATATTCAGGATAATTTCAGGTCTCACGGGCTTCTTTTGGAAGAATAGAGAACAAATTTAATTGATTCATTTTGCAATTAATGGCTTTCATGTCTTCGGAAACAATTTTTTTTCGAAAAAAAAAAAAACAAAGATTACTTAATTTGCTTTTTTTTTCTTTTTGGTCTACTTGTTACCTGGTTTCATTAAAGAGAGGTCACATAAAACATTTTCGGTGTTCAAAGAAGGTGCTATCGAACATATTTTGAGGGCCAAAGTATGGCGTTACGGCTTCGAAAGCGTTTTCTGACCAAATTTAACTGATTTATTGTTTGTTGTCTATTTGTTGTTCTTTTTGTAACAGCATAAAATTGAATACCGACAGTTCTTAATTCACATCTTTAGAAACACTGGTGATTGTTAACTTATGGAAAATTTGTTGATTTTTAATGGTTTTCATTTGAAATTTATTGCTTTTTGAAAATACGCTAATTTTTCAAATTTACTGTTTTTGTTCTTTATTGTCTAATTGTTACTACTCCTTATTATGGACTGGTCCCATATCTTTTCTGGTGAAGTAGAAGTTATTTTGTTTAGTTTCAGTTTTATCTGACGCTATATTGACTTTGTTATTAGGTTTTAATTTTTAAAACGGACATAAATTTTTTGATGTAATCAATGTTTGTTGTTGTTTGATTTTGCTGTTCGTCTTGAGTTGCTGCCTTAATGTCTTAATATTGGGATATCTCATCAATCTAACGCATCATTTTTTTACTCCATTGAATTATTTGCGTTGGAGGCTAGCTTTTCGTTAACACACCATTTTTTTTAAATATACTTGAATTTTTGGGGTTTTCTATCTGTTCCTCATTTGGTAGACATTTATGCCAAAATTGTCGATGAGCGGGGTCGGAACCTTATGTGCGATCGCACATTACCGAGCCTCCTTGTATTATTCCATTTACAACTACTGAAATTATGCTCTATGAGCCAGTCCTCGGAACTAGTTTCAAAAATCTGTTAAGAGCTCTCAAAAACCTTTCTATTTTGTCTAATTTACACCTAATTTAGTTTTCTGACTGTATTCAAAAAACGAAAGTGAGAGATGTCTCCTCGGCAATCCATTCAGACCTTCATGGGCTTTGTTAATGAAACCAAATTCAAAGCCCTGCGCAAAGAATATCAATCGGCCACAATTGGCTGAACTAAAAAGCAGCGCTGCTATAAAGCATTGTTATAATTGGCTAATGTCGACAATCCAATATTCCAAGCCATGCGCAAGTATGCCAAAAACTCGAAAAAAGCATTTGACGGCCGACAAAAACTTACTTCACTGTGTATTTCTCTTGCAAGCTTAATATCTTACAGCATCAGGAATGATGAAATATAGCAGTAGGGGCGGTATAAGGATCGCAGCCCCCCTTCCAACCAGAATTGGAACAACAAAGGATGTTATTAGTTCAAAAAACTCAAAAGTAAGCCATGAGGCTTTCTCATAAGATGCTATTCGTCGGTTTCTTTCAAAAACAAATTCAAGAAGTGTCTTCTTAAACATAATTTAGAAGAGTAAACAAGCTTTACTTCGGAGTGAGAACAATAGAGATCACTCAAAAATGAAGAACGAAAGCGTGAAAAAGTCACTTGAGGAGTCAAAGAATGTTCTAGAAGACAAGAGCAAAATGGTCAAGCAAAACATTTGCATAAAAAAGACCAACACGTTTACAATACTTGCCATGAACTTCGTTCGATAGCAACTAGCAGGTCCGCAAAACCATAACAAGAAAATCATTTACACGAATAAGAGGTTTAAAAAATTAAGGTTTCTGTTTCTCACCGAGTCGGGCGCGAACCCATATCCCTCGCTTAACAGCCATAGGTCTCACCAATTACGCTAACTATGCGTATTGCACTTGTCCTTTGCTCTTTCCACATCAAATTTCTGGACAAGGGCGTTTGTGACCCGCTTGTTTTGCTATACCACATGCTTAATGAGCGCCAAAATTGTGCAAAATAGGAGCTTAAATAGGATGGCAAAGCGAGTCTCAAAACGCATTGATTATGCGCTAGGTTTCATGATTAAGGACCCCTAAATTATGTTACGATAGGAGCAATAATAACGATTGTGCTCAATTGCGACTGATGTTTAATATTATAAAGGAAGATTAGACAATACGATTAAAACTGCTCAAAACTTAGTTTCATAGTGATTTTATGGACAAAGGTAATAGAACCGCAAATCAACAGCTATAAAATGGAACTCAACCTGTGATTATCCTGTGGAGGGCAGAGAAAAACGTTTGATTTTTCAAATTCAGTCTGTTTGAAGCTCTTGGTGGATTCTGTTTTTGCCTCCCGTTTCGTGGGGTGACTCTTTGCTCAACTGGTTTTCTTGATCATTAAATTTGAGAAGAGAAAATTAGAGAAGTAAACAAAGGGAGAGAGAGAGAGAGAAAGAGAAACGGAAAGACGGAAAAAGGAAATAGGGAGAGAATGAAAGAGAGAGAGAGAGAAATAGAACGGAGGAAAGAGAGGACGAAACACACACACAAACACACAGAGCGAGAGAGAGAGAAACACAGAGAGAGAGAGAGAGAGAGAGAGAGAGAGAGAAAGAAAGAGAAAGAAAGAAAAGAAAAATGATTGCTCTAAAATTCGTTTAGGGTCAAAAATACTAACTGAGAAATCCAAGCGGTTTACGAAAAACGATCGTTCAAAACTTGAAATAAAAAAAAAACAAAGAAAAGACCAAGCGAATGGAAAGAAGAATTGCTACAAAGAAAACACAATTACCATTTTTTATCCCCCAAACACACACACGGTAACATAAACCAACTCGCGTCGCATGGTGTTGATTAACAATTTTCATGTCTACAAACGGATAGGATTAGCAATTTTCACACCAAAACACACACAGGAAATTAAAAAGAATTAGCGTCGCAAGAAGTGCTCTCGAAAAACAGGCGGCATGGAGTTGATTAGGAATCTTCATGCCTACAAAAGGGAGGGTACCCGACACGGTTTCAAACCCTCGACCCTCAGAATAGCAGTCCTCCATCTTAACAACTGTGCTATAACGACTAAAAACCACCGTTTGTCAAAATTGCTTTTATCGTATCAATAAACATATTTCAGATTGAGAGCATTTGAGATCACAGAAAAATCAAAAATTTAAGCGTGAAAAACTTAGTTGAAAGCTAAGAGCGTTCTAGAATAGCGCAGAATCTGTCAAGCTGAAGTTTGCAGAAAAACACACGTTTACAATAACAACTTCAAAATTAATTCATGAGCAATTAAAAAACACGTAGTACCCAGGACAGTAAAACCTCGCTCTGGGCGAGAATAATTTCAAGCCCTCATAGCTTCGTGGTAACTGCACCTGACTAACAGTCTTTTGTCCCAGGTTCGGTTCTCATTCATTTACTTTGAGCCTTTTAGGTCACTGACCTCTCTCGATATGTTCGCTTAACCATGCTGCTCAAAGCGGCTCTTAAACATGCGCTTCAAGAAGCCCCTTAAACATGCAAAATTTTTGTCCCACTTTAGAGCTCACGCGTTTAATATATAGGATTAAAAACTCTAAGCATGTTAAAGCAATAATAATCTTCGTTAACCAACGAAAAACAGATTACAATAGCTTATTTAGGATTGCTGTAATAGATGTTTAGATCAGCACTAATTATTTTAACTTTTGATACAACAACTAATTCTCACAGCATCAGACGAAACTGTCGGTCTAACTTCAATCAGAAAACAAATGAAAAATAACAGGAAAACTAAAACGAAAGAACTAAAAAAACATCAAATCAAAACAAATATCACGTGGAGGGTTAGCTAAGTTCCATAGAAAGATTAATCCGCTAAATAGGAGAGGGTTTACAATTCTGAATTTCAAAAACGTACGTTTGGCTGAGAAGTGATCATTTTGTCGATACTTTTTTAACGTTATATGAGCACACATTTGATGGTAAAAATCTAACGAAACATTATTAAAAACGTCTACAGTGGGTTAATGTGATCATGATTTAGGTGCGCATTCAATGAACTGTAGATAAGTTGTTCGCGTATAAGTCGAAAATCAAACGATGGCGGCCAAAAAATTGATTGCTATGAAGTCAAATCATCCACAATTTCGTTCACCACCCCCCGCCCCCGCCCCGCCATCAACATCTTTTGAAAAAAAAGCCAGTACAAAAACACTGTTTCGCTAAAAATTAAAGAAGAGATCGAAAAAAACAGTAATTTGAACCTTTCATTTATTCTGAAACTCCTCACGGCACTTATGTGGTTACCAAAATAGCAAAGTGCATTAGATCTATACAAAATTTGAAAACCAGCAGAGACTAGAGAGTCTTTCAAATAAAGCCGTTGATGAAGCAGTCTTTCCTATTTCAAAGTGTTCAGCTACTCAAAAACTTGTTTTTCTCAAACTTTCCTTTTGGTAACAATCAGTTGTCCTGATACGGTCTTCTAAGACAAAAATTCTCCTTAAGACCTCTTAGCCTGTTTTAAAAAGTCAGTAGTTTCGGTATCTTCAATAATTTGACTTGCGAACGCAAATTGCGAACCCTGAGATCAAATTGTGAGCAAAACAACATGAAGGAATTGAAAACGGACTAATCCAAGCTCTGAAAAGTATTCAAAACAGAAGATGCGCTATTTATGGTGTATTTTGCATAAATTCTTTGTACAAAAAGACAGCTGCTCATCAGAAACACAGGACAAATCTCTATGCTCCTTTTTTAAGAATCCGATGCCGACAAAAATTTATGTCTAATATCTTTCTTTCTCCTGTACCTAAGCCTATTTCTTAGCAAGAGCAAAAGGATCAGTCAAACCTTTAAAAAAATAGTACTGTTTTTTGCGCTTTTCTTTTAATCTACCACTCTTAGTGGATCCAAAGACACAGCAAGTGGAACAAACGCCGCTATTAATCCTATGAGAACCAAAAATGAAGAGGTACGACAAATCGTCTTAGTGCCTGGAAATTTTAAATCCACAACTGTATAACAAACCTGAAAAAGACAGACTGAAAAAAAAGGAAACATTGAACAGCCGGCTTCCCGCACAGGAAAAAAAAACTGGAAAGCATTCAATGATTGTCATTAAATTAGTTTTTGAGGAAAAAGATAACTATATCACCAATGAAACGCTGAAAATTTTCTGAAGATGGCAACTATAAATGAAACCATTGAAGCCTGCAATATTGTACCAAATTCATCAGCACCTGAACAAATAATCCCAAGAACAAGAAAAACATTGAATGAAAATAAACATTGCCCGAAGTGGAAGCTAACTTCGCAAAGAGCAAAAGGAGCACTCAAACCTTCTAATTACTACTGTTTTTTTTGCGACATCTTTTTTTTATTTATCACAATTAATGAATCCAAAAACTCAAAACGAAGGCTCGTTAATGTGCGTTCGAACATGATGTTCCGACCCGAGCTCATCTACATTTCTGACTTAATTGTCAACCAAATGGAGAGATAACAAAAATAGATGTTTGAGTTTAAAAACTCGTTACAAAACCTAACTAGTAAATGAATTACATAATTCCATGCCTCATTTCAACACTCACGAGATCTGCCCTCAAAAACGCTACGAGAAAAACACAAACAACAAAATAAGCAAAAACAAAAATTTCAAGGCAAAGCTCAATATCTAAAAAAAGCACCTATTAACAACGTCAAAATGCAATCAGATAAAACCTTAACTACACAAAATTACTTTTTCTTAACTATACGGAAGATGGAAATTTCTCATAATGAGACTAGGCAACAAGTCGACAAAGAGAAGAAACAATGAGGCGAAATTCAAAAATGAATCAACATTTTTTAAACAAAATAATTTCAAAAGTATTAAAAACCATCAGCTTATAACGAAATAATTCCCGATAAATTAAGTAAAAATTCATTATGAAAACAATGGCACCTGTCTTTGGTTAGACTAAGCCATTGGAAAGGACTAAAGATACAGAAGAATTCAAAAAATTACAAACAATTTGCGAAAACAAATTAGAGAAGCCATTAAAATCATTAGCTATTTTCTGAATAATATATACTTTTATTTCAGTTTTTATTGATACCAATTCAGCTAAAATAATACAGACAAAACAATAAAGTTTATTTAGGCCGCATTTGAAAATCATTGGGATCTGTTATTACCCGAATGTGCTAAAAGAAAAAAAAAGAAACATATATACCACTCACGAAACTTTTATGAAAATGCATATTGACCAACAAACAGAACATAAGGTACGGCATATCAGTAGATGCTAATTTTTGAAAAACAAGGAAATTGATGTGACCTCTCAATGGTTAGAATAAGTTACAAGTTGACAAAAAGAACAACAAAAATTGAAAATTTGAAAAATTTTTGAAAACAGTAGAATATCAAACTTTATGACTATTCGCTATAAACTGACTGCCTCGGGTAACTTCTTTCATTCAAAACTTAATGAGAAGTTTATGAGACTGGTCATCATTTTATGGCTACATAAAGAATAAAAAAACAAACAAAAACAGCAAAAAAATTAGCGAGAAAAGTGTCGAGCGAAAAGGAATTAAAAAGGGATTTTTCAGTAAAAATTTTTCTGTTTCAATTATTTCTTGAACAGCAATAGGATTCTCCTTTTCTAACAATATGACTTGAAAAAATCAACAAATAGGAAAAAATACATTAAAACCAAAAATTTTGAGAAAAAACCGTAGTATCAACGCCATTAAAATCAATAGATTTTAACAGATTGCCAATAAATACGCTAAGTTAGGCATCGATTCGACGACAACGATGTTTGTTACTCATAATTTATCATTAAGACATTACAACAAGTCACTGACTATGAAAACAACAACACATACAGGCGAAATCCAATTATTCAGTAGAAAAGTGCGAGAAAGACAGTGTCGGGGCCATTTAAACCATAAGCTTTTCTCTGACTGTAGCATTACGTTTGCACGGAATTGAAAAAAGCAGGCATGAATCTTGAATTAAGTTCAACTGATCTCTGATTTGCTTAAGGCAGAACTGGAAAGAAGTGCTTTTGCACTTAATGAACAAGATGCAGTACCAGTTGGCACTATGGGATTTAACATGAGACTTAGGTGTCAATCAAACTATGTAACAAATGCATCATCACCAGTTGGTGAGGTAACAACGTAAGATAGTAACGAAAAGTTTTTCTCCAAATGGAAAATACAATATATGTATTATAGTTTAACAGTGTTTATATTAACACTTTTTTTACTTTGTTGCATTCAGGTGGACTCGTCCACCACCACACTTCCCACTCTTTTGTGCTGTGACGTTAGTCAAAGATTTTGTCAAGTGCCTCGATGTCGTCGGTGTTAAGCGATGATATGGAGCTTAGGGCAGATTTGTTTTCCTGGTCAACTTCTTCCAAATGGATTACCTCGGTAATCTCTTCGGCGTTCTGCCGCTCCTCTGGTGTATTGTCGGTGAGTGCGTGGGGTGTTTGTTGACGTTGGGTGTTGTCGTCTTTTGATGGTTCTTATGTGCCTGTTTGGATGGGCGATGTCTTTTGTACCATTGTTTCTTTTTGTTCTTTGTTTGTTTTCGGATCTTAGTTCACTTTGTTGGGCGTTGAGTGGTCTGCCGGGATGATTGAAATTAGTTGTTCCACCTCTTGATTTGGTTGCTTTGTAGGAGAGTTGCTGATTCTGCTGATTATTTTGTCTATCCTGCAATTGGTGCGCGCAAGATTGTTTGGCTTCTTTCTTGATGGTGTGGTCATGAACGCCTCCGGGTCATTTGATGTGAATATGGTAATGGGGCGGCCTTGTGATGAATCTGAGGCCAGGTTGATGACTTGTTGTTGTGGAATTGAGTGGTGTCCAATTGGACTCTTGATGAGTGGGATAGTTGTCTTTGTCGCTGCTTTGCTTTTGCAAGATTGCTTTGTGCCAAGGCTGCTTCTTTTGATTTCTCTTTGAAATCACTTGTTTTCGGTTGTGTTCGCTTCGTCGGTTGTGCTTTTCTCTTTTGTTGATGTTGTTTTGTGAGTTGGGAGTATTGGTGCTCTGTTTTGTCGTTTGATGTACTGTATTTTTTCAAACCATGGGTTGTCTGTGCTTGTTGTTGTGTTAGTCTTGTTAATTTTCTGTTGATTTGCCTGACCTCTCTCTGGCCAGTGCGTTATTTAATGCCTCGCTGGGTGATCCATCTTCTGAGAGAAGGTCTATTTGGATCTGCTGATTAATCATGCCTTGTATAAATATGCTTATGACTAAGCTTTCCTCCAGATGGTCCCAATTGCATACTGCTGCGTATTTCTTAATGCGTGAGTGGAATACTTTCAACGATTCGCCTTCATTCTGTCTGCAACGGAAAAATTGGAATCGATCAGATGTTTCAATTCTTGTTTGTACGAATGCTTCTTTGAGTTGTTCGACGAGTGCGTCTGTTGTGCATTTTTGTATGTCTGTATGTGGGAATCTTTGCTGGAAGATTTTGTTGCTTGTGATCCTAAAGATAAATATATGAGGCTTTTTGCTTTGTTGTCTGCTTCGTCCCATGGTGTGTTCTCTACTTGGCAGCCTTTGTCCTCGGTTTCATTGCATGAGTTTTGCCAGTCTGTTCGTCTTTTTACGTTGCGCTGTTCTTGGCCTTTTATAGGCTGTTGTTTCATCAGATAGTGGAGGTTCGTAGTGTTGCTCTGTTGGATAATCTAAATCTTCGCTCTCTGGTCTCGGTTGTAGGAGTTTATCCACTTGGATGTTATCCTTTACCATGGTTGCAAGTTTTACTGTTGCTAGCCACTTGTCCCAGTCGAGTTCTGGTTGATGTCCTTTATCCCAAAAACTTTACTCCGAGTGGAGAGCGAGCCATTGTTAACTGCGCCATGTTGCACTACGTTTACACGAAATTGAAAAGAGCAAGAAATTAAGTTCAACTGATCTCTGACTTGCTTAAGGCAGAACTGCAAAGAAGTTCTTTCGCACTTAATGAACAAGATACAGTACCAGTTGGCACTATGCTATTTAACATGAGACATAGGTGTCAATCAAACTATGTAACAAATGCATCATCACCAGTTGGTGAGGTAACAACGTAAGATAGTAACGAAAAGAGTTTTTCTCCAAATGGAAAATACAAAATATGTATTATAGTTTAAGTGTTTATATTAATATTTTTCATACTTTGTTGCATTCAAGTGGACTCATCCACCACGCTGACAATATCTATAATCCCATGAAAATTTTTTCAAAGCCAATGGGAGCTGTCAACATTAAGATAATGTGATAAGATTTCAAAAGGAACTAAAATTACGAGAAAATATACAAAAATTTAAAAAATTACGAAAACTCGAGCATCGAAATCATAAAACCGATAGTTAGAAGATAAAACCGCTAACTAGAAATAATATGATGGAAGTAGACAGAAAGACATTACTGCAACTGACTTACAGTTCTCGAAAAAATGATTACCATTGGTTAATGTTCAAAAAAAAATTTCGAAAAAATATTTTTAAAGTCTTGTTAGCCATTAAATTCAAAAGCTTTCAACGAATGTTAGCACATACGCTCAGTTATGCCTCCAAGGGAGAAGAAGAATGTTTGTCAAGCATAGGTAATCAATAACACATCACAGTAAGTCTTACGACTATGAAAACAACAATAAATATAGGCAAAAACCAAAAATTCAGTAGAAAAGTCCGAGAGGAAAAAGTCGAGGACATTTAAACCAAGTTTTTCTCTGAAAACTTTATCTACGCTCTATTGAATGTTTTCTCCAAGCCAATGGGAGATATCCATATTAAGAGAATGTGATAAGTGTTCAAAAGGTACCAATAATACAAAAATAACCAAAAACTTTGAATTTTTTTGAAATGTTGTGGCATTGAAGTCAAATGACAGATAGTTAGAAGATAAAACTGCCAATCAGATAAATTTTGGTAGCAGTATGAAGAAAAGGAGTCCTGTAAATACTGATACTGACTTACAGTTCACGAAAATAAGTTTATGATTGGTTAATGCTGAAAAAAATTCCGAAAATATATTTTCAAAGTCTTAACAGCCACTACCTGTCCATTTCAAGCACTAGATAGGTTCACTGAACGCTCATTACGAAAAGTATTGCACTTATTTTTGTCAACGAGTCTATGCAATAGGACTCCAAAGAATTTGTAAAACCTAAAAAGAAAATCAAAATCTCAATTAAAGTTAAGAAAACTCAGAGTCGAAGACCAAAAAAACATAAGCGACACCTTGGAAACAATTTTTTCGTACATTGGGCTTCATTTGAACTTACAAAAACGGAACCCCGATATGAGAACTGACTAGCCTCTACGTGACTTCTAAAAAACACAAAAAATATGAAACGTTTTCTCACAAAAGAGCTCTCAATTAGAATTCGAATTTTTTTATGGTACTCTTTTCTATGTGACCAGAACTAGTCTTTTTATCGCCTTTCGTCTATTATGAACACAAAATTGATTCAATTTGTGGCGTGAAATGTGAATGAGTATTTTAATAGAAAAAATCATTTTGAACGAAACTCCCCTAAAAGTAAACAAAATCATGCCAAATATCACGTGTTCACACAAAACTTTAAGTCTCGATGACTCCTCCTAAAAAACGAAATTCAGAAAAGAAATTTATTTCGAATTCTACGTTGGACACGTTTTTTAATGATACCACTAACATTTCTCTACGACGAATATATCGATCGTCCAAAATTGTCTGAACAAAAAAAACCCATTTTAGTATATAGTTCCTCCACCCACAAGTGGGGTCGGATAAACAAGCGGAAACAACTCAGCTAATAATCCAGTGAAAAAAAAGAGAGATAAGAACAATTGTCTGAGAGCTTGCAAATCTTAAATACTCGACTGTAAAAGGACCTAAGAAAGAGATATGCTGAAAAAAAGAGGAAAACTTGAACGGCTAAACTGGGAACGACTCAATCATCGTCATTAAATTACTTTTTGAGGGAAAATTATATCACGAATAGGAAGCCGTGCATCTCTTTGAATTTCTTTAATAAGAAAATCGTGCATCTTCAAAAACTCTAAATCGAATCTTAACAGCGAAGAAAATATTTAGATCAATATTCGTTTTTTTTTGGTTTGATATCTACTTGAGATTTCCGCCGGAAAAGTCAGGGCACAGAAATTTGACCCTAATGCTCCTCATTTCATGCACCACAACACAAGGACAACAATCTAAGGGTTCGATGCAGCCGAAGTATGAATTTCACGCAAGAAAAAGCGCTCAGCAAAATAGAACCCCTTTCTGAAAATTTTCTGAGAAGAGACTTCTTTTTCTGAAATTGCTGATCCTTACGCGGTCCTCCTCAAATTTGAACTGTTCATTGAGAACAGCATAGAGAAGGAAAAATTCAACAAAATTAGAAAAAAATTGAGAACATTAAAACTGTCAAAAAAATCTTTTTCAGAAAAATTGCATAGTTTGGGAAACAACTTTAAGTGGAACTCCGTAGAAACAACCATAGCTTTGCTTGAGCTTCTGTTAAAAATACCTCTGACGAATAATTATCGTTATTTTCAATAAGAAAAAATGAGACTAGGAAAGTCAAGATTGATAACCAGGTCAAAAGAGAATCCACTAGGAAACATTTAAGAAAAACGACATTTAAGAATTTTAATACTTTGAATGTCCTAGATATGTATAAACCATAAAGAAATTTATTACAAAATATGATGAAAAACAAATAGAATCCATTCTATCCGAGCAAATTAGAGCAAGGAGACGCAAAAACCAAAACATTATTGAACATCTAAAATGAGGTAACGCGTAAAACTCGAACTTTAAAACAAAACGAAAAATTTGAAGATCCATAAAAAATCAACAAATCATTTTTGCCAAAATTGCTGAAAGATTAGCTGAAAAGTATAAAATAGAGAAAAAACTTTGACTCAATGTTCTTTCACCCTGAACAACTAAGAAAACTAGCCCAGTTATCGAAAAGCTGTACAATAAATATCTGCTATGAATGTCATACAATTTCAAAAATGAGGGCTTTCAAAAGAGATGTCGATCCATCTCATCCTGCAAACTAGAGATGGATTTCGGTTCTCAACCACTTCGTATAATATTTGAAAAACTATTTTTTTCTAGAATGAGAAATCTGATTAAAAAAAAGAAAATTTCTCTAAAAACTAATTTGTTTTTCGATAAAAATCAGGTACTTTGCACACCATAGGAACGCTAGCAGATGAAATAAAAACACATTGGTTCAATACTTAAGTTAATTTTAGAGACGTTTATTAAACTTTGAAAAACATTCGAAACGATGAACAAGAGTTGTCTGCTGCTCAAATGCGAACAATATGGGTCACGAGAAATTGTTCTTAAAATGTTCCGTTCAAACCTAGAAATTAAATATCAATACAATCAATTAGGAAAAAGAACTTCGCGGGCAAAACGAGTATTGGGACCTTTACTTTTTATTCTCTACTTAAATAACATACCCTTCACAAATGGAAAAAATTTGAAAACAAAACGGAAAAAAATGAAAAATAAATGAAAAACATAAACCGACCAACGTCGGAGGAATTGCTCTCGAACGACAGGCGGCGCAATATAATTCAGGGGCTGTAGCTTTGATAAATTTTAATTTATGGGTGTGAAAACATTAGCCGATGGTAGGATTCCAAGGAGGTATTAACCACTCGGTCATCAGTCACTTGTCATCGCGTCTCTAACAATCGGTTTTATCTGAACAACAATCTTTATTTTGGAGTGAGCCCAATTCAAATCACTCAAAAATTAAGAAGAAGTGCGTGACAAAGTCACTTGAGAAGATAAAGATTGCCCTAGAAAAGCGCAAAACGGTCAAGCGAAAAATGTGCATAAAAAGGACACACATGTTTACAATTGCTTCTCATTCGAGAGCGATTAAAAACAACCACCTTTATACCTTCAACAATTTAGTTTCATCGCACAACACATTGGGAGCGGTAGAAAAATATCACAATCGCCAATTAGACAAGGTCACAGGTTGTTCTTCCGAGAACACTCTAACCCTTAAGTGTTGACGAAAATTATTAAAGCTGTATGTAAGTTTAGGGAAATTTATTGTCTCCACTTTCACTACCAACAACCTATATCTATTATAAGAGGGCTAAAGGGGAAGCAACAGAGAACATATAAACATGACAATCAGTGAATAGCATCAAAGCGCAATCATGAAGTGCGAATAACATGGGCGAGATTGACTGAAATATTACTGCAATCTCAACAGTGAGTGAGACACGCAACATTAAATCCAATAGCGATGCTTCGAAGTAGTTAGAGATTCAACGCGTAATATTGAAACAAGGAGGCTTGGTAATGTGAATACGCACATAATGTTCCGACCCCGCTCATCCACATTCTTAACTTAATTGGCTACCAAATGATGAAGAGATCAAAAACATAGATATCGTTCAATAAACAACCAATGGAATATAATAATGCCACGCTAGAGGGCCGATGACAGTTTTTGATAATAGAACTACTAAAAAAGACCATTAAAAAATCAGAAAACAAACATTATTTACGACCACAACTCGATGTCTACAATAGAAAAAATCAGAACAAAATCAAACTCGCGTCAGATAAAATCTAAACAAAACAGTTTAACCTATACTTCATTAGCAAAAACATGGCACCAGTTCTCAATGCGACTGGTTAACAGGTCGAAAAAAAGTTAAAAAATAGCAAAGAGGTGCAAAGTTAAAAACGTTTATAATTTTGAAAACAATTAACTTCACAATTATTAATGTAATAAGATATCACCTGAAATTTTCATTTATATCTCCATAGGAAGCAATTGAGACATACCAGAATTCAATCTTCAATTGCGCAAATTTTAAAAACCAATGGGACTTACGATTATTGTTATAAACCAAAAAAAAATAAAAATCCTCTAAAATGTACAAATATATAAAAATCTCAAACATTTTATGAAGTCTCGTAGTAAAAGTAGTAAAAAAGCCCAGGAACAAAAATTTGAAGCTCAAACTGTTACATGGTAAATTTATAGCCCACTGCAAACGGGTTGTGACCTGTGTTTACAAAGACTGAACTACAATTTCACCAAAAAATAATTTTTAAAAATGACAAAGCTCAAAAAGCCGAATTTGTTTTGGAAACAAATATTTCCAATAGTCAAAACAGATTTAAGATTTCAACAAAACGCGATGGATTAGGTTTAACACCTCAAGAAGCCAATTGGGCCTATTAATAATGAGACCACTCCACGACCCCACAAAATAACAAATACATAAACACACAAAGAAGCCAAAACTTCAAATAGTTTCACGACATCACACTATTCAAAGCACTACACCTATAAGATGTTACCTGCAAGAACTGTAAATCATCCTTTTCTCCTCATCCTAACATCAACGAGCCTTTCCTATAAAAGGACAACGTAGACACGACAACAAAAAGAAACCCGAAAACTGAACAAAATATAAATCTGAACAGTATAAAAATAATTGGTCGCAGCAATCAGTCACATACTAAAACAAAGCGCAACAGAAGTGGATGAATTACCAACGTAAATAAGACTTATAATCAGTGAGATTGAGTTAGATGGTGACCAAATTGAAAGCAAAAAGAGACAGTTGAAAAAATCTGTTTTAAATAATTTAATTTGAAAATCATTAAAACAAATAACAATAAACTGAAATCTTTATCTAGGTGGAGTTATATGTCCTGGGGAATCAATTGAGACCTATCGTTATCAGGAACATGGCGGACAACAACAAAAGGAAAGAAACATAAAAACAACAAAAAAATACACAAAATTTTGCGAGATAACTTGGTCTCAGCCCAAAAAGCGTTAACTAGTCAACAAAAACAATTAATATATACAGATACGCATTTTTCCAACGCTGTTCAAACTTTTTACTATGCTTTCTTTCAATTAGATTTGCCAACAATGTGATATTTCGAGAACGAAACGAAATGGACTCATAAAAAGTGCAATTATGCTCAAAAATAAAAATGAAAAAAATTATTTGAAAACGCGTAGTATCAAAACAAGGAAAACATAAGTTGAATTTAAAACCGTTTTCAACAATAATGTATTATTCACACGGAATTGGTATTTGCCTGTTTTTACTGAGGCTGCGCCCGAAGTTGAGAGAGGACAAAATAGTGGCAAATTTCAAAAATTAACCGATCTTTTCTTAAACAAATATATTCAGAGTCATAAGAGACATTACAACTGAAAGAATTGTCTAGGTTCATCTATACCTCCTAAAAAATTAACTGCATCTTTGATTGGGGACACTAAGTCGGGCTACAAAAAGTATAACAAATGAAAGCAAAACTCAATAGGTCTATAAAACTTTTACGAAAACAATTGGTCAAAGCCAAAATCATGAGCTTAACTCTTAAATCATATTATAATTTCGTTGGAAATCTTTTTTGAAAAAAGTATCTGTCATTAATTGAGCCCTGAATTGAGATTCTTGTCAGAAATTTACATAAAAACATTTACAGAGCGGAAGTGCTTTGAAAAAAAGGTCGCGCCCCATTTAAATCTAAAAAAATTTTTATCGTCAGGATCCACGGTGAGATCAAGATATTGCTGCGCGTCTAAAAAACATTCAATTGTTCAAATGATTGCGAAATAGATCAATTCTTAAACAAAATTTTCAGTTTGTCAAAAAATAAATAATGCTTTTTTTTGTAATTATCGAGTTTAAATTTGCAAAAAACTTGCAAAATTATTATGCAGAAGACTCATAAAGCAAGCGGGATTACATCTAGCTCCTTTCTGAGCTTAACAAGATTTCGACCGCAGTTTTAAGGTGTCTACTTCCAGCAAATTCAAAGCAAGTGGGCTAAAAAAAAGCAAATGTGGTCCTATTTTTCTCGAAAAAAGTCTGATTTTTGAAAAATTTAGCATAAATTCTAGCCAAAAAACTGGGATCGAACAACTCAGCAACCCTCTTTTATCTTTAGAGATGAAATAAAAAGCAGTACAGTTCACAATTTTTACATTTTTTTAAGCAAAATTGACAAAAATTTGGTCAAAAATACTGAAAATGTGAATAAAAACAGCAATTATTCACAAAACTTTAAACCTCGATAATTCCCTATAAAAAGCGAAAATCTTTTTAATTCCTTATTCTATGCTGGACTGGCTTTCTAATGATACCACTCACAACTCTCTACGATGATTATATCGATCGGCCAAAATTGACTGAACAAAAAAAACCCATTTGAGTATATAGTTCCTCCCTCCCCACTAAAGTGGGGGTCGGAACAATAGCGACCCACATATGAGCAGCAGCTCCAAAAATAACAAATTGTTGCTACAGTTTTTAACATTTACGCAAACATTTTTGCTCGGATTGCCATTCGAAGCAAAAAGTAGACGAAAAACGTGATAGATTGATGACAAGAAAAGGACAAATTAGATGCAGTTTTTAAGAGGCAGACAAGAGAATCAAAATTCGTCAATTTCACAAATTCGAATAAGCACGCATATTTTGCCATCAGTCAACCATTCAGATGAATTTTTGTAAATTTCGGTCATTTTCAGAAACTTATTGCAGCCTTCTTTGCGCACATTTGCATCGAATTTTCCGGAACAATTTTTTCGAATCGATTTACTGTCGCAGGCCCAATTATATAGCGTGATCCGGAATCGCACTTGGACACTCAAAATTTTGTAGAACTGATTTTGTAGAACTGCTGAATTTGTAGAACTGATAATTAACAAAGCCTGTTTGCAATGGACTTCCACCTTTTTTAGATACCAATTGACTAAAGTCAATTAAAAAGCTAAAATTATGAAGATCCAGAGTCAAAAAAATTTTAGCTTTATCTCGTTCGATCAAAGTCAGAAATGTTGACACAATTGCATAATCAGCATCTGTGCGCTCACCTTTTCCGATTGTTTTGAGAGCCTCAACTTCGTCCTTGAAAGAATCATTGGCGGCTTGAAGAAACTTAAATCTGTCGATTTCTTTCTCGTGTTGCTCTGACATTTCTTTCAAGTCCTCGAGGTCAGCATGCAAATGAGTTAAAATTTCGCTCATAGCATCTTTCTTTTCCTCGAGCAATGGAAGTCGTTCCAGCGCTTCGTTTACCAACGAAGGCAACGCATATTTCATCATTCGCAAGTTGCAGTCACGATGATCGCCATCAATGCATTTGTGACAAACAGCTTCCCTACAATCATTACACCAAAATTCACAATCAGTCTTTGAGTGTTCATTGCATGGCGGATACTTTTCAGGTGCGTTTTTCTGGTCAGAAAGATCATTGGAAATGGACAAATTAAGCTTTCCGATCTTTTCAATGGCATCACGAATTCCATACAGAGGACTCAAATCATCCATCTCTATTTTATGCAGCATATTGCAAATTGCGCATTTAACGTAGCCTTCACCGTTGCATAGATTAGTGAGACAAGTTTTTGGTGGTCCACAAAAAAGATGACCACAGGGTAACACTCGTGGATCGCTGAATATTTCGGAACACACAGAACAATCAAAACCTGTAAGAGAATTTTCAGGTTCTCCCCCCATAGCCATGTCGAAAATCTGAAAAAAAAATTTGAAGTTCATTTGAGACCAATGATTTCACGAATAAATAAAACTCAATCATTAATAGTCTAAACTCATTAATACTGTCGTAAATTGGCATTATGATACTCATAATTTATTTAGCCAGGATCTGATCTGCTATTAAATTGGCAGCCGTCGGGAAAATTCTTTTAATACCCAAAGTGGCTTGAGTTTTTAAAATTTTTTCGCACCTCTTAAACAAAAGTTCGATGCAATCATGATGGTAAAAAAGTTTTGTTTTGTTCAAGCTCACAATTGTGGCATAAGGCTCTTCCCACTTTGACAAGATTCTATCATCTAATTTTTTCAGGAAAATTGTGCTTCCTCGGGCCATCTTAACACCAACGCTGTACACAAGTGGAGTAAACGATATGGCTTCTCCTGACTGCAATGCTTTAAAATATCTCTCTTTTCACATCAGTGCAGCTCTAATACCTCTACCAATTTACTGTTGCAGTAAGATTTTGCCGTTGTCATTGACACGGAAAGCAAATCAAGCAGTTTCTTGAGAACCCCCATACTTCCTCACTTATTGATCGGTCCTTTGAACTGGATTAATCTCTGATTGTTCTCTGATGACTGGTTTTTTGGGTGTAAGGCCACGCCATGCGAGCGCATTCCCCTAACACAATTCTTATTTCATTATGCCTTTCGGTAATGAGGCCGCTTTTATACATATAAGCGCATACTGAACATTAAAATCTTCGCCGCAACCTTCAAATTTTACTGTAAGACATTGTACTTGGAGCCCATCGGCAGGAAAAATCTATCTAACAATTTAATATAATCCCAAATAGGTTACAAGCAAAAAGAGCTTTACAAGATACGTATATTAAAAGAAAAGGACGGTCAAATATCAAGCATTAGAACCACCCAAGTTTCATCTGCCACGCACATTCATTGTTCGTCCAGACCCCTGATAACCACGACCTGTTCAATCAACTCTGTCTGAAGGCTCTCATTTTGTTTGACCTTACAGAGTGTTGAACAATGGAAACTATCTAAAACAGAAAAGTATTACAAAATAATGTCGGGCGAATTTGCTCTCAAACGACCGGCAAGCGGTTGGCCCCGGTATTGCCCAGCTGGGGCTTAGAGATGCTAGCATTGAGGGGAGGGTTGCGTGGAGTGGGGTAAGGGTTGGCAGAGGGGGGGGGGGGGTCAAGCGACGGGGGAAGGAGGGTCAAGTGACGGGGGTAAGGTTGGGAGGGTTGTACGAGTTGGTCTATGCAAACCGTCAACTGAAGAAAGGTGGACTGAGGTCGATTAGGGGGAGGCGTTGAGTGGTTGAGGGTGACGGTGGGTCAGATTTTCAAGATTAAGAACCGCACTTCATACATTGAATAAAACTATCTCCTCAAAAACAGTTTTGATCAAACGCATTCGTAGAGACTGGTAAGGCCACAATAGAGCTTTCTGCCCTCTGGGCGTTAACTGTATCTTTTTTTTGAGGACGAAAAGTTGAAAAGCTCGGACAAAAAACCGGTCAAACGCAAAAGCGCATAAAAAGGACTAAGACAACTGGAAACAAATTTTGCTAACTTTTGTAAACAATAAGAAAGCTACCATTAAAATACAGCCTCGATTTCCACATAAGCTAATTTTAGGAAAAAAATACCCCGAAATTAGCCCAGTACTCGGAGTGCTCCTCAATAAATGTCTGCAGGAGGTTATTTTTCCTGGATGTCTTGGAAAAGCAAAAACGCCTTTCTACAAAGACGGTGATCTATCTGACCGTGCAAACTACAGACCGATCTCGTTTCTTTCATCACTTGGTAAGCTATTTGAAAAACTCCAGAATTCTAGAGTTTTTCAAATAGCTCACCAAGTGATGTAAAAACTTCTTATGTAAAAAGAATACTTTCCCCAAAAGCCGATTTGGTTTTCGAGAAACAATTTGGACGCCATAGCAAAGCAAAAAGACGAAACAAAATTACACGAGTTTAATGCTAAAAATTTTATCAAGTGCAAATTCAGTGTTATTAGAAAAAAATTCGATAGGGTGGACTTGACGGTGCTCTAATTGGAGTATTCTACGAAGATTACAGCTGACATATAACATGAATCCACAACCGTCAGGAGAATTACTCTCAAACGACTGTTTGGGCGATGTAATTTAGAGGGGCACAGGCTACAGAAACCTGATTTCTGAGTCAGAGCATCTTCGATCACTCAAAAAAG